>NC_061117.1:129666534-130017785 GCF_002878395.1 Capsicum annuum
TTTAGTTTAGGACTTTAAAAGGGATTTGTTTGTGTTGAATGGGGTTTTATTTTGACACTTAGTTTAAAGGAAATTTTTTTGTGTAGAATGTGGTTTTGTTTTGAGACTTAGTTTGTTGAAAATGGTTTAGTTTAGGACTTTAAAAGGGATTTGTTTGTGTTGAATGGGGTTTTGTTTTGACACTTAGTTTGTTGAAAATGGTTTAGTTTAGGACTTTAAAAGGGATTTGTTTGTGTTGAATGGGGTTTTATTTTGGCACTTAGTTTGTTGAAAATGGTTTAGTTTAGGACTTTAAAAGGGATTCGTTTGTGTTGAATGGGGTTTTGTTTTGACACTTAGTTTGTCAAAAATGGTTTAGTTTAGGACTTTAAAAGGGATTTGTTTGTGTTGAATGGATTTTTGTTTTGACACTTAGTTTGTCGAAAATGGTTTAGTTTAGGACTTTAAAAGGAATTTTTTTGTGTTGAATGGGGTTTTGTTTTGACACTTAATTTGTTGAAAATGGTTTAGTTTAGAACATTAAAAAGGATTTGTTTGTTTAGAATGTGGTTTTGTTTTGACACTTAGTTTGTTGAAAATGGTTTAGTTTAGGACTTTAAAAGGGATTTGTTTGTGTTGAATGGTATTTTGTTTTGACACTTAGTTTGTTGAAAATGGCTTAGTATAGGACTTTAAAGGGGATATTTTTGTTTAGAATGTGGTTTTTTTTTAAGACTTAGTTTGTTGAAAATGGTTTAGTTTAGGACTTTAAAAGGGATTTGTTTGTGTTGAATGGGGTTTTATTTTGGCACTTAGTTTGTTGAAAATGGTTTAGTTTAAGACTTTAAAAGGGATTTATTTGTGTTGAATGGGGTTTTGTTTTGGCACTTAGTTTGTTGAAAATGGTTTAGTGTAGGGACTTTAAATGGGAATTTTTTGATTTGGAATGTGCTTTTGTTAGGTGACTTCATTGGAAGATGGAACCTGATTGTAGCTGGATATTTAACCAGAACAATGCTAATAGAATGGGTATTAGGGAGTAATTTGTTGAAGGTGTCAAAACATTTGTTGAACATGTTAAGACACTTGATGTATGGACACGTTTTAGGGTTATTTATTGTCCTTGTATTAGATGTAATGGTATAAATCTTTTAAGTGAAGACGATGTAAAGGAACATCTTTATAGAAAGGGGTTTCACGAGGACTTCTTAAGATTGAGTGGTATTCATGGCGATGTTGCGCAAAATAACTTTGTTGTTGGAGAAAGTAGTAGGTCTGTAGGGCATAATGAAAATCAAGATACTAGGATGACAGAAATGGTCCACGAGATCTTAGAACTGGAGTATGCTGGTTTTCTAATAAAAAAAAATCATCCTCTATCGTTGTAAGTGGTTTGATCCAAGCCCAACAGGCACAGGAGTAGATAAGGAGCATAACATCACTGAAGTGAAGCATAATAGGTCGTATCTTATTTACGACCCATTTGTTCTAGTGCAAAATGCTAAACAAGTGTTTTATGCTCCTTATCCGTTGCGCAATGACAAGTCTGATTGGTGGGCTATAATCAAAACAAGGCCTATAGGGCGGGTGGAAGTTGACAATGTACGGGAGATTACGTATCAAAATGAAATGCAGATTGATCACCAAATAGTGGATGTTGAATTAGTGGACGACTTGAATCACCCAAAAAATATTTTTGAAGAAGTTAATATTGAGGAAGAAAAGGCTGAGTAGGTAGGAGATCAGGAAACCTCTGAAAAGGGTGAATGGTTTAGTGGAGAGTCTTCAGAAGAGGAGGATTAGTTGTGTACGTTAAATTTATTATGTATTGATGTCATTTTGCTTTGTAAAAATTAATATACTGTTTAAGTTTGTTGTTTTCACTTTTCCATGATTTATATAGTAATAAAAATATTCTTGTCTATATCCCGTGTTGTGTTAGAGCTATTTGAAATGTGAATTAGTAACTTGAAATTAGTTATTTGGAATGTTTTCTTATATATTCATTTTGTAGGAACTAACTACTTGTTAACTTAAAATAATTTAGATATCAGGTAGAGGTGACAAGGGTAAGGGAAAAGTTGATACTACGAAATCAAAAAATAATAGACAACCTCCGCCATATAGACGACCTATAGGCATTCATATACATGAGGGTCAGTTTGCTGACGTGCTAGCACGACCCTCATATTCTAGGTCGTTCTAGGATTCCATACTTACTCCTGTGCATGTGGCGCCACTACATGGGTCTACACTGCCTCATTCAGCTCCTTTGACCGTGACACCGCCAGCACAGTACTATCGGTCGGCCGTCGGCCCCACCAGATATGTACCATCATCGATACCCTCCTACAGCAGTCACGCTGCATCGCACAGTCATTCTGCTGGATCTATTGGGTTGTTGGATCTTCAGCTTTGAGGCACTCCATCTGGTGCTTCAGATCCGCCCACGCTAGTTTATCCCCCATTACTTTCTAGGCAACCAGGAGACCTGGATGATTCTGGGAGAATTTATCTAGTTCCAGTTGCGAAAGGGTAAGATTTCTACATATAATAACGTTACACATTTTTTCATTACTATATTATTGTGCTTTATGCAATTAATGTTTGATCTTATGTTGTAGGTTTAAGCTGGATGGTAACATTGAAAAAAAAACGCGAATATGCATTTCTCAGCACTTCAATGGCTTCTGGACCAGCTGGGAAAGGGTACCAGAACTAGACAGGGAGAGAATGTTTGAAGAATTTAAGGTAATGATTTAATTTATATCGACTACTTATTAACACTTTGTTAGAACACAACATTGAATATTATATTTTTGTTGTAGAAATTTTTCTAGTAGGATGACGTAAATACATTCCTTATAAAGAGAAATTTTTTCATAAGATGTTGAGGCAGATTTAACAATCTCTTGGATTATGCCCGTAACCATTCGGTAAAATCGAAGTGGATTCCTAAGCCCATATGGCCACTGTATCAGCGCTATTGGAGTAGCCCAGAATATCAATTGTTGAGGGAAAAAAGAAAGAAAGTCCGGGCATCATCCAAAGGTGGCTCCCTACATACTGCGGGTGGCAGAAGTGCTCTTGCTGTGCAGGAAAAAATGGTATGTAACTTTAAAACTTTTAATTCTTTGTTTCTAGTTTAATTTTTTTATTATTTGAACATGGATAATTTTTTCATATGTAAGAAAAAGAAAAAGGTAGGAAAATACTAGCTCCAAAGGTATTCGTGCAGACTCATCAGAAAAGGAAAAAGAATTCGACTGATGAAGATGTCTGGGTTGAACCTCGTGCAGAAATTTGCCATGTAAGAAATAAATTTTGAATTTATAATTTTTTTTGTCATAGTTGTTATTATTCAAGTATAACTACTTTACTATTGTTTGACTGTTAGTATTAACTTTAATTTGAATATAGGTTAATTTTACGCGTCTTGTTGTTGAGTATCGTAGTAGTCTGCCTTCTGAAAGGCAAGGTGACCCAATACCCGTGCATGTCCAGAATGAGTTATGGACAAAAGCTGTGGGTCCTACAAATAGAGGTCATTACTACGGATACCACACAGAATATTTTGGCAAAAATATTAGGAGCTCGTCCGGGACTGCATACTCTACTTCTTCGATTGACAGAGAGACCATTGACAGACCAGAAAATACGGTTTCTCAACTGACTACAGAGCTCGCTGAATAGAAAGAGAGGTATTCTAAACAGATTCCAAGGCAAAAGAAGACGGAGGAGGCAACAACATCACAAATTAGGATGTTGCAAGAGCAGTTCAGCTGTTTCATTCAGATGCAAGGGGTTACTCCTCCGTGTCCTGGTGATGCTGCTCGGGTAGCGAAAGGTCTATCCCCCTAGATGATCTCGGCACGGACGATGAAATGGAGGATGAGGATGAATTCGTAGATGATGATGCTTTCTAGTTTTGAGATTTTTGTATTTCTTCGACTTTAAATTTGAACATTTTATTGTTTCAAACTATTGTTGTATGTTTTTCACACAAACTTTTGTTGCACATACATTTTGTATGTTTTGTATACTTATTTATATTTGGGTTTTAGTTGTTGGAAATGCTGTATTAGGATTTTCATTTTGTGGTGCTGTTACAATTGTTGTATTTAACCTCAAAAAACCGACCACTTGTGGTAGTTTTTTTATTAAATTAATTATTTAGTTTAATAAAAAATTGACCAAGTGTGGTCGGATTTTTATCAAATTAATTATTTAATTTAATAAAATTTCGACCAGACATGGTCGGTTTTTTATTAAATTAATTAATTAATTTAATAAAATACCAACCACCCGTGGTCGGTTTATTATTAAATCAATTAATTAATTTCATAAAAAACCGATCACTCGTGGTCGGTTTTGGAAAAGCCACCACTGTTTTTCTGACCACATTTTTTGGTCGGTTTTTTGGTAGGAAATTGGATAAAACCGACCACCAGTGGTCGATTTTAGTGGTCGGATTTCACCTTTTTTTAATAGTGGAACGGAGGTGTTAATTTGCGAAATGCTTGTTTGATTTCTTCCTTGCTTGCGCTTTTTGTTAACCCTAATACTTTGTAGTGATCCATTTTTGTTGATTAATTTTTTTAGGTTAATTTTGGAGGTCTATTTATGTGTATGTGTATTCATGGTGGAAAAGGGGAAAATTGTGTGATATCGTGAAGGTTCCATGGCCGTGATCCTGAGGTGGTGTTTAATTTTTTGTTGTAAACATGAAAATCACTCATTCAAAAATTATTTTTCAGAGCTTGAAGCTCCGGTAGTGATGAACGGAGGGGTTACAGTGATGGTCACTAGTGAAGACGAGAAGAAGGGTGGCAAACAGTGAGGTTTTCGAAAATCCATCCAACCCTGATGTCCATAAGAAAAATACAGATTAAACAGAGAATGATTAATCTATATTAATCAACATACCTTGTAGATTGTATAGTTGCAGAAGATATTAACAGAAGAAGACGGAAAAAATAATTATATTTAAAAGAGGAGGTGAATGTGCACTAGGAATTCTAAAAGAAGACAAAAAGGCACTAGTGTATGAACACTTTTAATCTGAGAATATATAACTTCTGATACAAGTAAGGAACCATAGCATATTACTTATTATAAGAAGGGTGGGAAACAGTGATGTTTTGGTGGTGGATGGTGATGAAGAAGAGAGAGTGGTGAAATGGAGAAGAGAGAGATCATTTTATTTTTTTAATTTTTAATTTAATTTTTTATTTAATATTTAATATCTTATGTGGCATTTTAAAAATAATGTAAAATTTAATATAGTATTTAAAATGATGTGGCAGCTGACGTGGTGGCTGACGTGGAGAGAGTGTGTTACACTCACCAAAATAGTGTTTAAAATATTACTTTTTAGTGGGTTCAGGGGTCCAAATGACAAACATATAAGTAGAAGTGTCCAGCTTACAAAACCGACATACTACAAGAGTCCACCGACCCTTTTTGCCTTGTTGTTTCCATATTCTCTTAAGTCTTATATAATAAGCAACACTTGTGCTGCTTGAGGTTCTATATCATCAACATGCCTATATCATCGATATGTTTGCTTGGTATTTCATGAGAAATTGAAATAGATGTACAACATTTCAAAACCAGTCATGACAAAGGAAGATTCGCTACTTTAATCTTTAAAATCGAAATAAAAATTTGAAATAACCAAATCCAAGTTGTAGAAATCAAACTAAATCGAATTTATTTTGATTTGTTTACAGTTGTCATTTTCATCAATCTGAAAATTGAAAAATCAAATTAATATGAAACAATCAAATCAAACAAATCGAAATTGAAAGAGCTTAATTGAGCTTGGATATAATGTATGGTTTGAGGAAAAAACCCATGTGAAGAGCTTGGATATAATGTATGGTTTGAGGAAAAAACCCATGTGAAGAAGTGCAGGCTTTTGTCTAGTCAACAACTTCCCAACTCCGACCAGAATGTGGGCAAGTTTTTTTCATCATACTACTCGCTGTACGATACATTTTTTTTCCTAATTTCTCTTTTATAATTAATCATCGTCAATATTCTACTACTATACTATCCGTGGTTGTCACTTTTATTTTCAATGGAAACTGAATTGTGGTGGGGTTCTTCCCTTATATATTGGTTGGCTAGTCCCGCTGGCCCAGAAGAGAGAGAGAGATAGGGCTCCAGAATTAAAAGCATTCTATTTTAAATCTCAAAGTATGATTGTTATGTGTCATCGCAAGTACGGACTTAATTATAGATTAGTTTCTTTTTGCTCAGAAACATTGCACGAGGGCATTCTCTTTTCTATTTCTTTTTTTTTTTTTTGGTTAGCTCTTTACTATTTCTCAACTATTACTAGTACTCGCTACTTGAAAAATTTTAATATGTATGAAATATGCCATGTCAATCTTGTATGAGGGTTTCATTAGTTGGACAAGTATTCTTGTGGATCCCATGTCCTCCCATTTTTCCTTTCACCACTCCTTCCATTACCTCCCACCCTCACCATAAAATATAAATACACCAAAAATCCTTACTACCTTCATTTATTTCTTAACATTAACGTATGTTTTAGTTTGTTAAAATTTAAATGACACAGTAAAAGAAAATAATCAATTGAAGTTAGTTAAGACAAAAAAGGATAATGATGAAAATAGTACGTTAAATTTTTTAACTTTTAGCCGCATCTTAAAATAAATTTTTAAATGGATAAAATAGTTATATAATTATTAAAAAAAAAAAATCTACCTAAATCACATAATTATGCTTTATAATGAAAAATCATAAAAACTTCACTCTATTTATAAAATCTTAAAATAATTCAATCATTTCGTGACTGATAATTTTTAAGAATATTATGTTTGCACAAATAATTTTTGCATTGATATTATATTTGTATCAAGAAATATAGTAAATATATATGAATTATGAGTTGAAAACTCATAAAAAAAATTATGTTGATCTAGTGCAAAAAAAGAAATTTATTAATCTTTAGGACCTCTTGAAGGACTCGATATACTTTGATTGTGACATAACCTTTATTTTAAATCTTTTATTTTTTAATTATAGTGGATGAAAATTCACAAAAAATTTAAATTTTGAAATAAGAAAAACAAATATAAACTGTACCTCAGTAAAGAAATAAGAAAATTATATTTTAATAAATTACCAAGTGAATATTAGGAGAGATTTCTAAAATCATTCAAATGTAATTAATTAATTTTAATGTGTCATATACTCTTTATCTATAATCTATATTTATATCTATAATCAATATTTATAATGTATTAAAAGTTTGAAGGGTCTTAGAAATATTGTTTGAACTTTTTACTCTTCATTAAAAGACTTCGCTTTAGGGTGGTAGTCCGTCCGGCCTTGCTGTATGGAGCGGAGTGTTGGCCAGTTAAGAACTCCCACATCCAAAAAATGAAGGTGGCAGAAATGCGGATGTTGCGCTGGATGTGTGGACTGACTCGGAGGGATAGAGTTCGGAATGAGACTATCCGGGAGAAGGTTGGTGTGACTTCAGTGGAGTGTAAGATGCGGGAAGCACGATTGAGATGGTTCGGACACGTGAAGAGGAGGGGCATGGATGCCCCGGTCCGTAGGTGTGAGAGGCTAGCGTTGGATGGTTTTAGGCGGGGTAGGGGTAGGCCGAAGAAGTACTGGGGTGAGGTGATTAGGCGGGACATGGAACAGTTACAGCTCACCGAGGACATGACCCTAGATAGGAAGGTCTGGAAGAGGCGAATTACGGCAGAAGAGTAGGGCCAGATTGGGTCGCTAGTGTAGGGAATTACTCGGTGGGGGTTTTTTATTTTTTTTATTCCTGTTATGATTCCGTATTCAGTGTTCCATGCTTATTACGAATCTGTGTGCTTTCCTCTGCTTTCCTCTGTTTTATAGTCCGTATGGGTGCCTTATTTATATTATTGTCATCTGCTTCTGTGCTTTACTATGTGTTTGTGTGATATCTTGTGCCTGAGCCGGGGGTCTTTCGGAAACAGCCTTTCTACTTCATCAGAGGTAGAGGTATGGATTGCGTACATCTTACCCCCCCCAGACCCCACTAAGTGGGAATACACTGGGTTTGTTGTTGTTGTTGTTGTTGCTTTAGACAAAATTATCTTTTTACTATTTTCTCTAATATTTAAGAGTTAAAAATTAATTAAATATATTTATAGTAAAATCGCTCCTTATTAGAAGTCATCAAAATTTTACTATTTTTTTTTAATTTAAGAGTAGCAAATTAATTAAATATATTTATGGTAAAACTTTACCTTATTAGAAGTCATCAAAATTAATGATAATTAAATTTTTTTCATTAGTTTAAGAATTCTAAATCAACTAAATTTGATTGTAAGAAGATTTGAAAAATCTAAAAATAAATATAAAACCGCTAGAATAAGAAAAATTTATGAAGTACCAAATTTTTAAGTACGTAATAAGAATGTAATCAATGATTTTGTAAAAATTTGACTTTAAAAAATAAGGAACGATTTTAAATATAAAAAAAAATTTAATCGTAAAACAAATATGATTCAAAATTGATGCATCTCTCTTAACTTATAGCAATAAGGGAAAAAGGTACTATATGTCAATGCAAAAGTGATAATCCATTAACAACTTGGAACTTCTGGTGGTAAAATATAGATGTGTACATGTTTATGTTTAATTATTATATTAAAATGTGAAAGATTTTTAAAAAGTGATTAGACTTTTATACTTTATTAAAAATCTTCGTAATCGACAAATTATTTAATTTTAAATAATCAAACGTTAAACGTGCGAGGCACGTGTAGTTAAACTAGTGTACAAAAAATTATAATTTATATAAAATTTACTTTTAATTAATTTAGTTATTGTTAAATGCCTATTAAACGACAATTAATTTTTTTAAAAAAATTAATTTGCTATTATAAATTTTAAAGTTGAGCTCAAGGAATGAAAATATTAAGATAAGGAAGAATCAAATTTATTTGAGTAAACAAACTCAAATAAATCAAACAACAATTTAAATAAAAAAGTAAATAAATTGAAACGTACCTTAAACTTAAAAAAAAAATATAAGAAAGGAAAGAAATGAGGAGAGAGAATAGTAGAGACAACAAGTACTAGAAAATGGGACCTAGATTCCATTTGACAAAATGTGATAGGCATTTCATATAAATTTTTGTCTGCCACATCATACTTAGTCTCACACAAAATAAAACTTTTCCTCGCTACTCATGCCACAAGTATATGGTGCTACTTTCATCTTTGCAGTACTTCTTTATAAAAAAAAAAAAAAAAAAAAAAACTTTAGAAAAAATAAATTCTCTTTTAATTTGTTAAGCTTATGTCTTTTTTTCAATTTGATTCAAAAAGGATACATCTTTTCTTCTTTCACAATTTTTTAATTTCTAGTTTACACGTAGTATATTTAGCACCATAAGAATTCAAAAGTCGGTTTTAAGCTTCGTGTCAAGTCAAAACATGATAATCAATTAAAATGAAGGGAATGTTATTTTTTATAGTAAAACAATATAATTTTTAAAATTCTTATTTTACTCTTAATAAAATGATTAATTATAATCACATAAATATCTAAGGTTTAAATTTTAGGCTATAAATTTTAAAAAGAAAAATTTTTAAATTAAACAATCTCATACAAGTTGAAATGGATCTTACCCATAATAAGAGTTGTAGTGCACTTTTTTAATATACGAAAAATATATTCGACTCAAAGGAAAAGGACTTGAGTAACTTGAAAAGTACTTTTTAGTCGATATTTTGGTAATTAAAGTGAAAACGGAGGGTCATATTGTCATTTCACATTTTTTTGATACCCAAATTCCTAATTAAAAACCACCTTTATATCTATCCAATTTTGAAAAAGCATTGCCCCACACGCAATAATATGGTGACATATGTCTTGTCCCCCCACTTTCTCGAGAAAATTGAAGGAAAAGTGTCTTTTAAGTCTTGAATGAAGGATTGGTGACATTGACCAACTTATAGGGTCAAACTTCATTAGAAAACTTGATTAAGTTAATAGTGGACTTGATTAATATTTTTAAAACTTTCTAATCTTTTCAAAAATACAAATCAACCCAACCCACACCCCTCTTCAATCCAAATCAACCACTCTCTCCTCTCTCTCGACAGCTTCTCTCAATTCTCTCCCAACCAATAGTTCTGCAAAATTTCTCCCTTCAACCCCCGGTGACTTCTATCTCTGTCAATAAATAGTTGGGCTTTGAGTTCCCCTCTTCAATTCAAATCAACCTGTCTCTCATCCCTCTCTCGACAACTTCTCTCAACTCTCTCCCAACCAACCGTTCTACAAATTTCTCATTCCAATCCTCGGCGACTTCAATATTCGACTATAAATAGTTGGGCTTTTAGTTCCTTTTCGACTTCAACCTTTAATCGACGTGACAGCCTTGCTCTCCGGCCACAACAATTTTGAATTTTTCATCGTTCCTTTTCTTCTTTCACAAGTAAAAATTTATGGCCTTTTTAATTGTGAAGAAAACGAGAAACTTGAGTCAACTTCTCTTATAGTATTGGTTAACAATTTCAATATTTGTTGTATTAATTTGAAATACAGTATAAATAAAATTTTAATTTCTGGTATTTCCTCTCTTCTCTTTTCGAAGTGAATTATGATATTTTGTTGTTCGTTGTAGTTTTTTGAAGTTTGATTTTTATTGTTTGTGTTTACAAAAATAAAACAACAATTTGGGTTGATTTGTTCTGTTCTTGTTCTTGGTAAAAAAGGTGAAATTGCTGTTTTTTGTTGAACAAAATTGTGCTATTATTTTTTATTTCCTCCAACAGATTACTCATCTGGTGCAACATATTAACCATCTGATGCAACAAATTTATCATATGATGCAATAGATAAACCATCTGATGCACTAGAGGAACCATCAAATTACAATTCTGATGCAACAGATTAATCATCTGACGCAACAGATAAACTATCTGATGCAACAGATTAATCATATGTTGCAACAAATTAAGCATCGGATAAAAAATCTGATGCAACTAATTAACCATCTGATGCAATGGAAGAACTATCAGATTAATGATCTGATGCAACAGATGAACCTCTTGTTGGATAAAATCCTATCAACTCCTCCAACAAGAAATGTCCAAGACTTAATTTTTCCAATTGATCATTCATCTTCCATGATAGACGACCCTATGTTGGAAGAAATCTAAACAATATTAACCGTTGATAACTGTTCCAACAGATCACTCATGTGTTGTAACAGATGTGTGATTTGTTGAACAAACCATTCATCTTTCTCAATAGATGAGTGATATACTTTGTATTGTCGCAATAGATTACTCAGCCATAGATGTAGGTTAGTTAACTGCTCTGATAAATCACTCATATATTACAACAAATGTGTGATCTATTGTACAAACTATTCATCTTTCTCAATAGATAAGTAATATATTTTGTATTATCATAATAGATTACTTAGCCATTGCTACGCATTATTTAAATGTTCCAATATATCACTCATATGTTGCAATAGATGATGTCACAGTAGATGTATGATCTTTTGCACAGACTATTCATCTTTCTCAACAGATGAGTGATATATTTTGTATTGTCGCAACAAATTACTCAGCCGTTGCTAAAGGTTATTTAACTGTTCCAACAGATCACTCATATATTGCAATAGATGATGTTGCAACAGATGTGTGAACTGTTGTACAGATCATTTATTTTTCTCAACAAATGAATGATTTATTTTGTATTGTCGTAACAGATTACTCATCTATTTCCACAGGTTATTTAACTATCCCAATGGATCACTTATATGTCACAACAATGTGTGATCTGTTGCACAGACCATTCATCTGTCTTAAAAGATAAGTGATATATTTTGTATTATTACAACAGATTACTCATTTGCTGCAATAGGTTGGTTATATGCTGCAACAGATATAATACTTGATGCAACAGATTGGTGATCTATTGCAACTATTATTTTATTATTTTGCTTGTTTGATTTATATCCTTTTTTAACAATACATTAATCAACTATAATATATTTTTTTATGTTCCTGTTAATTTTAGATAATATGGTTCCCAAAAGAATAGAAACTGAATCAAGTCCAAGCAAAGGAACAAGTGAAGAATCTAGGCTACATCCACCACTCTATGAGCTTGGTTTACAAGCGTTATATCAATCGGGAGTAAAATATGATAAACACGGGGAGGAGAAATGTTTCAAAAGAGATGATGCAAATGCTAATAGCCCTTCCACCGAAGAGTTGGTCAAAGACTTCAGCATTGATCGTTATCCTATGAGAATATAGTGCGATGGTGCTGTAGATTTAACGGGTGATTTTGTGGTTAATCATCCATAGAAAACTCTTTCGACGCCTTCAAAAAAATTCTTCGAGAATAAAAATTGGATGCTTATTTCAAGGACAGCTACTTTGGGAAATATCTTGATTTTTCGGAAGACAACAATGCTCGTTTCCAAATGAAAATGGTATATGAACTTCTGAAGCGTAGGTTTATGTATGAAACAAAGATAAGATGGATAAGGTGTGGATAAATTATTGTGGCATGCCTGTTTGTTTTGGTTGGAAGGAGTTTACCATAGTTACTGGACTAAAATGTTATCCTCCTTCTCAAGTTATACCTATTCTAACCCAAAACAATTCCCCGCACACCCAAAAAAGGCAAAGGCAAGTCGTGTGATCATGATGACCTGGTGTTCATTGTTGGTCCAACCTTCAAAAATAAAAATTTGATAGAAGCGTTGAAAGGTAAAGGACTTTCAAAGAAGCACAAGCAGTCATTGTTCTTGGTTTGATTTGTACATAATATTCTTTGGGTGAGAGACGTTAACAACAACATAAGCCTCGGTTCAATAAAGCTCTCCGAGGATCTTTAGGCGTTTAACAGCTATCCTTGGGGTTATGAAAGCTTCAAAATAACTGCCAAATATTTGTTGACTCCGTTAGCGCCAAAGACAGTCAACTTATATGGCTTCCCATGGGCTTTCATGGTAAATGTTTCTTTCTTCTATTATGATATTATTCATATTTTTTACTCAATAATGCTTTTGATTTATTGACGTTATTTTATAGGCTTGGGTGTTTGAAGTCATTCCTTATTTAAGACAACAAGTGAACTACTAGGAAGGAGTTTCCTGTCCAAGAATCTTGAGATGGTTGTCGGCCAAAACTGATAAAAATGTAAAATTTGTTGATCTCTTCAACCCCTCAAAGGATGCAGTAAGTATAATTATAATTAATTTTTTCTTTTAATTAATGATTTTTTTAATGATCTAATCATCATTCTAATATATGTAATAATTTACGTTAGATTGTGCATCCGTCGCTAGTTCTGACCAATCAAGAATTGAAGATGCCATTTTTCTTACTTTACGTTCTGTGCAAACTTTATCGGACCCTAAGGTCATCGACAGAATAAAAATGAAATTATTTAGAGCAACAACTATTACAAGAAAAATAATTTTAGAGGGTGGGCTTGTTGTTGTTAATGGTCTTACTGGTGATGGAGCTGTTGGTGGTGGTGGCGGTGCTGCTGTTTGTGCTAATGATACTCCTCTTACAGTATTTAAAGCAAACCATTATGAGTATGATCATACTGGTTATACAGATTTTGCCTCTCCCAGCGAATGTTCAGCATGCAAATATCAAGACTGCAGGGAAAAACATGATGTAGTGATTAATGCTATTAATGCATTAAATGCTTCTGTAAAGGAATTAACATCTAAGAGGGGTCTCATTCCATTAAAGGGGATTTTATTTTCATCCGTTCTATTAGATATTAAGGCAAAGAGGAGAAGGAGAGTGATTTCCAGGGCATTATCAAGCATCCAAAAAATCAAAATTGCAAATCCTATGTCTGTGTGTTGCACTGAGCAATGTACAATGTCCAAAGAAAAGTAGCACGGGATGAAGAAGGTGAATATATATGTCTTCCAACTGACAAAAAAAATAGACACATATCTGTTTCAACAGATGACACATCTGCTAAAAATTATCAAACAGATATATACATCTGTTGCAACAGTTGACTAACTTGTTGCACCAGATAAAGTATCTATTGCAACATATGTCTCGTCTATTTTATCAAATCAAATAGCTCTTCATACCGCTTTTATTTGCACCAACAGATGACCAATCTGCTACAACAGATGATTAAAATATTACAACGAATGGTTCATCCATTGTAAATTATCATATAGGGTCTTTCTCATGTAGAAATTTATCCCAATAATTGATTCATTGTTACAATAGAAATATAATCTATTTGGGATAATTTAAAATAGGAGGAAGACCTATTTGATTTGCTAAAAGAGATGAGTTATCCTTTTTCATTTTATTGTATCTCTGTGATTAGCATTGACCAATTCTAGATTTCCAGGTGGATGTAGAAGAAGCTACTACTGAACAACATTGACAATATGTTACTCTTTTTATGGAAATACAGAGAACAGAAAACATAGAAACCATACATAAGCGACAATAAAGATCCACGATGAGCAAAGCCGAATTCCATAGCACCGGATGAAGAACAACGTATCCATACTGAGTAGATATTTATAGCTTGAGCCTATCAAAGTAATCCTTGGCATCATACTTAAATTATTGTTGATGTATTTGTTGAGATCAGTACCCATAATAATGTTTTTACATTTCATTTATTCGTTGACTTATTTCAGCTAATTTCTGAAGGCTTCGATTTATTTTATTTTGTCTATAAATTTTATTTATTCCTTAGATTTGAACTTATTAATTGAAAAGAAATACTAGATTCAAATACTGCAATAAATAATGTATCTGTTGCAACAGACGACACATCTATTAGAAAAATCAAACAAATTTAGACATATATTGCAACAGGTAAGTAATCTGTTGCAATTTATCAAACAGGTCTTTTCACTGTTGCAACAGATAGACTTAGATAGAAACATCGAGATAAAGCAACAGATGACCAACCTATTGAACCAGATAAACTATATTTCAGAACAGGTAGAATAACTGTTACAACGGATGGAGAATCTGTTGCATTATAAAAATTCAACTTTCGTTGGACATAAAAAATTGCCAGTATGTGTAAAAAGGTTAAAGTGAATTAAAATAAAAAAGGTGAAATCCATCGATGGTGTTCAGTTCAAACACCTAAAATAAAATAGGCATCAAATAGACAGTGTTCATTTTAAACACGTAAAACAAAATAGGCATCAAATGTCAAATGTGTCAGTCTGGCGCATTTTGTTGACTTGCCATCACTTGGCCTCCAACGGTCATTCCCTCGCCCCCCCCTATTGTCTTATATATTTATCTTTCTTTAAAAATTTAATCCTAAATTTTCAAATCTTCTTCTTCATTGCCATCTTCTTTTCTCTATTCAAATTCTTCAAATTATTTCTTGTATTTTTTTAACTGAGCTTAACAATGTCGAGCGCATCTTC
The DNA here is from genome assembly GCF_002878395.1 of Capsicum annuum. Taxonomy (NCBI): domain Eukaryota; kingdom Viridiplantae; phylum Streptophyta; class Magnoliopsida; order Solanales; family Solanaceae; genus Capsicum; species Capsicum annuum. The sequence continues at coordinate 129,681,963 of NC_061117.1, forward strand.
TACTGTTTTTTGTGATAAATATTTTTGATATTGTAAGTATGGTCATGAAGCTCTATTAAAGACTTCTTGGACTCAACAAAATCCAGGTTGTATTTTTTTTACTTGTAAGATTTCAAAGGTAATATTTTTTTTTATTTAATTAGTTGATTAATTATTAACTTGTAATTATTTTGTAATTGTATTCTCTTTTTATAGAAATTGGATGGATTCGATTACTTTGATTGGTATGAAGAACGACACCCTTCACAAGCAAATCGTGTAATCTGGGGTTTGTTGAACAAAGTCAAGGCTTCTGAAGAGAAACAAAATCGAGCAAGAAGATACTACATTGTTGTCGTTATTGCTACTGGTTTGGTGTTATTGGGCACATGGATATTCAAGCCTAATTGCTGAAATTTTCATGGTGGTGTGTGTATTTTCTACTGGTTTGGTGTTGTCGAGAACATGGATATCCAATCGTAACTGTTGGAAAATATCAAAAAGATTTAGGCATATATTGTAAAATTTAGATCATCTATTGGAAATTATCAAACAGGTTTTTCTACTGTTGCAACAGATTAGACTTAAATTATTAGATTATTCCTAGAAATAACATCGACATAATACAACAGATGACCAACCTATTGCAATAAATAAACTATCTTCCAGAACAGATTAAATATATTTTACAACAGATTGACAATCTATTGCATTATAAAAAATTCAAATTTCATCAAAAAAAATTATTGCCAGTACATGTACATGTAATAAAGTGAAAGGTGACTTGAAATTAAAAATTGCTATTTCACAGGCTCTTCTATATACACAGGCTTCAAGCGTCCTGTTAGTACCCCATAAGCCCAAACCTCATACAGGTTTTCCACAGCGTTGTCGCACAGAAAAGTCATTGGCTTGGCCATTTCTATGTCGGTTAGTAAACATTCGATGTGTGCAAGAGCGTGCAAGCCGCTCGATTTAGTGGCATCATCTTTTGGAAGGATCATTCCCTTGATTCGACCTTCAAAATCCCATGATTTCTTCATCAACAATTTTTTTGGTGAATGATTCGTCAGTTTACTTTCTCTCAACAAGATGGGCAACAACACCATTAGTGGCACCACAAGGAGAAAAAGATAGAAATCATTGACGAGAGGTACGTTGGAGTCATAAACATTGATCTTTTCATCCTCGAGTAGTATCCCAACAGCCTGATAATGCACGTCGTTCACACTAATGACTGTAAGAATCCTCTTTGCCTCGATGCAGCTCTTGCTGTGTGGATTTGGCCTCTCTCCTCTAACCTCTTTTATCATTTCTTCTTCATCCAAAACCAACGTAGGAACTAGGAAATCAAGTCCAACGCTAAGGGCTAACGCCTCCCCATTGAGTTAATCGTATCTATCCTTGAGTTTCTTGCAGAATTCGAGGTCCATTATCCTATCGACAGCATCATAAGCTTCCCGGTACGTTAATTGCCTTTTTCTCATGAGGCAGAGAATTATGTCAACACACTGTGATATAAAAAGTCAATTTTTAAATAGGTTAGTGATTGTAAAGATGCAACGATGGTCCATCTATTGCATAGGGTTCTTTGAATCAATAATCCAACGCAACTTATACAATAGATGGATAATAAGTTGCAACAAAACCACTACCAGTTGCACTATTATACCAGACTGTTGCAACAGATGTAAAATCTATTATGTATCTTCTTCTTCATGGGGTAGATTAGAAGGGCTAGATTAGGAAAAGTAAACTTGTTTTATCCTCGTACGGCATATGCATATCAGTCATATTCTGGAAGTCTTGGGGGGGGGAAAGGGAGGCCTGGGGTAATCTGGTACACCTGGCTTGGCATTCTTGGCCTATCGCAGATCCCTTTTCTCTTTGGTGCCAAGTTCCGCATATATGTCCACCTTCTTGACTGGCCCCTGAACTTCAACAACTTTTGGAGAGGGAGGAATTGCAATTTCTTTTTAGTTCCTACTGGAGAGTACGTCTCTAATTGCTCTTTTATTTCTCCTAACCAACACTATAGGAGTGTATGGCTTCTCACCTTCTTGGATGGTATGACACACCTCTCGGATTTTAATTCCTCGATAGCTTTAGAGATAGCTTCTACTTTTTCTAAGAGTTTATCCTGTCTGTACTTGTAGGGTGAAGAGGGATAAGAGGGACTTGTGTAAGCATGAAAAGGGGTGTTTTCAAACATATTTATTCTTTCTTGAGCATCAACATGCTCATCATCATAAGTGGTAGCAGCATCAGCATGCCTGCCACCAACACTAACAACTTCACTAAAAGAAGCACCCGAATCTGCCTTAGTAGGTTGGTCATGAAAAGCCTCAACATTAGGCTGACCTTGCCTAACTGCTCTTCTTATGGCTGTTGGTCCTGCCAATTCCTTCTTTATTAACTCCACCGTTGGGTCTATAGTATCAACATGACCTAAAGTAATATAAGAAGTCATCACCGACTCCTCCTCAGTAGGCACGATCCATGGATGCACAACCTATAAAAAGAAAAAAAAGATAGTTGCATTTAAATCATATAATATAATAATTTTCACAGTTGGGTTACATTTTAAAAAAAAGACCCATCTGTTGCATAGTTTGCAGTATATGGTTAAAATCCATTTGAGTTTGGTTCAGAGAAATAGAGCAACACATGGATAATCCGATGTAAAATATCAATCATCTGTTGCAATTATTGCATAAGATGGGTAATCTGTTATGCAACAGATAATCTATACGTCTCAACAAATGAACAATATATTATCAGATTACATATCTGTTGCATAATTTACAGTAGATGGTTAATCTGTTAGGAGTCAGGTTCAGAGAACCAAAGTATTAGATGGGTAATCTGATACAAGATATCAATCATACCCTGTCGTAATAGATGTCCCATCTGGTGCATCAGATATAACATCTGTTGCACCAAATATAATATTTGTTCAATATCTTTCTTTAAGTAAAATTATTTTACTTGAAGAAGACATACTGCATCATCGAGAGGGTTAAAGAGATCAGTCTCCTTAATATTGGTGTTGCTCTTTCCATCAAACCACCTAAACATCCTTGGATGATAAACCTCATTCGGGTAATCCATTAACTACTTTCGAAGGGGAGGAATGGCTTCAAATGCCCAACCTAAAAATGTAAATAGGAAGCAAGCTAAAAAAAAGTCATAATAACTACATTCAATATAAATTAATGGATGAGTAAAATTAGTGATTAATTTTACCATGAAAGCCCAAGGAAAGCCGTATAATATAGTCGTCCCTGAGGATAGCTTTGTCAGTAAGTATTGGACAGTTAAATAGAAGCTGTCATATCCCCAGAGATAATTGTTGAATTTATCAAAATCCTCAGCACGCGCCAACAAATCATCTTCTATGGCCTTGTTGATGTCTTTTGCCAATATAACTGAATAGGGAAACCAAACTAAGCATAATTTCTCCCTGTACTACTCTGGTATGGTTTTATCCTCAAGATCTGTCAACAAATCCAATGCTTTGTAGCCACATCGAGCAATGTCAAACAACCCATCTATTTTTTCCTTGTATTTTCTTGCATTGGATCTTTTGTGGGGTAAGGGTTCTTCTGGACGATGGCATCTCAAGTACGTCACTATGGCAAACTCTTGCAAGCCAAAACAAACAGGCATGCCACATTAGTTGATCCAGATTTGATCCATCTTTTTTTTGCCCCCCTCCTCCAGATCTTTATCATCCCCCACGTACTTGATTCTGCGCTTGAGAAGACCATATACCATCATTATAGGGAAACAGATACGGGCAGAGGGGTCCTCAGGCAGCTCAAGAAAGCGTCTAAAGCAGCTCTTCTTGAAAAGTCCACCCATGTTTTAGTTCTTCATAATTTTCATAAAATGTTCAAAAAATTTCCCCATCGGACATTTAAGTACAATTTGACCAGTTAGTTGTTTTGCTTCTGGGTCATTTATCAACATCGCAACTTGAAACCTGTCAATACTAAAAGTTTTGATAGGATCATGCTAGGATGTCGATATTAATTCATGCTCCATTGGTGATCCATTATCATCATGTTGATGACCATCCTTTTTCTCTTTCTCACTCTCTAATTCCTCCTCTTTCTCACTTTTATTTTCTTCATCACCATCTATAGACCCTTGTCCACCTCCCTCAATGTTGTTTTCATATCTCTCCTCAACTTCACTTTTTCCTGACTGAGATTGTTCAGAAAGCTCCTCCAAATCCCTTTATACTGTAGCCTTTTTTTGGGCGGTCAGACGTTGATCCACTTTTACTTTCTTTTCTTTTGAGAGACATGTTTTACCTACAAACAACAGAAAAAAATTATATTACAATTGATGTATGCATAAATTTTAAAAAATACATTACAAACACCACGAATACTGACACACCAACAACCACAAATACCACCAATCAATGCCACAAACAAATACCGCGAATACCGCCACCACCGACAGCCACCACAAACATCACCAACCAATGCCACCACTAGTGCCACCATAACAACCACAAACACTACCACCAACACCACAAACACAATCCAATAATACCATGACAGTCAAAAGAATACTGTGATGAAAACTAGGGATTTCTCGAGTTCTTCCTACGATGTTACCATGAAAACTCAAAATTATAAACCCATTTTCGAAGATAATACAACTAAAAGTTATTTTTCATTATTAACTTAAAAGCCCTTATCTTTTAGAAAAATAACAAATATAGAACTCTTCTCGAACTCTGTTCCCTACGAAGACAAAGAAAATGACTGATACAAGTAAGAATGAAGTCAAAAATAACACCTATATGGTCAAAAATAAGAAGAAAAGTGATCTGTTATGGAGGGTTGAGAAAATTTATTAAGTATTTGTTGTTTGTACTGTATTATTTAGTGAGAATAAGAGAGAAAGAGCGAGAACTAGGGATTTGAAATGATGAAACATTTTGTATGGAATGATTTGTATTTTGGAAAAAAATGACAAGTTTTGAAAATATTAATTTGGTCCGAATTGATCTTAATTATTTTTAAAATCATAAAAGATATGCATAATTTTTAACCCTCTCATCATGCAATTGCCAAAAGGGTACTATTTAGTCTAACATATGAACTCAAATGAAACTGTATAAAAACAATTAAAGTTGTAGTTGACTGAATACTCTAGTTGACCCTATGAACTCACCCCTGGTCCTAGATTAATCAATTTAGGTACTATTAGTCTAACATATGAACTCAATTAAAATTGTATAAAAATAAATATTAACCATGTTGTATCAAATTTTGCATCTATTGTAAATTATCAATCATATTAGGTAACAACAGATTATGAATCTGTTGTAAATTATCAAACACATTAAGTCATCTGTTGAACAGATTATCCATATGTTGTAAATTATCAAATAGATTGTCATATATCGCAACAGATTACCCATATGTTATACATTATCAAATAGGCGCTTCCATCTGTTGTAGCTGACTCTATGAGAACTCACCCCTAGTTCTAGATTAATCAATAGTTGACCATATAAGAACTCACCCCTAGTCCCAGATTATTCAATTAAGGTATTAGTACCCTATCCTAGATTAATCAATTAAGATATTAGTTGAATATATGAGGTAATAAGAATCAGTTCAACTTAGAGTTATCGATCGACGACTCTAGTCGGGAGAAATACAGTACCGTCTCATTATGCAATTTCCAAAAGACTTAATTGAAGTTGTAGTTGACCCTATGAGAACTCACCCCTAGTCCTAAATTATTCAATTAAGGTATTAGTACCCTAGTCCTAGATTAATCAATTAAGGTATTAGTCTAACATATGAGGTAGTAAGAATCGATTCAGCTCAGAGTGATCGATCGACGACTCTGGTCAGGCGGAATGCAATACCGTCTTATCACGCAATTGCCAAAAGACTCAATTGAAGTTGTAGTTGACCCTATGAGAACTCATATTCAATTAAGGTACTAGTCTAATATATGAACTCAATTAAAATTATATATAAACAAATATTCAACCTGTTGCAACAGATGTCTTTTTGTTGGATCAAATCAAATAGATTAGGTAATTTGTTGCAATATATTAAGCATCTATTGTAAACTATCAAATAGATTACGTCATTTTTTGTAACATATCACGAATCTATTGAAAACTATCAAACAAATTAAGTCATCTGTTGTGACAGATTACCCATCTGTTGTAAATTATTAAATGAATTAAGTCATATGTTAAATAGATTACCCATCTGTTGTAAATTATCAAATAGGAGATGTCATCTATTGTACTTAACATTATGAGAACTCACCCCTAGTCCCAGATTAATCAATTAAGGTATTAGTTGAACATATGAGGTAGTAAGAATCGGTTTGGCTCAGAGTTATCAATCGACGACTCTGGTCTGGAAGAATGCAGTACCGTCTCATCATGCAATTTCTAAAAGACTCAATTGAAGTTGTAGTTGACCCGATGAGAACTCACCCCTAGTCCTAGATTATTCAATTAAGACAGCACCCTGTCCTAGATTGATCAATTAAGGTATTAGTTGAACATATAAGGTAGTAAGAATTGGTTTAGCTTAGAGTTATTAATTGATGACTCTTGTTGGGAGAAATGCAGTACCGTCTCATTATGTAATTGCTAAAAGACTCAATTGAAGTTGTAGTTAACCTTATGAGAACTCACCCCTAGTCCTAGATTATTCAATTAAGATATTAGTACCCTACTCCTAGATTAATCAATTAAGGTATTAGCCTAACATATGAGGTAGTAAGAATCAATCTAGCTCAAAGTGATCGATCGACAACACTGGTCGGGAGGAACGCAATACCATCTCATCATGCAATTGCTAAAAGACTCAATTGAAGCTGTAGTTAACCCTATGAGAACTCACATTCAATTAAGGTATTAGTCTAACATATGAACTCAATTGAAATTATATATAAACAAATATTCAACCTGTTGCAACAGATGTCTTTTCTACTGGATCAAATCAAATAGATTAGGTAATATATTGCAACATATTACGCATCTGTTGTAAACTATCAAACAGATTACATCATTTGTTACAATAGATGACCGAGCTTTGGAAATTTCCAAACAAAAATTGTCATCTGTTGCACTTAAATATTTTAAGATTCTTTTTTTAAAGCAATTTAGGTATTTCCTGTCCGAGATAAAAAAGTTAAAATACTAAGGAGGTAAAAATATTACTTGGTACTACTTGGATAACTCAAAAATCTCCTGAGTTAGAAGTCTTATCTTGTCTTTTCAATGGCACCATCTGCTCGTGCCCCTCAAAAGTTATTAATGAATATTTAAAACACCCCATATCTAGAACTCACTCCTTCAGCCATAAAGAAGTCTAGACTCAACTCATCACTCTTCTTTATTCTTAATTCTCAATTATCTTTGTTTTTTTCTTCTCTTTTCTCTCTTCTTTCAGATGAGGATCCTTTAGGATCTTAACCAATCAATATCTTTTCTCAACTGAACTGGATGTTCTGATCCATTTGCTTTTTTGACACTGTAGGTATGGTTCACTATTGCTTTTTCCATCTCTTCTTCTTCTTTATATGTCATTTAAATTAGATAATTACATTTGTTGCTATTAATGATTTACCCATTACCAGTTTCCTATTTATTAAGAAAATTGAAGGAAAGGTGACTTTTAAGTCTTGAACGAATGAACCATTATTTTTATTAAAATATGCCAAAAAGGTCATTTGTTGGGAGAACTTAAAAAGCCTTGTTATCAGTATAGTTTTTTTTATGTCTATTGTTTTGTACTTTGTTTATGCTGTTGTTAGGGGTGGTCGTGTTAGAACATGTGCTATTTGTGTTGTGGATAGTGTTGGAACATATGGTGTTGTTTCTTTATTGTTGATGCTATTGTTGGTGGTGTTACAATAGTTTTCTCAACTGTTGTAACTGATGAATCAGATGTTGGAACAGACGGAGCAACTATTTGAAGAAATCAAACCAGTATCAAAGCTGGTTTAATTTATTCCAACAGATGATCTATCTATTGCAATATGTCATCCATCTGTTACAACGATGCCTCATTGGTTGAATAGATGGGTAATCTATTGCATCATATTGGTCATCTGTTGATTCACTCAATTTTGTGTTACCCTTTTGTAATGTTCTTTTTGCTTTCTTTTTATTCTTCTCTTGTTTGACATCAAATGTATTTCTCTTGTTTGCAGATAAAAGGAAGTGAAACTGGATCCGCTTTTGCTAGGCCGATATTAAAGGCTAGAGTAAAGATGGGTTTAGAGGAATAAGCTGCTTGCAGATGGAACCACTTCATATGTGGGAGGTATGCATTACTGATCAACCTATCATGAAACCACACATCCAGTACAATGATTTTGTGATTGTTTGTTCTTTACCTATCAGTCTTTAATCCTTCAAACAAGATATGGCATTTTACAGTTAAGATTGTTAGGTTCGAACTAGTAAGGCTGAGGGACCAAGATGGTGGTGTCGATACCCCATTAAAATTTAATGACGGTTTATGCTCATGTCTTTGTGTCAAGTTTGGGGAAGGGTTCAAGTTTTTGGCGGCAGTGTAAATATCTAATAGTGATTGGATCGATTTTAATGGCTTAATGGACTTGTTAAAAGGCCTCCAAAGCCTCGTACTACAACAAACAATAATGGAACCAATAGAAATTCCCCTGGTCCAAATTTATATGGATGGGTTATTGGAGAAGACTATTATATAGCAGAAGGTGTTTGGGATAAAACCTGTGTGGGAAGGGGGATGTTGAGAAGGACATATATCATCTTAGTCCATATTTAAGTGGAAACACAGGGTGTGAAGGGAAGTGTAGCGAAATTGGCTGATGAAATTGACATGAAAAATGAAAAAACTGTATGAGGTACGAATGTAAAAGTGTATCCAAAAATGAAAATTCATTTGTCGTTGAAGAAAAAAAAGTATGGTCAACAGGACTGGAGCTGGATATTTTGCTCGATAATGCAACTAGCGAGCGTGTCCTGAATGAAGACTCTCACAAAGTGCAGGACCAGAACTCTAAGGAAGCAGCTTCGCGAGAACGGAAGGTGGTAAATTATAGGTCTGAATTGAAACCTGAACCAACTACTCCTGCATTAAAAATTCAGGATTATGTCAATTTCATTGGTGTATAAAAGTCTGAGGTTAGGTTTCTCATGTCAATTTCATTGGCCATATATTAAGGTCTGAGATGATATATGGCCTTCTCTACCTCCCCCTTCACGCACAGGTATTCTCCTAAGCACCTTCTGCTGTATAAAAGTCTCCTATAATAATCCATCCATATAAATTTAGGCTAGGGGAATTTCTATTAGTTCCATCATTGTTTGCTGCATTGCGAGGCTTTGGAGGCCTTTCAAGAAGTCCATTGCACCATTAAAAATAGTCCAGTCACTATTGGATATTTACATTACCGCCAAAAACTTGAACCCTTCCCCAAACTTGACATAAAAACATGAGTATAAACCATCATTAAATTGTAACGGGGTGTCGACACCACCGTCTTAGAACCCTTCAGCCTTATCAGTTCACACCTATCAAACTAAACTGTACAATGCAAGATCTTGTTTGAAGGATCATTGTCTAATCAGTAAGAAAATGCATTCACAAAATCATTGCACTTTATGTGTGTCTATCACGATAGCCCGATCAATAACTACATACTCACACGCATGAAAATGGGATCCATTGTACGCACCTTATTTTTTCTACCCTATCAGGACATGTCAGACAGTATTGTTTATTCATCTGCACGCATGTGATGACAATTAAAAAAGAGGTGTGAAGAGTCGTGACTTTTTATCTTACCACATTCAAAACAGCTGATGAATCAAAATCTCCATCTGTTGCAACTGACGAATCAGTTGTTGGAAGAAATCAAAACATCTCCTCCAACATATGGTCCATCTGTAACAACAGATAATTCATATGTTGCAACAGATGGTAAATCTGTTGCGACAGACCAGACTATGTTTTTTAATTTATTTGCATGCATGTGATTACTTCTTGGTAAAAATGTTTGTTTCAACTTAGTTGTCCTATTTATAAAATCAAGAGAATTTTATTATATTCTTCCAAGATTACCCCTATTATTAAATGACTACATAAAGTATATTGTTCACATTTATACTTTTAAAGCATAATTAATAAGGCCAATATGGTAAAATAATCACCTAATTTATATTTTTATTAATTGGTGTGCCAAGCCCATAGGGCCCAACTAATATGAAATAGAGGGACTATTCAAAAGAGGTGAAGAGTCGTGACATTTTATCTAACATATTCAAAACATCTATTGAACCGAATACTCCATCTGTTGAAACTGATGAATCAGCTATTAGAAGATATCAAAATATCTCCTCCAACATACTGTCCATCTGTCGTAACAGATAATACATATGTTGCATTAAATGTCTTATCTATTGCATATACAAGCCATCTATTGCAACAGATGGTAAATCTATTTTGACAGACCATCTGTTGCACATTCAATCCATCTGTTGCAACAAATTCTAAATCTGTTGTGATAGATGGACGATCTATTGCAACAACTCAATAATAATGGCTTTTATCGAGTCTTAAATCATTTTGAAAAGGTGAGAAGTAATTAATGTAAAAGAAAAAGTCATGACTTTTTACAGAAAACAAAATGCCACTAGTTTGAATATAATTAATACAATGGAGCTGAATAGTCCTGCCTTTGGGCTTGACACGTCAAGATTCAATCCTCTATAAATAGGTCCCTCCTTAATCTTCATTCAACTCAACTTTATTTATTTCTTACATTTTTTCTTTTCGTGTGACATCTTCAACCACTTCTCTTCAAAGAGCATATTCCTTTCTCGTTGAGGTAAGTTTTTTTCTGGTGTAAATTTACCAGTTGGTCGTATACATTGTATTATATTTTGAATTTTTTTCTTTACATTTGTCAATTCATACGTGTTCTAGATATGGATGATTCTTTTTCGGACATTGCTATTCTAAGCGACACAGTGTGGGAACTTCAGAGGCAGGTTAATGACCTGCAGAGAGAGTTGGTCGCTGTGAGAGCGATGATGTTCAGAGAGATGCAGAGGTTGATGAGGGCCCTGCTACTGTGGGTTGATTGCCGACTGTTATTAATGATGATGATGATTATAATAATAATTAGAATGTATTTTTTCTTTTAGCGTATATATTTCAATTTTTCTATATTGGATCTATACCTAATGTATTTTATTTTTCATTTAATGAAAAGTTTACTTTTAGTCAGACTTTGGCATTTTAATTCTTAGTCAATTTTCATTCTGTCTATTTTTTCTAATCTAATCATACATACATGTTAATATGTCGACGGTTGGAGGCAAGGAGCTATATTGAATCCAGTAGCACTAGCAATTTTGTTTTTTGAGTTCTTTCAACAGATGGACCATGTGTTGGAATAGATTGGTCGTCTGTTGGGTTTCTATCAATATATTATCCATCTGTTTCGATAGATTTATCATCTATTGGAGGAAAACATTCCAGTTGTTTATGCAACTGTTGAGAATAATTGTGGTCTGTTGTATTATTTAGTTCATATTTTGCCTCTTTTTATTGATGCATAAGTTATTAAAAAAAAGATATTTTATATAAAATAAATGATAAAATTAGGTTCACAATAATGAGTTAAATATATAAAAGTCCACAACAAACAAACAACAACACAAGTTTCTGCAATTACAACGATCATGGTGGATTATGATTCGGGCATGTAGTTCTTTTGTGGCCAGTGCACTTACATATGGAGCACTTGTTTCTTCTTGATGACAATGATTCTCCAACTCCACACCTCCTCTAATATGGCTTTCTTCCCGATTTGATAGTGCTCGGGTCAATATATGGAGGAGGTATTTTCTCCCCATAAGCTCTACTGGAACTACCCAAGATTCTTTAGAAGACACCGAAGTAATATGCCCACTATATGCCATTTGATATTTTCTACCGAATAGTATTGAGAGGAGTGCTTGTAAACTTCAGGCCCATATTTATGACCGTATTGAGCTCTAAATGTTTCCATAGCATGTGTACAAGGTATTTTGTCCAAGTCAAAAACTCTACACGTACAAGATCTTGTTTGAAGATTGACCGTGGCAGCATCACTATGACCAGTGATATAGAATTTGTAATTTTCTATTATATGAGAGAATAACCTATTCCCCAAACTGATGTTCATTGATATTTTTTTTGATTTCGAGAATAAATCGGGTTTATTTTTCTAGGCACTTGAACTGCACATGCCTTTCATTAAAAAAATTGCTATACTTCTCGCTTATTTTTTCAAACATAGCCTTGATGGGAAATTCTCTTTCATCGCCAAACAATGAATTCACCGATTCAGCTATGTTTGATGTCATAATATTGTACCTATAGAAAAGAATCACTTAGTACGATATCATACTAAACTTGTAAATCAAACAAGATATTAAATTCATAAGAATGTACCTATTTGCTGGACAAAATGCTCGGCTCCATCTCTCAAAACCGACACGTGCGAGAAATTCTTCTACCTTGGGATTCACATCCGCTATTTGATTGAAATGGTCTAAAAGCTCCTCTTTACTATTACTTTATCTGGTCTATAAAAAAGAGTGACGACCCTTTCGTTATGATAGTTGTTTTGAATATTCTCTCCAAGATGCCGGATGCAACAACCAAAGTAAGCTGAAGTGAAAAAAAGTGAATCCATCTTTGGAATAGTTGGATGCCTATCCGATACAAAACACAAATCTTCTGTATCTTTGACACAGCGTCACAATTGTTCAAAAAAAATCCATAAGAGGTATCACATTCCTTGTCCGCTACATAAAAAGCGACAGGAAAGATGTGATTCTCCGCATCCTGCGCCACCGCCACTAGTAGAACTCCATTATACCTGCTCCTCAAGAAGGTACCATCGACGGCTATGCCTTTTCTCAAATATCGAAAATCTTGAATCCAAGCACCATAGATACAAAAAATACTTGGACCTTCTGTTTTCATCCAGGTGCAATGCCGTCTTACTTCTGGGATTTGTGGACTCAATCATGTAATGGTAAGCATCCAGTACTTCATACCCATGCTTGAGTGTCCCCCTATCCAGGTCCTTGGAAATCCCCATAGCCGTATCTACCTACCAATAACTGACCAGGACACCCAAATCCATAAGGAGTTGATTGGCCATAACCCTTGTTGAAGTGACTTTGCCATCCGGGAAACTACTCCTGAAATATTCACCTAGGACCTTTGCTGTGGTGTGAGGATTTCGGCCCGAGATACACTCCGAACCACATGTATGATGCTTTTCATGTTTATGAATGACGAATCTATCATAACTTGCGTACTTTACCATTCTCAACCACCACTTGCAGTTCGAATTAGCATATTTGAAGCAAAACACACTGCTCGAATTAATCACTTTCTTTATTCTGGAATCTTTTTTCAAGCAAGAAATAAACAAAGTGTTAGATAGTTCATTCTTTCCTTGAATGACACTCCAATAAAAAAGTTAGTCCCTTCATCTTGAAGATTTTCAGACTGTGTCGATTGAGAAAAACTGCACATCATTTTGGTCGCATCAACGGGCATAGGTGTTTGATCATCATCTGAAATATTCATGTCTAGATCATCAACCAATCATCAAAGAACTCTTCTTTTTCTTCTTCTTCTACGTTTTGGTTCTTATTCTCTCTCGTTTTTTCAACTATGTACACCCTTAACATCGGCCTGGTTGAATCACTTAATAAGCACGCAACTGAACCTGATCGGTTATCTTGAAAGGTAGTACCCTCTGATTTTCAAAGGAGCTATGCATGTAGCTGATGGCGAGTTCTTTCGATTGACAATTCAATACATAAAAGCTGATGATTAAGTTCATAAAATCATTATACAAAATATCACTTTAGACTGTCATAAATATCGTCTCTAGCATTTCACCCTCCTTCCAACGTCATACATATCAATTGCTCTTCTCGACCCATTGACCATAACAATCCACCCCTATTGTTATTGATCCCTGCATTAGTTGTACCTAAATAAAGTTATTTGTTAAAAAATATTGATAGTGATTTCATAGTGCTGTGAATGAATCCCAACAGATGTGTTATCTGTTGCAACAGGTAAGTGATCAGTCTCAACAGATTACTTACCTTTTGGGATTCATGTTACATCCCTGAATATCTTTTGCAATAGATGAAGTGCCTATTGGGATTGATGTTACAGTTCTAAATCACCTTTGAAGCTGATTCCAACAGATAAGTGACATGTTGCAATAGATAATTAACCTATTGTGATAGATGACTTACCTATTGCAACAGGTTAGTAATCTATTGTAACAGATATTTACCTTGTTGCAACAGACAATACTTCTATTAGAATCGTGTTCAGGTTCTATTGTAATAAGTTACTAATCTGTTGAAATATATATTTATCATGTCGCACGATAATTAATCTGTTGCAACAGATGTGTCAAATATTGCAACAGATGACCCATCTATTTAAACATAAATCCAACATATCAGTCTTCCATTAAAATAAATGTCTCATCTATCGCAACAGTTAATTTATTTGTTTAAACAGATGGATCTTATGTTGGATTCATGATTGGGTTTTATCTATTATTGGAAAACAACAACACAATAGCAGTTACCTAGATGACAAATTCAACTAAAAATCATAATTTGACTTACCAAGGTGTTCTATGGAGTAATACCAAAGTGGAAAGTGATGTTTGAAACAAAATTTGACCTAAGAAATTGGTCAAATAGCAATTGTAGCGGTAACAACAACAACAACAATAACAAATGATCAATAAGAAGAAGATGAAGATGATAATAAAGAAGAAGATAATGATACTAAAGCAGAAGATGATGAATGAAGCAGCAGCAACAATGAACAACAAAAATCACAAAGAGAAAGAAAACAACAATGGGTGAGAAGAGAGAGAAAGGCGCCTTTTTCCCTCTATTTTTTGTTATATAGGCTAACATTTGGATCAAAGTGTAAATTCAAAAACTTGTGGGTTATTTTCAAACTTTACCAACTTTCTTAATCCATAATAAAGTAATTGTCACCTCCACCTAATAATTAAGACTTGTGTCACCTACACCTCATTTTAAAACTCTTTTATCACCTACAGCCCAAAGTCCTCACTTTCTCCTTATCCTTAGTCTTTTCATCTTCCCCACTTTATTTTGTTTTGACATCCGTTGATGAAGAATGTGGAAACAATTTCTTTGGTCCCATTTCTTTTGTAACCCAATTTTAACATTCTCAAGTCTGGGCCCATTCCTACTAAGAAAATTGTTACAATTGTCCTCATGTTTGACCTAATTTGATATGCATATTAAAAGTTTTCATGAGCTATTTATTGGGCCCAAATAAAAATTAGGATTGTGGTGAAGTTTTGCCTAATATGAAAAATATTTACTTACAAAAAAATTAGTTGAAGTGAAACTGTATAAGTTAGGATTTTATGCCGTAAATAACACCCCACCGTCTTTATTAAGTTAATTCATTCATGTGCAATTTATTATTTTTCTTTCATTTTTAACAATATGGATAATTTGGTTCAAATAATAGTCTAATATTTTTAATATTAGCTTTTGAAATTATTGTACTGATATTATTATGTGATGCATAATGACATTGTTCCACCCATCAAAATTTGTTGAATCTTTTTATTCATTTTTTTCACTTAGTGAATGAAAGCATGGACATGTGTAAATGTATTGTAAAGTTTGTAAATGCTTGTGATTTCACTAAATTTATCACAATGTAAATATTGAAATTGTCCATGCGTAGTGACATCTCTACAATATAGTTTGTGATTATTTTTGTGATTGCTAGCACGGACAATTTCAGCTTTATTTAACACATATCTTTGCAGTATGAATTAGCACTTATATTATGTAAATAGTTATTTTTTTATATGATTTTGAATAGTGCTCCCTCCATTCTTTCTTACTTACTTCATTTTGAATTTTCTCCTCCAATGTTTAAGTATAATTTGATTAAAAGCTTACTTTTATACCCTTGTTCAATTCACGAAGACTATTTGATGAGAATTTATTCATCAATGTATTTGTTAATCCATTTCATATGACCATGTTTAATACTTTGTCCAGGTTATGCTTGGACAATATGGCTGATAGAGTTAAAGATGTGGATATTAAAAGAGTCAATTGAAGCGTCAAACGCAATGAACATTTTATTTTGTTGCAATGCTCCATTTAAAGTGACTTTCTATTGTAGGCATATTATTTGTTTAATGTAGTTCATTATCCAAGTGAAGAAAATACATTGTTAATGATTTTGATGAAAAGTAATTGGCTCCAATAAAAATTTTCTTTGTTCATTCCAAACTTCTGCATAGAAATTGATGGAATTGAATAATTTTTTATATACCCGAATAGCGGAAATAAGAATTGAAGTTGAATGTAATTCAAAAAAAGTGTGGTTTATCCATAAATTTCTTTAGTTAAATCTAATCAATGTTAAATGTGTTCAACATATAATCTGAGGTTTGTACCAAAAATTTTGATAATTTGTATGAATCGTCAGTCCTTTAATTAATTTGTGTGTTCCATTGTTTGCGTAAAGTTAAACCAAGTGTAATAAGAAAACATTCATTAATTGAAAATTAAAGAAAAAACATGACGAACAGCACACAATAGGAAAAAGAAACTAAAATTAAAAAGACGGAAAAAAACAAAAAGAAACAACAACCTAAAAAGCAGGATCAACACCCTCAGCAGCCTCACCACCTTCTTTAATCTGCTTATTGTTAACCTCTCATATGTAGGTATGGATACGATGCCTCAACTCCCATAGATCTCACTTAAGTTATTTCATATACTGATTAAGGTCCCTCACCTCATCTTTCAGCAACTCAATCTCCCAAACATTATGATATCATCTTCTTCTTCGGACCACACGACTATTCTCATTATTTGAGGACGACATATTATTTTGTATTTAAAAGAGGTGTTTGGAAAGTTTTTAAGAAAACTATCTATGGTAAAAGATGAACAACATTGCAAAGAAAAGAGAGTATTTAAATAGGCTGGGATTTTTGTTGGAGAATTAAATGAGAAATAAATTGTTCACCCTTTCCGGAACCAACAAGCCCACCCACTTACAATACCTAAACATTGATATTGGTAATGTCACATAGGTTCTAGAAAAAGGCATGAACAGTGTTAAAGTCAGTCATAATGGGGAGATTGCATCCTGTCATTGTCAAGGGTTTTCTACTCTTTGCCAAATCCTATCAAAAATCAACCAAATATGTCAAGAAGATTTGAAGAGTTTTCTCACCTTTCTCGTAAAAATCTAGCAAAAAGATTAGGTAAGTCTAGATGACTTCTTTTAAAGTTTTCAGACATCATCAAGCGAAAAATACACAGAAAAATAAATAAATAATTATGATAGTTCTGTTAATACAGTGAAACTAAAGGAAAATAAAAAGATACTAATAGAATTGAGAATAAACTAAACAGTAGAGATATGAATTCAATAAAAAAGACATTCAAAATAATCAATAATCCAAACACTAAAACTACATATATCGTTACATAAATTTTTTTTGAAACCTGTACTACCTGGAAACTATTTCACACATCAATTACATGTTGAACAGATAAGAAGACATATCCTGCAACACTGTAGTCGATGATGAAGTCCAAAATGTCTACTATCTGGAAGCCCACTTCACGAATGAAATTTCTCTACCCATCATATATCCTTCACCTGTTCTGAACCCTGAAGCAGGATACTTTAGCATTATACAACTTTTTAGTACCATGATGTTGGATGAATTGCTCAAATTTGAAAGAGAACAAAAGTTAAATAAAACTAACAAAGAAACATAGAATCGTCATTAAGGAAAAAATTAGAAATTATCACTCTATCATGCGTCACGTACGATCTGTGCAATGCAATACTGAATGTTAGCCGGTCATCAGTTGTGTTGCCATGAACTGGAGTGAACCTGTCATTTTATTTGGGGGTGGGGGAGGAGAATAGAGTTTTGGTTGAGATTTTATTGTGTATTGTGGAGTGTTAGTTAAAATAAGTAGTGGAGTAGAGATATTTTTAGCTTCCCACCAAATAAATACAAGGAATATTTCAGTTGAAATGATTTTTGAATTCCTAAACACAAGGGGAACTGCCTTCAAAACATAAAAAATAATGCGAAACTATGGTTTTGAACTCGGGACCTATGAGACGTAAAGTTGATGGTTGACCAATTTCCTCCAATAGAATTCATTCCTACTTGGCATGCACTATATTTTTATTTATTCTTTATTTACGTATATCATTAAGGAACCTAATTATTTTCTTAAAGTAACACACAAATTAAGTAACTCATTTTAATAATTTAAATATTCTACATGTAGATTTCGTGTCTATAACCAGAAATGGCATGATTGAATATTCAATTGATTATCTAAATCATGACGAGAATAATGAATTCAACTGAATGACTTATAATCGATAGTTGTTGATGTAATATATTTTGTTCATACTTTATCTATGAACATGACACGATAATAGTGAACCAAATTAGTTGATGCAAAGGGTATGAAAATGTTGATTAAGTCAATTTTTTTAATTGAATCGACAATAGTGAAAAAGTTTGATTGATGTATAATTGTAAATGTTGATTCAATATATATTTGGTGTAGCTGTAATTATTGATTCAACATTTGTTTGTAATTGAATACATTTTGATTTTTTTATAGACATAAAAAATACGATGAATGTTTTAGGTAGATACAATTTATTATTTGTCACAATTAAGAAATTAGTTTCAATCCTAAGTAGGCGTAGACCGAGAATATTATCCACGATATTGTAAACTATTGTTTCAAAATATTGCAAAACGTGATTTTAATCTATTACGTAGAACTTATGTGGCCGTAAATATTTCATTGAATTATGAATAGTTGTAATTTTGAGTAACGCCTCATAATATAACTCTAAATCTAAACGTCATTTTTTAATCAAAATACTATGTCCTACTAATTTAACTGTTGTATTGTAAACTAAAAAGTTTCAAATTTTTATCAACTTAATGGGTGTTCGGATTGACTTATTTTTAGATGTTTTTTGCTTTTAATAATTTTAATTTTTTATTAAAGGCCTACCCAACCACTAATTAATAGTTCACTTAGTTACTATTTTTTTCCTAACCAATGCATTTGCTACTTTTTTATTTCACGAAATACAATTTTGTTTCTTCTGTTTTTCATTCATTGGTCCTCTTTCAAAAATAAAACATATAGAAAAATGATTAATGATTTTAGTTACTCTTAAAAAAGTTCAAGATAATAATGTGGAAGCATCAAAATAAATAAAGTTGAATAAATCCGTTGAACATAAACAATTGAATATATTTATAAAAATAAACCAAAACAACAAAGTATTAGTAATATCTGATCAAAAAACAGGAAAGGTTCTGTGCTTGCAATAAGATTTTGTAGGTGCAGGTCCTGATTAAGAATAACAATTTTAATACAGTTTTCACAACTATGTACGAGTAACATATGTAAAACATCTCTTTCTATAAAATTTATAGCCCTGGTAAATTTTCTCCATCTGTTGTTGATCCTGAGATGGTTATTGACATTGCAAGGACCAACCTGAGCTAGATACACCTCGAAAATTGAATGAATGATCTTAATCGGTGTCGGTCTTGGGGGGAAATAGTCATTGACGCTTAGTGGCAGCCACTACAATTCAAAAAAAAAGTGATGAATGCATTAACAAAGACACATACAAAGAACTATTTTTAAAAACAATAAATAAATCTACTAGTAAGCCAAGCGTCATATAGATGCGGTGCAGATTAACTCGGAATTGATGAATGTGGCCTATCTGCATTTGAACGAGGATGAACACCAACATATTTTTTAGAGAGATATGAAGGAATTTAGTAGTTGGTTGTATATAGTTTAGGTGAACCATGCACTAGGATGTCTTTTAAAGAGGAGAGTAATGAGAGAGATGACCTAAAATTCTAGAGGTTTATATTCATAGAGGTGACCTAGGTAGTTGTATTTGAAAGGGTCAGCATTTATTGCTAAAAAAAATGCATCAGGGAGAATCAAACACGCGACCTAAGGCGTATGAATATGATGTTTGACCATATTTACTACCAGAGCTTTCAACACAATGCATGCGGCATAATAATCAAATCATTACCGAATTTGTACATTTGACCAAATTTATGACATGAAATTTTAGAATGAATGTACATTATGAAATTCGTTGACTCTCAATTTATCAACTATATATGAAATTTAGTGAATTCACTCATTTCAATGGATTGTTGAATGAATGTGCATCATTAATTGCGTCGATTTTCAATTTGTGAACATTATATCAAACTTATTAAGTTCGCTCATGACATGAGATTGTTGAATGAAATTACGTTATGAATTGCGTTGACTATTAATTTATCAATATTATATCAAACATTATTAAATTCACTCGTGACATGAAATTATTGAATAAATGTATGTAATGAATTATGACTATTCTTTTTGCGAACATTATATCAAACTTTATTAAAATTGCTTGTGCCATGGGATTGTTGAATGAACGTACGTCATGAATTACGACGATTCTTAGTTTGTGAACATTATATCAAACATTATTAAAATCACTCGTGACTTGGGGGTGTTGAATGAATGTACAATCACTTGTGATATGGGATTGTTGAATGAATGTACGCCTTAAATTGCATCGACTGTCAATTTGTCAACATTATATCAAACATTATTAAATTCGCTCGTGATAAAAAATTGTTGAATGAACGTATGTCATGAATTGCGTTGACTCTTAACTTGTCAATATTATATCAAACATTATTAAATTCGCTCGTGGCATGGGATAGTTCAATGAATGTACGTCATGAATTGTGTCGACTCTCAATTTGTGAACATTATATCAAACTTTATTAAATTCACTCATGACAAGAGATTGTTGAATGAACGTAAGTCATAAATTGTGTTGAATCTCAACTTGTCAATATTATATCAAATATTATTAAATTTGCGTGTGATAAGGTATTGTTGAATGAACGTACATCATGAATTGCGTTGACTCTCAACTTGTCAATATTGTATCAAACATTATTAAATTCACCCGTGACAAGGGATTATTGAATGGACGTACGTCATGAATTGTGTTGACTCTCAACTTGTCAACATTATATCAAACATCATTAAAATCACTCGTGGCATGGGGTTGTAAAATGAATGTACATCATAAATGACAATGATTCTCAACTTGTCAACATTATATCAAGCATTATTAAATTCGCTCGTGACAGGAGATTGTTGAATGAACGTACGACATGAATTGTGTTGACTCTCAACTTGTCAATATTATATCAAACATTATTAAAGTCACTCGTGACAATCGATTGTTGAATGAACATAGTCATGAATTGCGTTGACTCTCAACTTGTCAATATTATATCAAATATTTTAAAATCACTAGTGACATGGGATTGTTCAATTAATGTATGTTATGAATTGCGATGATTCTCAACTTTTCAACATTATCTCAAACTTTATTAAATTCAATCGTGACATGGGTTGGGTCAATGAATGTATGTCATGAATTGGGTGATTTTCAATTTGTGAATATTATATCAAACTTTATTAAATTCACTCATGACATGGAGTTGGTCAATGAATGTATGTTATGAATTGCAACGATTCTCAATTTGTCAATATTATATCAAACATTACTAAATTCACTCGTGACATGTGATTGTTTAATGAATGTACTCCATGAATTGCGAAGATTCTCAATTTGTGAACATTATATCAAACTTTATGAATGACAAGGATCCCCTCATCGAAGTGTAGTGCTTTCAAGTTGACTTGATTAGTTAGACTTGATTACTTCACGCAATTGCTAATTAATTAATCGTCTCCCACGTTTAAACGATTTTTTAAAGGGCACACTTTTTAATTTATTTTATCCAGCCTTTAATTTTGTTGTGGCAAAGCATTCCAACTTTGTTATAGAATACTTCATAATCGTGTATTTCTTTAGCATATCACTCACAGGTTAATCGAACTCTATCTTCCTCTCCTAATTTGTTTCCTATGTGGTAATTATTTTATTTATTTATTTTATCAGAAATGAAGCGTAAAAATACGGATGAGAACACCAACACTCTGCATGAGAAAAGCATGGAGCAAAGTTTGGCGGATGTTGGCAAACGTTACTTTAAAGACCTATTTACGTTTTAAAAGGTGTCGATTATGCAAATCCTACTTGAACAGTGGGTGAATGAGATCAAGGAGATGACGAGGTCAAATGTCGGTGCCAGCGTAGCTGACATTGTTGAAGTGCAACTACCTCCACTCCCTCCACTTCCTAACAAATATTAATGCCTAATTTCGCATAAGATATTTCATTCTTCAAACTCTTATGAAACAATTTTTGGATATGATTAACTGTCCAATGTCAAAGTTTTTATGAAATTTCATATAATTATTTTGCTATTTTCCGTTCTAATTTTCACATATATTTAGTTCCGATTGAAAATCTAAAGAAATAAGAAGTGCAATTCCATTCGATTTTTCAATCTGAGAGTAGCTGGTATTATTTGATAGACGATTTTTTTTATTTTATTGGAGTAACTGAAAAACTTTTTATTCATTTGGTGTCAAATTACTACATAAATTTGATGATATCGTAAATGATATAAGTCAAAATTTTATGGTTAGAACTTTAAGAAGAGTGGATTAACATAGTAGAATTGAAGAAACTATAGTTGGATTTGCCCTTACTTTTCACTTCAGACATCTAAATATAATTTGAATGTTAAACGAATGGTTGTAAAATTTTGTTCTGGTTTGTTATGGTTGCCTTAATGTCCATTGGTAACAAAAAATCAGTGGTTTAGCCGTGCAAAGTCACACAACAATAACAAGTGGGACTTTTGGTATGCAATCACTCAACCTAGGCTTAATCAAACGTATGAACATGCTTAAAAGTAGGAACATCACCTAATCTTTTAGATTATGTAAGAGATAGGCATGGGGGTAGGATGTTGAATATTTTTTTAGGTCATTAATCACTCTAACTACTCCCTGAATTATGTGTCATCGTGCCATACGATATATTTTGCTTTACAAACTTTTTATTTTGATCAATATAAGTAGGCGTTTGTCCATGAATTATTTATTTTTTAAAAAAAAATATTTTACATTACTAAAATAATTATCAAGATGGTATTTATCCATGAAAATTAAATTTAACAAGTAGAGTTTTTAGGTCACTGATGTAAATTGTCATCGTGCAATACAATTTGAAATAAGATTGAAAATTGATTTGAAAAAAGGAAATAAGTTAACCCAACTCGAATCAATTATATTGGCACTGTTATAATGTGATATCCACAGTTATACGAACAACTTGATTTTATTTGAATTGCATTTATGACCGCCGTTAATATCCAATCTGTGCTTATGTCGTGCAAAGTCGACTAAGGAGATGTAACTTCTCTGTGATGAACTGAAACTTTATCCAATCCAAGTTAGGGTAGGATAGGATATGCTAAAAAGGGGTCAAATTATTCACACTATTACATGCATTTATTGAGAGTAATCAAATCGGATAGTGGTCAATTAATCAATGTGATGTCTTTTTAGGAGAATCAATCTATGTGTTGCATTGCTTAATTTTTAATCATATCGATCTAAATCTTATTACAACCTATTGCAATGTTAAACGAAATAAAATTTGTATTCCAACTAGAAAATTAAGTCTCTTGAAACTCAACGTAGAAAATATTATATGAAAGGTATAACTGAAAAAAAATACCAACATGTTTTCCAACTTAAATAATGAATATTTTAATTATTAATTAGCTTGAACATTCTAAGAAAATGAAAAACCCATAATTCAATTAATTTTTAGTGGAGGGAGTATTGTTTGGTTTAAGCCCTATGATCTCACAATGGTGCGAGATATGGCATGCTTCACTCAATATTCACATCAAATTAATGAGCATGTAAAGAAAAGGAGCTATGAAATCCTACAGATTTACTATTACTAATATAATCACTCATTACATGGGGTAGAGTGTTGATTGCGTACTGAGGTGATTGGTCAATGCAACTAGGGTGTCAACTTTGCCTATCCATTGTTCCAAAATTTGAAGCTGATTTTAAATTTACCGAAAAAAAATCAATGTAGCTTAATCACCTCATTTTCTGGTATTTTTTAACTCTGTGTTTTCTTATTCATTTTGTAGTCATCTAAAATGTCTCAGGCCTCTCAAACATCCAATGCAACCACCAAATGTTATTTTTGTTTTTGTGGTAATCCAACCGTCTTGAGGAAGCCACCCACCGATTCAACTCCAGGTTGATGATTCTTTAACTATGCGATTGGGCAGGTGGGTGGTTTTATTTACCGATTTGTAATTATTATTTTTTTTGTTAAATACAGTTTAATTCTTCTAATTTGGTCTAGTATAATGGTAGATTCTCATTTTCGAGTGGCTTTAAGAGGATTCATCGGCGAGCATCCCTTCTACGTGTAATTTGCAAGGAGTTGCCAAGTGTGAAGTCCTCTAAAAGCTTTGAGAATCCAAAGAAAATAGAAATCTTCTGGCATCACTTCTCATTGAAGATGAAGGGTGAAGGGATCACCTGAAAGGATTTCTAAAAGAAACCGAATGGAGAGGGATCAACTAAAACAAAGGTTGATTTTCGTCGAAGAAAAAGAGAATACCCTTAAAAATTTGTTGTACATTTTGGTGTTTGTGTTATTTTTTGGAAATTTTTAATAGGGATGTAATAGAACAGAAAAAAATATGTATCTCCTAAACTCTGTAACGATTATGTGAAATTATTGTTTGTAATCAACTATGGGATGAGTCGACAATTTAAAGAGTTTCTTAGTAAATCTATTACAGGTAAATCAGTTAGCACACTAAAAATAAATCTATTACAATTTGATATTAATTAATTAAAAGGTATAATATTAAGCATTCTAAATAATCAATCCACACAAAACCACTAAATGTAAGAAAATGTTAAAGTGTGACTGATTCTTTAAGGGCAGGAAAGTCACGACAAAGTTTTAAATTTTTTGATGATGAATTGTAAAATTTTACGTTGTTCAATTGTGAATGATTTTAACTTTTGGATAAGGGAGGGAAATTCTCCATACTCTTTGTAATTGTAGTGAAAATTTCGCAATTGAAACTTGGAGGGAAAACCTCAAACTTTTTAAATTTTTACAAATGGATTAAAAAATCTTAAGTTGTTATATTATATAAAGGCGTTGTTGCTTGTGCTATATAATAGTGGACACTTATGATACTTATTCTGAAAGTGTTAACTTGAAAATGGTAAGAGTAGGCATAATTCTATTTTTTGGCTTCCAGTTTTATCCTTCAGTATATTAGAATTATGATTTTTCATGTTTAATTTTTATTTATGCAGTCTTAAAATAGAGGCTGAACAGATACGTTTTTGAGTTGAATCTTTAAAGGAAAGAATTGAAAGTTTGCCAAATCATGAAGAATTTGATAAAAAATTATTGATATTCTCTGAGCAAATTCACACACTGGATAGTATGCTAAGGGGTTTACTCAGTCGCATGGGCGTCGATGCTGATGAATGTCTTACTCCTCCAACATCACCCCCTGGTCAATGAATATTTGTTGATAAGTGATAAGGTTATTTTGACTAGCTTCGACTGTTATGGGTGTAATTTTATTTTATTGAAGCATTGTCGAAGGGTAATTGTGTTATTTTTAACCCGATATTTGCTTTGTGATTTGTGCTAACCTAATTATTTGCATCAAAAGTCTGTTGAAAAGAATAAAGTAGCATTACAAAGGGAGCATTTTCTATTTGCATTATTCAATCTTATAAAATACTTATGGAATGACCCTAACTTATGAATTGTTATACTAACAATTGCTTATCGATAAATATATTATTTATTTTCTTAAGTCGTGAAAATTTTATATTAAAAAGGGTAAGCAAAATAGAGGATAAGTGACATAGAGTGCTGATAAGAAGAAAAATTGATTTCCATTGATCATAACAAAATTTAAACAAAAAAATAGACGAAGAAAAATTTAGATAGATAAACTAAACAAGAAAATTCACCACAAACCATCATTCCTATCCCCATCATCGATTTCACCCTTATGCTAAAATAATTTCAGCCTGATGTAACGTATTTCCTGTCGAAGTTCATCATTTTCTCGACTAAGAGCATCCACAATTACCCTTAGAAGTTCCATGTCTATTCTAAGATCGGCAACTTCAAGGTTTGCAATTGAAACCTCGGTAACAAGATGATCATGAAAAGAGGCACGAACATGGTTATGTGGTTGGCCATTTGCATGACCATTTGTAAAACTATTAACATGATTGTTGGCGCGAGATTTATCCATTTTTTCAGAGCCATGACTCTTCGTTTTGGTGAATTAATTTGAAACCACTAACAATTATCAAGTGTTAGTAAATTAAGCTTCATAATTGCCATTTTATGGTCGTGCCTTTTCGACTTCACTTAAAAGCCATGTACTTTTAGCAT
Organism: Capsicum annuum; assembly: GCF_002878395.1. NCBI lineage: Eukaryota > Viridiplantae > Streptophyta > Magnoliopsida > Solanales > Solanaceae > Capsicum > Capsicum annuum. Next base: position 129,708,557 of record NC_061117.1, read on the forward strand.
AATTTCTAGAATTAAAATTGTAGGATCCATTATTAGTTGTGAAAGTAATATAATCTTGATCGGTTAGCATTTTATTTAAACGCATGTCTTGTTAATACGGTCCCAAAATATGAAATTAGTGAAATTTTCATTGATTCATAACGAAACAGTAACTTAAGATGAGCTGCTACACAAACAACACTACTTAATTTTATTTGGGTTCAGAGGGTGGGTGAGAACCACTACCAAGATTCTTTTGTTGCACCATTCTCTCAATTCTACAAGCAACAGCTTCAATACGCCTGAACATTGCCTCCTGCTTGTCGATAAAGCTTTCCACGCAGCGCGTTAACTCACCCATCTCCACTCATATTTCATGAACCTGAGTATGCAACAATTAAAGTGGATTAATAACAACAGACTTGTATTGAGGGAGGCATGCGATGAGTGAGATCCTTGTGCGGTGGTGGGTGGGTTACTCATTTTCACCTGCAATTACATAACAATACTAAAAAATAAAGAAGAAGAATGCAAATATAAAAATAAATGCACACGTAATCTATTCTAACCTTATCTTCAATTGCATGAAGATGATAATATTATACCTATGTTGTGCTAAATCCTCATACTAACACTCAATTTATAGAATAGAAGTATCATAGGAAATTAACTTTTGTTTTTTCCTAATAATATTAACAGTCAACTTGTATAAATGTCACAATAAATTATTTCTCCAATATTTTTGGGATAATATTATCTCTGAACTAAACTTATGGTGAAAAATAATGACGAATACTTGAAATTTAAATAAATTTTATGCATTCATTTGTTAAGCTATAGTTGTAGATCAAATACGAGTTAATTCCTCAGTTTGTCACTCCAATTATAGAAGTATGAAACCAAAGTAATTGTAGAATATTTTTGGATAATATTGTCAGTGAACTTATACAACCATCGCACTAACATAACTCTTTCAACATTGTCAATGAACTTCTCATATATTTCAACCGTTTGAAAAATAACGAAAAGAGTTAAACCTTTAATGGATTGTTTTGTCATAAAAGAGTTCTACATGTATTTTTAGAATCTAGTAGAATTATTAAAATTATTATATAAATGCGCAAAGAGGTAGAGAGATTAAGCATCACGGATGTATATTCTTAGCTAATCTTTATTTTATTTTTATTTTATGAGGAACTTCTTAAACAACAAACCTTTTTTAAGTGCAAAGTTGATACTACCATATACTACGATATGTTAGGCATAGTATAGATTGTCGCTAGAAAGATTTTGAAAATATTTTAGAAAGATTTTGAATAGTAACTTGAAAGGATAGCTTCACTCTATTCTATTAGGTATGATAGCTTCTAGGAGTGTTGGAAAATGGCATGGTTGCCTATCCAAATCAAAAGTATAATGATGACCATCAGCCATCATTTGAAACTTTATCCATTAGTGTAAGGCATTACATGCAAAGAAATAGTACCCCCTCAGTTTGTTAAACCCAAATCTAATTTTAAGATCCTGTTTGGCCTAGAGAAAATCTTCAGAGTTGGACTTGAAATTGAAGTTATTGTGCTTAGTTATGAATATATATATTAAAGTTGTTATGAATTAAATAGGAGTGATAAAAGTGAAAACAAATAAAACTTAATTTTATTTTATTTTTAAAAATGATTTTCCCTAAAGTGAAGTAGGATTTTTTGAAAAAACACATCTATTTTTCACTAAAGTGAAATTAATAAGTGAAACGTTCTTTACAAGGTCAAATCCTATTAAGACTAAATAAAAAATACTTCTGATTTTGGTGGTTCTAAAAAATTACTCTTAGAAAATATAATTTTTTCCTACTTCATACGTTTCCACCGTTTCATAAAGTTGCACTGCTTTGTATTGTTGCAACGTATCATAAATGACAATAACTTTGACAAAGAGCTATTGAAATGACATTGACAGTAGTATAAATACTTGTGTTTACACATTCAAGAAATCACAAATTTTTCGTTAGTTTAATTAATCTTGATTATTCAGAAAAAAAAATTGAAACGGTGTGACTTCAATTGAAAAGGAAAGGCATTGTTCATCTACCAAACTCTATATCTTTTCATTATGTGATGATGTCTAATTTTTTTTCTATATTTATTTTGTCTCTTGTTCATTCATTTGACTTTTTTGGTTCGTACAGAAATGGAAGAAAAAATCAGCGACAAGTACGCCAATGTACTCATTGATAAGCTGATGAAGGACCGTCTCGTTGATCTACACTTTCTTTATATTGACCTTGTCTCAAAGCTGGACGTGAAACTGGCCCATCAAGGTCAACTCTATGAAAAAATAGATGGTCTGGAGTTGTGGGTGAGGACAACAATTCGCGCTTCTAGTCTTGATGACAATGATATCATTCCCCCATCACCCCCCCTCTTGAAAAGAAAAGAGTAGGTTTCTTGGCACCCTACACCTACAATGTATAGTTATTTTTGTGAGGTGATTTCCTTTGATAAGTTAATGACTAATAAAATAATTATTTTGTAGTTACTATGTTATAGTTGTTTCTTTTTTATTGGTAAGTATGTTTTGATTGTCGTTTAATTTTTCATTATATGCACGTTAATATTTAAGTAAATTACTAATACCGAAATTAAATAATGAACAGGAAATACTATTCATTTCATTGCCTAGAGAAGATTCAAGAGCAGGCAATATTTACGTAGGTTTATTTTTGAGATAAATGACAAGTTTAACAATGTATAATTTAGGTTTTGTGTACTTATCTATTTTTCTGTCTTAATATTATACGAAAATCCAACAATATCAATGAGAGGAATACTCAATTTAGTCAACAGAGGGAAATGGTGATATTTTCAAACTTTTTTGGCAAAAGCTAACTTTGCAAAATGGAGGAAAATGGTCATCAAAATTTGAATTGAAATCTAATTTGCTTGCGCTATTTAAAAGTGATATCTCTTTCATTTCAAACAAAGTTTTCCATTATTTATCATCTTCTGAAGGTAATTTACATAAGGTATGTACAGTCATTAATATATTCTATCTTTTTAATTTTGTTTCCTTATCACAATCACTCATTGTTAAATTTACTGTCTTACTAGTTTGAAAATGGATGTTGTTGATCCGATATACGTGAGCCTAGAAGAATTACAAGAAAGAATTAAAGCTATACCAGATCGTGAAGAATTAAAAAAAATTGTCAGATTTATCAGACCGAATTCACTCATTAAACAGTCTTCTATGGGATTTACTTAATCGTTTGGGCATTGATATTGATGTATGCATTCAGACCCCACCTTCGCCCTCTCGTGAATGAATGATTTTTGTTATTTGAAGATTAATGAAATTGCTACGTTTATCATATTAGAATGTATTGTTTAATTTTCATCACTGCATTACCCACAACAAAATGAAAAGGCAGAAATAAAACTTTCAATAGGTTAGGTTTAGTCAGACGCCAATTTTCCCTCCTAACCCTTAACTTTCCATCAAAAGCTGATTTATTACTTAACTTAATTCATTCAGTCATTTCTATTAGCAAGCATTAAGTTGAGGTAATAATTACTTGCAATTTTTTCAAACTAAGAATACATTGGGCAGCTCAACAGTAATTCAATATCATGATTTTTTGTTTAGATCGACAAATCATCAAGTGTAAAATAAACACAAATAGATTTGATTTTAATTTGTTGTTCTTGTGTTTTGATATCATTTGATGATATAAAATATCAATTACCTAAGTTAGTGGTTGACCATGATAAATTAAAAATAGCTTTAATTTATATTCATGCCCACTAAATTTACATTCTAATTTATCACAACAACTTAAAAATAACTCTAATTTATATTCATAAACAAACACAATTGGAACTTTAACTATAACCCCAACTCCAGCTTCATGTCCACTAAATGTACATTTTCACTGCCAAATATGTACTACAATTGCCTCATCTCAACTATCACTTATCCACTATATAAATAAGGATTACCATTGTACTAAACCACTCTTCTTCTAAACATCAATTGCAGAGAACTTTTTCCAAATAAATCTCCCCCCTTTCTTTCTAAGAAAAAAAATCCTTATACGTCAGTTGAAGTAATTTATGTTTTCTTCTTCTAACATACAAGTGTTAAATTGGATTCCTTTTGTTTTCTTTTAAAATTGAAGAATTTTATTTCGAACTTAATTTATTCATATTGCATGCTGATTTAGATTTTACTTTTGTAATTTTTTTCTATTATGAACTAAAATTTTTGTTCATTCATGTTGTAGCGATGGCAGATCCAGCATGAGACATAGCTATGTTGATGAATACAGTCAAGGATCTTCAAAGGACGGTTCATAAATTACACTGGGAGTTGGCCGCCACTAGAGCGAGGTTGATTAGGGAGATACGTAGAATTATGGGTCTTCTGCCAAATGGAGTTTTGGTTGATAAAGAATATAATAATAATAATTAGGATTATGTTTTTTTAATAATAGTACATTTTATAATGTAGTACGTATTATCTAGTAATTTATGATGTATCTAGTAGTATGTAATTAGTTTTGTATGGTTCTAGTCTATTTCAATAGGTACCCCCATTTTAAATATTAATGCAAAAAATCTATATTTGCTACTACTGATTTTAGTCTAAGTTATATTTTTTGAATTCACCTATTATAAATGTCAATCAACTTGTTTACGTGACTTAAACAACCAAAAAACTTACACAGTGAAATTTAAACAATGTTATAGTCATGAAATTGATTCTTAATTGTAATACCCCGCATGTTTCTAAGTTAGGAAGTGAATAAGTATTCCTACGTATGAAATCTCCTATCCTGTGATTCATACTTGAGTACATGACTTAAAATGAATATCATAGTGATAGTATAGCTTATGATGTATTAAGCATGTTTATATGAGTCACTTAAGGTAATACAAGCTAAGAGTTTTTGAATCCATCAAGTTTTAGTGTTCGATTTTGATAAGGGTCATCTTTGAACGAGTATAACTCAATGATAATGTGGTATTTAGGCTGATTTATACCCACTAAATTGTAAAGAATCGAATTAGCTTTCCAACGATACCAATTTTACCTTAATCCAATACCCGAGCGAAAAGTTATGCCCATTTTCGTCAGAGACAGTAAGCATAGGCGATTGGTTAGGCGCCGCCTAACCCAAACATAGGCGATTGGTTAGGCGCCGCCCAACCCAAGCATAGGCGATCACTTGGGCACCGCCTAAGTCAATTCCAGGTGTCAAAAGCACTCCGTTTTGAGTTATTTTAAAGGTAATTAAGTCTTTAAATACTCCTTACACGTCCCTAAACTTAACCTTACGAAATATATAGCTTCTAAACATATTTCAACTCTATTTTCATCTCAAATCTCATCATCCAAGAACACTAAAGGAGAAAAAAAACTAGGGTTGCATAATTAAGCTTGAAGATCCGATTTCAAGGAAATTCCTCCGTCAATCATCAAGAATCTTCCTTCTAAGGTATGTGTAGTGTTCATCCACGGATTCCTTTCATCTGTGGAGTTCAAGAATCAATCTTTAAAATACAAAAGCTTGGTTGATTGTGGTGATATAATCATACCCATGTTGATGCTTGTTTGTTTTTCCTCTTTTCATTATAAAGTATGATTTCTATATTGTTGGGTGTTGATGATCATGTTGTTAATATTGGGTGATTCCCAAGATGGAATCTTTATATGTTTTTGTGAATTCATGATATCATATGAGTTGGAAACATGTAAATTTGGTTGTTCATGATGTATAACTTGATGAATTCACCTATGCTTAAGATGTTCATGTAAGGTGTTTGATAAAATGCCTAAGAAACTAGAAATCATGCAATATAGCTAAATTGTGACTAAGTGAAGGATTCATGATATGCCCTTATGTTCCAATGACTTCTATGTTGTTAATGTGCCTTGTAAATGTTGTTGGAATACTCATGAACTATTCTTATGAGATTATGCTATGTTTACTTGCAAATCCTATTTATGAACAAGATGTATGATAACCATTCAATCCACATGAACTTCCATGCTATTGGTATGTGTTGCCAATATGATTATGCAATGAACATGATGTAAAGATTGTGCAAGTACTTCCATGTGATATGAAATACTTTCCATGCAATATATTGTTGATAACCATGCTTAGTATGAGATTCCTACTTATGATATTATAAATTATGGACTCTACTCTTATGATCAAGTCAGTCATGTGTGTCAGTTTTCTTCCATCGAGTCCTAGGGGTACTTGTACCCGAAAACTATAGCTATGTGCCTAGATCCATGTCATGTTTCACGATATCCGAACTCAAGCTATGATTCCATAGACTTCAATCAGTCATGTGACTCAGGAAAACCTCATGATATTAGTCAGTTGTCAGATATTAGTAATATTCTGCCAGTCAACGGAATCCAGTAAGATTAAGTCTTGCACAGTCAGTTATTCATGTCCAGTCCCTCCAGATAGGAGTAGAGGTTTGCACCGAGTAAACCCAAGGATGAGAACTCACCCACCAGTTCAGGGTGTGATTCTTAGTAGCAATCTTTCTGTTCCAGAACTACCTAGCCAGCGTAGGTTGAGACATCTTAACCCGTCATATTAGGGTTGATGAGGTGGATTAACCCATCAATTTAGGGTTCCCACCATTCTCATTGAGTACCCTCCAGATAAGGGTCACTCATAGGCTGTCCTTACCCGTGGCACGATATTGACACCCCTCCAGTCGGGGCAGAGATTAGACCCCAGCTTAGCCATAACGGCATACATAGGGCATGTCGGTTAAACACTACTTCCCACAGTTTCAGTATCAGTCTCAGTAAAAGAACTCAGGGTGTTCTTTAGACCAGTATATGCAGGACTGTTAGATACAGTCATCCATGTTATCAATTTTAGTATCAGTCATGACAGTTATCAGTAAACCATGTATTAGCTTACAGGTCATGCTATCACGTATTCATGGTCCCAGTTTCTATATATGTGTGTTTACACTCCTATGTTCATATTAGTCAGTCAGTGTTGTTCATGCATGAAACCCTTTATGTTCAGCCTACCTTTATCGTATACTCAGTACTCCAGTTGTATTGACACATTTGCGCTATGGTGCTTTCTTTTCATGTTACACCATAGGTTTCGAGACACGAGCTCCAGCCCAGCAGTAGCGGTAGCATTCCAGTCACAGAGACACAGTGAGTCCTCATTGATTCGAGGACAATATGATTTGATATATTTATTTATTTCTTCAGTTCAGTTTTAAGGAGTTAGTTGGAGACATGTTCCTTCAAATCCTTATTCAGACAGTTTAGAGGCTTTCAAATCTACTTTCAGATTTACGTTCAGATTGAGTTGTTTTGGGTATTTTCACCCACATGATTGTATTCCGTTGAACCTTATGGCCTTACAGTTCTATGTATTCTCCATTATTATATTATGATTTGCAGTATACAGGTACAGATATCAGTCATGTGTTAGCTTGTAGTCCCTCGGGGTCATAAGCATTGTGTAGCATTCCGATTCAGCAAATCAGGGTGTTACATTAATCTTTGGGCTCCCCAAAACCCATGCAAAGCAGTATTATTTGGCCTCCACAAAATCACTGAAGTATGATAACTCACGTGCTTTTATGACATCATGTAGTGTGATTAAATAGGGTAGGCGTCATGACATGGGCTTCCAATAACTTGCGCTTCCAAGGCACTGTAATATTTTGAAGTTACTTTTTATTTTGTCAATTTTGTTTGGTTCCAATCGAAAATATGTACCGAATTGGTCATTTTGTAAGTAAGATCCTTTATTTCAAACACAGATTCATTTAGCAAGATTCATGTAGTATAATTTGTGTTCCAATGTTATGAAAAGTTATTTTATGTAGTATTATTAATCTAATCTTTTAAAAACTAAATGCAATTTGCAGTGTTCCTAGTGGTACTATTTGTTAATCAAACGATATTTAACACTGCTCGCAAGAGATAACTCATCCAAATGAATAGGATTTCCTAAATAACAAGCATACTTTGAACAACTTAGTTTGTTATAAAAAAATTAATATTTTACTATCACTAACAATTTATCCTTCCTCTATTTCATTAACATTACAAATATCATATTTTACAGAATTAATTATTTTTTAATTTATTAACCTAACTCAAAAATATTTATCATAGTTGAAAATGTAAAGACACAATGAAAATTAGATTTAAATTAAAATATGGAGCACATTCAAAGAATTTACATTAGAAAGATAAAATTATAATTAAACCTAGGTTGTTGAAAAGTCTTCATAAGCATTGAATATTCATTTCAAGTGTGAGAGTTCTATTTAAAGGTGCTCTGGTGTTAAATAATAATTCTACATTGCTTACTAATTTTTGAAAGTTCAGTGGTAAAAACAATGCTCAGTTCTTAGTTATTCATTCAATATTTACAAATAATTTGCAGCACTAACCTATTCTTTTGCTTATTATTACGATAAAATCAAAAAGATTTATGCAGAGATGATGGATCTTGACTACAAGTTGGATGGTTTTAAATAAGAATTGTCTGCACACATCGATGTGATTCATGAGAATTTTGAACGGCTGGAAAGTTATCAAAAGGCGCTGGATATCCAAGTTGATACTTTGCATACTAGGATAAATGCTATACTTGTATGATTAGGAATTGATCTCGATGTTCCTTCTTCACCTCCTTCGCCGGTTCCTTCAACACCTCCTTCATCACCATCTCCATCCCCATCGCCACCCCTACCCCCTCCCCACATTTTCGTGCCTCGGTGATGTATTAGTTATTTTTTATTTGTAATTTTTTAAAAATGAATGAAATCTTTTGTATAGCCTATTATTTTGAATGTATTTCTAACATATTATGATGATGTTTATTTCTACCCAATTGTTGCACGTATTCCTTAACAAAATAAAGCACCACGGTTTTAAATCCAATTGTAAAAGCAAATACATTTTATGCAATGACTTCACATCACGGTGAAATATGTTTGTAATAAAATAGGGATGATAAAATAATGTGTACTTTGACAGCCCCACGTTATATTGGGTCCTATACAAAGGTTGGCTACAATATCTGTAACTCATTATCCTAAGCCATTTGTGGAACCAGATTTTCGTGGTTGTCTAAATATTCCTGACCATTTCTCTTACTCCTATCTACATCCTCAACTATAATGGATAGAACCCCAATAAGATCAACGAGAAATACTCTATACCTAAGCACGTCTCCTGAAGTCCTGGAGAAGCTATATTCGGAAAAAAATAATAATGCGATGTCTTGGAGGATGAGATAACCCAAATCATCAAACTCCTCATCAACCAGGAGGAAGAAGACTGGATTGAATTTTTTTGCTTTTTGATCCGAGGCCCCTAACAAAAGCCTTTGACATCTACTAGAAGATCCTAAGGGAAGGTTGTGTGTACGAGTGGTAGGGAGGTGGTGGTTAGGCTTGTGTCTGGGGTTATTACTTGTTACTTTTATTCCTTGTGGCTGAACAATTAATAGGTTATTTACTTCATTAAATGTAAAATTTCTTCTCTTCTAGTTGTTCAAAGTTTTTTTGTGTAACCCTTTATGTAATTGCTAGTCCTGCTTTTGAAGGTTCCCTTATTTTCACTCTATGGTTTATAATGGGGCAAACCTTGATTTGAGTTATGCATTGAACATTTGACTATAATTCATTTAGAACTATGCACTAACCTACTCAATAAAGTTGATACCTAATCCATTAGACGTTTAAATACTAAACAAGCAACAACATGTAGTATTTTAATAAACACGCTTTTGTTACGTATGTGTGAATACTCCTTGAACAAACAAAGCCATGAATACTCAACATTAGAACTATATATAAATTGAGAGGTACTATTCACAACATAATCAAATTCAAAAGTTGAGATTTAAAAATTATTTACGTCATTTAATTTACCACTCAAAAATAATGTTGCGCAACTCATGATTCTTAACCTTTGCTTTAAATATTTGTTGTATATCGGTAATGGTGGTAATAGTTGGCCTCCCCAACATGAATTCTTATTTTTAATTTAGTTTTTTTGCATAAGAAAATACATAAAGATGTATTATATTATATAATAATTCTTCACTACAGATTCCATTTAGGCAATAGCTATTTTGCAATGGAATTTTTTCAAGCTTTTGAGGTGGATTTTATGTCATTCATACAAAATTGAAATTCAAGGTCATTGCTCAAACATAAGAAGAAGAAGTTGGAGGGTTGATAGGTCACATCCTACTTAATAGACTTGCATAGTGTAAGATCATGACAAGCATGACTTAGGGTGCTCCACTTAACTTCTATAATTTTTGTTCCAACTATTCACTCAACAACTTGCTTTTTGACGTCACTATAATTTTTAAAGTTACCTTTTTTGATGTCGATTATGTTTCATTCCAATGGAAAATACGAAATGATATAGCTTATGAGGTGGAAAATTCGTGACCTTCCTATCAAGTTTTTTTCAAGAATATGAGGTGGAAAACTTGTGGCCTTCCTACCAAATTGAGATATCTCAACGTTTACGCATAACAAGAACAAGTTGAAGTCTTGAAATATTTTGTTCACTTCAATCTATTTAGACTAGTGAAAGATTATGACATCAACACATAAATTCATTGTGATTTTAGAGGGAGTAGGCATAATGACATAGGGTCCTCAATGCTTTCAACTACTCACTCAACAACTTGTGATTTTTAATTTCCAAAGTTAATTTTTGTTAGACCGATTTTGTCCGATCCAATTGGAAAATGCATAACGGTGTGGTATATTATATGATCATTTTTTACTACGCAGTCATTTAGCAAGAGCTATTTCGAATAAAAATTTTCCAAGCTTATTATGCGGATTTTGTGCCATTCATGCAAAATTGAGATTTGCAAGCTCCTTGCTTAAACAAGAGAAGAGCAACTTGGAGGGTTTATAGGTCACATCCCTCTTAATGGACTTACAAAGTGAAAGATTATGACAAGTAAGATATAGGGTGATCCTTTTGACCTAACAAATTAATTGTTTCAGCTACTCACTCAACTACTACCGCTTTAACCTCACTGTATTTTTTTAAGTTACTTCTTGTTATGCCAATTCTATTCGGGTCCAAAAAATTTACGTAACTGTGTAGTATATTTATATGATCATTTTAACCACAGATTCATTTAGCAAAAGCTAATCGGAACAAAAAATTCTAAAACTTATGAGGTAGATTTTGTGTCGTTGTATATATTTTAAAGTCACTCGTCGTTATGGTGATTTTGTTCGGTACAAATTAAAAAAATATAATGATGTAGTATATTTATATGATCACTTTTTACTGTGAACCGTTTACCAAAAGCCATTCCATCTAAGAAGAGCTAGTTGGAAGATTGAGTTGTATTGGGTCACTTCATTTTAATGCATTTGCATTGTGAAAGATTATGTAATCAAGTCATTGTGATTTTGGAGGGGTAGGCATCATGACATAGGGTCGTCAATGCTTCCAACTACTCACTCAACAACTTGCAATTTCAAGTCACTGTATTTTTAAAGCTAATTTTTACTGTGCCAATATCGTTCAATTCCAATAGAAAATACGTAACAAAGTGACCCGTATTTTTATATCATCTTTACTACAAAATCATTTAGCAAGAGACACTCCGTTTTAAAAAATTTCAAGGTCATAGGGTGAATTTTGAGTCATTCGTGTGATATTGAGTTTCGCAACATGACTGTTGACGACTAAGAAGAGCTAGTTAGAAGATTGACTTATTTTGGGTCACTTTATTTTAATGTATTTTCATAATGAAATATTATGACAATAAGTCATTGTGATTTTAGAGGGGGTAGGTATCATGACATAGGGTCCTCAATGCTTCCAACTACTCACTCACCAACTTACGATTTCAAATCACTGTATTTTTAAAGTTAATTTTCATTGTGTCGATATCGTTCGATTCCAAATAGAAAATACATAACCAAGTGACTCATATTTTTATATTATCTTAACTACAAAATCATTTAGCAAGATGCATTACGTTTCAAAAAATTTCAAGGTCATTTAGCACGACTAAGAAGAGCTAGTTGGAAGATTGACTTGTGTTAGATCACTTCATTTTAATGAATTTGCATAGTAAAAGATTATGACATGAACTCATTGTGATTTTATAGGGGGCAGGCTTTATGACATAGGGTCCTCAATGCTTCCAACTACTCACTCAACGACTTGCGATTTGAAAAAACTGTAGTTTAAAAGGTTAATTTTTATTGTGTTGATATCGTTTGATTCCAATAGAAAATACGTAACAAAGTGACCCATATTTTTATATCATATTTTTTATCTACGTATTCTTTTAGAAAGATCCATACCCAAAAAAGAATGCATTTTCCAACATTATGAGGTGGATTTTGAGTCATTTTTTATTACATGATTTATCATGTTCAACAACTATAATTTCAACACAATATCTATCATGGATCTCAATAGACTAAAAACTATTGCTTATACCATGTGATTCATATATATGCTGCCAAATGACCGAAATAAACACTGCGAAATATCATATTTTTTACTAACATTAATCTACGTCATTTAAATGGTTATTAATGCATTACCAAGTCATCTATAAATATGTGTTGAACATTACATTCCAAAGCATGCATTTGTAGTCCTCAAATCATAACAAAAAATATTAATTCGCAAAATAGAGAGAACACCCGTTACATGAATGAATTTTGTAGGGGGTTGTGATTCCCCTGATGTGCCAGAGAAACTTTATGAAGAACAGGCAGGGAAATGTGAAGTACTTTAGGATGATCTCACCGAGCTCATTAAGTATTTGTACACGTGGAAAGGAAGCACCTATGTGGAAAAGCCCTTTCTTAATGAACAAGACCCCTTGACTAAATATTTTGACATCTACCAGAAGATACTTCATGAATTTTGCCTTGCTCTCTCCCTTAGAAGACACACCGATGCTGCTTAAGCACAGCAGTCCGAGGTCCAAACTAAGGCGAGACAAGCAATGCTGCTTCGTGATGCAGACTAAGAAAAAGAGTGTGTTCTAGGGTTCTAGTGCTCTAGGTAGTTTAGTCCTTCATATTGTAATTTTTAAAGTATTACTAATCTAAGCTTTTTTTATAGATTAGCAAATGCAATTTGCAATCTTCTTAAAGATGCTATCAAAAAGGTTTGATAACATTTAAGTTGTTTCTCTTAAAACAGAATTGAAAATATAATAATTTCTTAAATTAAAACCAAATAGTTCATTAAGACATGCATTCAAAACCCAACACATAATAGAAAGAAAAAAGAAGAATTGCCTTGATACTTCTTCCATAGAAGTAAGTAGCATGTAAAGAGGGGGTTCCAACTACACAGAATCAGTGCTACTTAACTTGAAGGACGAAGGAAGTTATCTTGATCCATGCAAAAACGATCACATATTCCCTTTTGTAGAACCTCCAACCTCTCTTCCCAAGCATTAACTTGAATCTCCATGGACTCTAGACGGTCCTCCGACCTCCTCAGTTGTTCTTCTAGCTTAGATATTTTTTCGAGTAGTTATGCGGTATCATATCACATGCCATCGGAAGTTTTTTCAGTAGGTTGGGAATAAATACAAAACAGAATTGGTAGGGCTAAACATAAATACAAAAAATATTTTGATTAAAAGAATGGATGATAGTTTCAATTCGTACCATCATATCTTTAACAACTGCAACTGAAATATATTTCATTGTATTGATAAGGTTAGCTACATGATTCCCTATGTGGTCACGATTTAAATAAAGAAATGCACTATCAATGTAGGAATTAATGTTCTTGGTTAGCCCATGCACGCCTAACAAATGGTACAGTGTCTTGGGAAGTCTAACTCTACTTTACAATTAAATTATCTTTCACTAAAAATTAAATGGATACCTACCAGATAAGATTTAAGTTCTTTAATGTATGATTAATGTTTTAAATTCTCATTCCTTAGGTACTCTTTGACAAAATTTCAATCTTTCATGCTAAATAATAATTATTTATCTTAAAGCAACTCAAATGTTAGCATTCAAATGGAGGGGAACAATTTCATTCCGCTATTTAAAATTTAAATATAAATGTTAATTGACATCAAATAAATGAAAATCGTTTGTATAAATATATACAAGCATACAGGCCACCTTGAACTACAAAGTAAACACTTGATAAACATGGCATATATTCCTTCAATTTCTAACATTCAAAGCTCTATGGAGGTACCCATGGCCCACTGAACGCCCATGCCGCTTTGAATCTACAAGGGTTTTCCAACCCTTCAGCCTCTTCTAGTGTCCAAGTATCCTCCAATCCTCAACAAAGTAATAAGGAAATGGGTCTACTTCTTGTAATGTACACTCATCTTCATGACATCAAAATAGAACTTGATGCCTTAACGTGATGCATGGAGAGTTTTGAGCGTAAGCATGATTCCATGACCAAGTACATGAAGAAAATGATAGACAGAATTATTTTGTCACCTCCGTGATCCTCCCTTCCACCTACAAGTTCCTCCGTCGCACCCCGCCCTCTAAAGAGAAAATAGAAGTTTTGTAAATAAATTTTTAATGTTTTAATATTTTTTAACTTTGTCGTCTTAAAGAAATTTATCAGTCTGTTTCAATTGTATTGTCTGATTCGTATAAGTACACAATAAGCCATTTATCCTATCTTTCGAAGAAATTAATGTAACTTCAAATATAAATTTTGCAAATAATAAATATTTCACAAAAATAATAAATGGTGGGAATAAATGCTATTGGTTTGCCCAAGCACTAACCAATCACATTTGTTAGAAGAATGATTTTGTTACCTTAGAAAAAGGTTTGGTATTCGTAGCATTAATGACTTATGAGTTTTATTTTTGGACAATAACCTTTTTACATTTCTCTGAATTTCTTTTTTTTTTGAATTTAAAGAAAAAAATAAATGTATTTTTGGTACACCTCTTCTAGATAGGAGTCATTACTACTTTACCCTATTTTCAGCCTAATTTACTGCCCCTCTAATATTTTTATCATCCCCAACACTCCTTGCTACCACCCTTCACTTCATCAGTCGACTCCCTCTTCATCTTCTCCATATTACTCCTCTCTTTCCTTTCTTCCAACTCCTCATATTCCTCTCTATCTCTTTAAAAAATCAAATCAACTCTCTCCTCCACCAAATGACCCAAATTCGCTCCATGGCCAATCTCTCAAAAACCCTTCTCGCCCTTTTTTCAAACAATTATATCCTTATCTCCGACTCTTCTGATGATTCCTCCTCTGACTCTAATCAGTTGGCTGTCTCTAAAAATTGCCCTGCTTCAAGGCCTACCTCCTCAGTGAAAAGACGTCATTCACTTTTCTTTGATTCTATCCCTCCGAAAGACATGCATAAGTTTTGGACCGGCGTGCAAACAAAAAAATTTTCTGCTTTTAAAGGTCGCTCTGTATTCCCGGGCGTGTTGTGAATCTCTGCATTAAAGGTCACTCACTAACATGTAAGTTCATTCTTTAAGTTTCAAGACTTATCCTTGGTCTTTCATCTTTCATCTTTGTGGATTACTAATTTATGAAGACCCAGTTCGCATGTTCTATGCGAACCTTCATAAATCCCCAGATACTGATAAGTTAGAGACTCTTGTGCTGGGCACAAGAATTATTATGAATGATTTCCTCTTTGAAAAGGTGTTCGATACAAAGTTCTCTGGTGCAATTCCCTATATGACTGGTTCTTGGCCTGACAAATTTAAAGTTGGTTATGAGGAGGCCAAAAAGGTTGTGTCTGATCCAGTAGATGCATTCTCCATAAATTTTGGTCCTCTGTCTCTCTGTTTTGAGTATCAAATTTTGTCTCATATTATTACAACCACTTTTATCCCCAAAAAGGGTTCCCTCAGTAACATTACATGTCGAGATGTGTTTGTTCTCTATTGCTTAGTAAAAAAAGTAAGATTAATTGGGCAACATGGTTTCGCAAATATATTCTTGAGAGTGCTGCAGATGCTTATGCTTTCACAAGCTTGCCCTACGGATTGTTGATCACTTGAGTTCTTCAGTACTACTCCATCGATCTCTCTGCTTAGCCACCTATAGAGATCTCTGCCACATACTATTCAAAAACTTTCGCTAGTATGGGATACATCTTAGTTGATGATGAATGGTCCAAAAAAGACTCCTCCTAGGCAAAATTCAATGTCCCCAAGGTAAGCAAAACAGTGTCTAATGCCATGTTCTAGGTGCTGAAAGAATTGGAGGAGCTTAAAGATCGCATGAAGACCATCGACGAAGGAGTGGTTATACTTCAGGAGTCGACTTCTAAAGTGTTGCATCTTGGAAAGGATACCAACTCTGACATCATTAAAGTGCGATTAACCATTGATAGGTTTAAGAAAGAGGGCATCAAGTTGTTCTCTAAACTATTCTCTCACATGGACTCTCTCAAAACTGAAGCCAACTCCTCCAATACTAACCTTGTTGTCACCGTACAAAACACCTATTTCTCTTTTTCTAAAAATATTGAGAAATATTATGAACGTTTCTGTCATAACATACACAATACCCTCACATATTTCCTGGCCAAAAGACGATGACGACTCTATTCAAAAGGGGGTTTTGTCCCCTTTTTGGGGTTGTAAGATGATTCTACATACTTTTGTTTTGGTTTCCTAAACAAACTTCACTTGATGTTTTTTTCTGATTCTACATAAATCTTCATGTTCTTTACTCTAAATTTTAGTTATTTATTTAAGTGCTTGTTTTGAGCCTAATTGTTTTATAAAGTATACTGATCTGCAGGCAAGTTGACTGTGAGAAGTCAATAGTCGACTGACAGAAAATTTTCAATTCACCCCCTCCCCCATCTTG
The DNA here is from genome assembly GCF_002878395.1 of Capsicum annuum. NCBI lineage: Eukaryota > Viridiplantae > Streptophyta > Magnoliopsida > Solanales > Solanaceae > Capsicum > Capsicum annuum. The sequence goes on from NC_061117.1 coordinate 129,725,419, forward strand.
AATTTCAGAGTGCATTGAAACTAAAATACAAAAAACGATTACTCTACAAATGACTAATGAGAACCCTCAAAAATAATTTAGAAGACAAATTAAATATGAATCATTGAGATCAAATGTTTGAATTATCAAGAAAATAACTACAACAAATTACTTAAATTTCCTCACGTATTTTTTAAAAAAATCTTTTTACTGTTGATGATCCTTTAAATTCTTAAAATAATTACAAAAAAAACTCAAACATTTAGTAAAGAAAACATTTGACTTTTCAACAATCCTTGGTTAAAGGTTGGAAATTTTTCAAAGTTCATTTTTTGATAAAATTTCAATCTTCCACTCATCTTAAAATGACTCAAGTGATAGCATTAAAATAGAGGGGAATAATATCATTCTATTGTTCAAAATTTAAATATAAATATTAATTGACATCAAATAAACAAATCCTTTGTATAAATATATACAACCATACAAGCAACATTTCAATACAAAATAAAAAATTGAGCAACATGACACATATTTCTTCAATTTCCAACATTCAAAGCTCTCTAGAGGTGACCCATGTCCCGCCAAAAAGCCATGGCACTTTGAATCTACAAGGGTCTTTCAACCCATCGGTCTCTTCCAGCGTCCAAGTCTCTTCCAATCCTCAACAACTTATGAGGAAATTGGCCTACTTCTTGCATTGTACTCTCAGCTTTATGACATCAAAATAGAGCTTGATGCCTTAAATCGATGCATAGAGAGTTTTGAGTGTAAACATGATGCCATAATCAATTCCATAGGAAAATGATGGACAGAATTATGATGTTGCCTCCGAGATCCTCCCTTCCACCCACAAGTTCCTCTGTCGCACCCCACCCTCTAAAGAGAAAATAGAAATTTTGTAAATAAATTTTTAATGTTTTAATAATATTTTAACTTTGAAGTCTTAATGAAATTTATCGTTATGTTTCAGCTTTATTGACTGATTCGTATACGTAGACGATAAGTCATTTATTCAATCTATCGAAGAACTTAATGTAACTTCAAATATAAATATTGCCGAAACATAAATTTCACAAAAAAAATAAAAACCAAATATTTCATTAAAGCATGGATTCAAAACTCAACACATAATTAATAAATTGAATGGATTAGTGCTTTTGGTTTGCCCAAGCACGCCAAACCAATCACGTTGCAGAGAAAAGCTTTGTTATACCAACAGTCATTTACATTGATTACTAAGAAGAAAATGAAATGAAGAATCACTCAATTAGAAATGTCTGATGAAAAACCATAAAAAAAATATGTCCAAGTCATTGAGATCAAAAGTTTGAATTTTCAACAAATTAACTACAGTAAATTTCTTAAATTTTCTAATGTATTTTTTTCACAAAGCTTTCCACTATTGATAATTGTAACGCCTCGAGTCTGTAACCCGAATGCTACATGGTACTCATATTCTTGAAGGACCACAAGCTAACCCATGACTGGTACCTGCTGTAATAACTGAATGATAATAATATTGAAATATGCAAAAATTAGGTGGAAAACATGCCATAAGGTTCAATACTATAAATAATACTATATATGGTATCATAATACCAAAAACTAAACATCAATACTGAAAAACTAAACAACTATCTAAAAATACTCTAATCTGAAAAGCCTCTAAACTGTCTGAACTGTGGAGTTGATGGGACAAGTCCCCAATTAACTCAGACTACTGAAAAATGAACTGAAATACTAAAATAAATAATCACGTCCTCGAACTATGAGGACTCACCACTAACTCTGTATGCTGAGAATCTAAACTGTTAAGGATGCTCGGGAGCCTGTGTATTTGAACCTATGATATAAGACATCATAGCGCAAAATAAAGGTATACGTCAGTACTTTGAATGTACTAGTATGCTCAGTAAGGTAGGCTAAAATACATGGGTCCATGTGCATGAACAATACTAACCGAATGTCATGAGCATGATTGAATGAGAGTACATACATGAATATAAAAACTGTACTGAGATGTAATAACACTGAATACTAAATCTGAATACTGATACTAAATTACTGGTAACTAAATGACTGTATCTGACAGCCTTGATTCTGTGGATCTATATTGAATCCCATACTGAGTTGAGTGATTATGTTTGACAGTCCTGAACCTACGAAACTGAACTGAGTTCCACACTGAGACTGAATCTGAAACTGAGACTATGGGAAGTAATCATCTAACCGACATGCCCCTTCTCTAACTGATTTGGAGTCCAACCTGTAACCCCAGTTGGATGGGTGTCAATAACGTACCACGGGTAAGGACAAGTGCTGAGTCACCCTCATCTGGCAGGTACTCTGAATGAGAATAGTGGTACCCTCAACTGGCAGGTTGATGTCTCAACCTACACTGGCTACGCAGTTCTGGAATGCCAAGACTGCTTCTAAGGATTTCACTCTCTACTGGAAGGTGAGTCCCTATTCTTGGGTTCACTCAGTTCTGAATCTTACTCCCAACTGAATATACGCTGGACTGAATTCTAAACTGTACTAGGATAGACTGAACTATTACTGATCGTACTATATAACTGAGCTGAACTAATTTTACTGAACTGAGCTGGACTGATTCTGAGTTCACTAAGTTTTCTTAAGTTCTGTAACTGACTGAATTCTCCTAATCTAGACATGACTGATTTTACTCTGTGACTGACCATGGCTCTAGACAAGCAACTAAATTATCGGGTATTAAATACCCCAGGAATTGATAGCATAAGCTTAAAAGACATGGCAAAATCTTGAGACATGGTAACTAACTACTCAGTCATCATTCATTCATTTGGACATTCAAGAAAACACTTAGATACATGCTAACATAATGTAATTTCACTATTCAACTCACATGGATAATTTATCAAACACTTGTGGGGCACAATATATGCACATAATACTAAAACAACATGTAGGCATCATGATTCAATTCCAATTACATAATTCCAAGAGTTTCAACATGAATTCACATGATAAAGCAAACATATCAATTAACTCTATATGAATCCTACAATAAATCATGAATGCATTTTAATTCAAATCATAGAAATCATGAAATCACTCTACGTGAACTTTAAAAGAGTTTCTTGGACTCCAAGGGTGGAAGGAACTCTTGGATGAACACTTCACATACCTAGTTGGTGAATTCTGGAAAATTAATGGTGGAATCTTGAGCCTTGAATTTGAATTTAATTCACCTAGGGTTTTTTGTTCTTTAGCAATTTGTGAAAGAATGAATATAACATGCTAAAAGAGGGCTAAATTTCGTGTTATGGTGGCTAAAGGGCGTGGAAAAAAGACTTAATTAACCCTAAGGACGCAGCCTTCTAATGACTGTAAACTGAACCATCGATGCGTAGGCCGACGCACCCATAGTTGGCATCGACGCGATAGCCAATGCGCCATATTGAGTTCGCATTGGTTCACTGGAATTGGACACTGGGAGCTGGGGTAAACATTTATCAATGCGATAGTCGACATGATGCGTCAAGATCGTGTTGATTCACTGGTTTAGGATTCCAAAGGTGCTTCAAACGAAGTTCGAAAAATCTAAAACTTGTCCGAGAACAACTATTGACATTCTTGATCATGAATTAACCAAAATATCAACATTTAATGAACGTAAAGGTCACGAAATAAGATTGCCAACTTTGGAAGGCTAAAATAACACTAAGTCTGAATACATAGCTAGAATTTTCTAAGTCTGGGACCCCTTAACAAGCTTAAAGGACTGAATTAAGCTAAGAATTTTGCGGGGTTTTACAATAATCCTTTAAAATAACTACAAAAAGCAACTACACAAAATAACTTAAAGATTTATTAAAGAAAACGTTTGAGTTACCAATTTTGCTGTACTAAAGGTTGGAAATTGTTCAAATTACATTTTTTTAGAAAACTTACTTCTTCCAAAGTAAGTACTAGTTATCTTAAACGAAATAAAAAGCTTGAAAATATTATAGTTTCTTAAATTCACTGACCCTTGAATCAACCACAAAATTTATTACCTTAGCATTCACTTGTTTTGAATATCTATTATTCTCTTCTATTTAAATCAATCAATAGGAGATCATACATAGAATAACAATCAAGAATTATGAGTGAAAATGAGATACCAACAAAATAATCCTACAAGTTCCAGTACTGGAAACTCTTCCACCCCCAAATAGTTTTGTGTACCTCCTAATCCACTCTTGTTAATGTATTCTCAGATGACCAAAGTCTGAATACAGGTTGATGTGTTAAGTATAAGTATGGATAATTTTAGCCGCAAGCAGGACCAGCTTATAAGTTACATGAAATAATGATGGATAATAATGAAGCCACCTCCACCAACCTCCCTCCCAAAAATGCCATCAAACAAATAATTATCAACTTTCTTTGTTCATATATTTTTACGTTTTTTATGTTACAATAATAGCTACAGGTAGCCTTTCCTTTTAATGTTAGGTGGTATTATTAGTTTAATTTTTAATTAAAATTTCTAATTAAAATCTTCTTAGTGATGTTAATAATTCAAAAATTAAAGTTTTTTACTACTGCCCGCAAAAGATTAGAAAATAGACCTTCCAAATAACTATGCTTTGCTAAATACTATACATAAAAGTAAAATAAAATAGACATGCTTAAACCTAGGTGGTTTAGTGTTTTAGCTTCTCATTAATTAGCTAGTCTTATACTTCTTTCCCAGTAAAATTTAGAGATTCTGAGTAGTTTATTTTAAAATAAGAAAGAATTAATCCTCCTTCCCCCAATTTTGGATTTCAAGTTTTGAAAAGTGTTGAAATAGGCAACTAGATGCTTAGAGACTCTATTTTCAATTTATTTGCTATACTATCTAGTATACCATTGGTCTTTCATAATTTGGTTGTACTGTATTTTTTATTTTTTTGGTTATGCTTCTTACATTTAGGGTTTAATGTCTATCAGGCTTAACAAATCAATTCCATTAGGTTGAGTGCATTAAAAATACAAAAAAATACTTTGTTATACCAATAAATGTCTACATTGATTTCTAAGAAGAAAAAAATTGAAGAGTCATTCTATTAAAGTCTGATCAAAGCAAATTAGTAATAACACATAAGTTTTAGTTAACGTGTGTGGATCATAATGGAATATTGATCAAGATATATTTGAGTTATTGTTCATTTTATCAGCCTTGAAATCATGTATGACGATCAGTAGCTTTTAGTGATCCGGATAAATATCAATATTGAAAATAATAACAAACAAAAATAATGCGTATCGAAAGTGAAACAAACATAGATGAACTAATATTTTATAGAAGGATCGATGAATTTAGCCAAGTGCATGACTTTGGAAATAAAAGTAATATGAAATGTATCCTTCTAAGTTGTACTTCTATACCCCTCTCCATCTTTAACCTCTACATCCTCTAGAGTCTCTACTTCTATGCTCCCTCCTCCATTTTCGTCATCTGACTAGATGTTCATAATTACATTATACCATTCATTTGGTTGAATATCACCGTCCTCAATGGTTACAGCCTGCTCGTCATCATTAGGATCGCCCTTATTATTACGAGATTCCAGCTGCAGTTGTAACTGATTAATTCGAGCAACAAATTTAGAGATAATGAAATACAATCATAGACAAATTTTCATATCTCTCTAAATAAAAGATTTGCAGTCTTGGGGACCCTGTAATATTAATTAAATTCATTAATATATGAAGTAGGAAGGAAAAAATACACATAAGATGACTTAAAATTGAACTTTGAACAGACAACTTACACCATATAGAGGACAAGTCCAATACGATCTTTCGACATTTCGAGCATCCCAACAGGTCTTTATTAGAACACATAGTCGTGGCCGCACCTCATATCCAGGTCGCTACATGAATCATTGTCATCCAAATATACTTGCAATAAGTTTGTCATTTTTTTGCTCTTAGATGTTACTAGCCTTGCTTAAATTATTAAACAAAAGCGATGAAGTTATTAAATAGAGAAAGACAAAGGGGTGGCGTCTCTTGGAAAGGAGATTAATAAATGAAGAAGGAAATTAAAAGGACGTGTCTCTTTGAAAAGAGATCAAGAAATGGAGAAGGAATTTGGAAAGACTACCCCAATTAGTTGGCGTGTATGGGAAAGGAATAGAGTAATTAATTAGGAGTGTATGGGGAAGGAGCAAATATTTTTTTAGAAGTTCAAATTTAGGTCACAAATATATGCATTAACTTGGTTAGACATTAAGTTCTTAATATCCTACTTAGAGGGTTGTTTGTGTTGTGCCTCCTCAGTTCTATGGTTTTGTAATTAGAAATTTATAACTATGTAAAATAAAGACGAATTATCTACTATCCGCTATATTCTATATTATTTATTGTTGTTGACCTTTGAATATCATATTATCTTTCATATAAATGTATGTTTATTAATGACTCTTGGTAGTTCTACCCTTTTCAGCTCTGTAATCTAAAAGTTCAAATTTTTTACCTTTAATGCTTCTTTAATTCTGTGTGTAGGTAGCTATCATGTGTAACTATTTTGCAACAATTAGAATGGCAAGGGGATTATTGTAGTTCGCTGTCAATTTTAGAAGAGTGATAAGATCACTGATCAGTAGAACTAATGCTATGTAACTAGAGACTCAAACCATTAAATAATTGAATTAATCAACTTTCAAATAAGTAAGAACCAATATGTCGGAACTAGAAAGGCAAAGAGTAGACAAACAAAGTTTGGTAAAATTATTTGTAGTGATATATATGGAATATTACAGTAGTAGAACTATTATCGATCTTATGTCTCTAATTTATAGGCATCAGATCGTGTTTCTTTAGCCCATTGATCCTTGGCCACTTCTCTTAACAAACAACTTATCTTTCATCAGTCGCCATGTGAACTCCTCCAAACTGAACCCTCATTGTAACTACTTTCTCTTTCAAAGCCATCTCTATTTACGTTGTTCGTCGGATAAAAAACCTTGTCCTACTCATAATCATTCTTACACTATAGAAATTATGAAAGACAATTGTGTTGCTTCTATAGTATAAAAATGATAGTGAGTAGGACGAGTTTTTTTATTGGCAAACAACGTAAACAAAGGTTGTTTTTGAAGAGGAAGTAGTTTCAGTGAGGGTTCAATTTGGAGCAGTTCACATGACGACTGAAGAAAGACAGACTGTTTGTTTAGAGAAGTGGCCAAGGATCAATGGGCTGAATAAACATGATGTGATGCCTATAAATTGGTGACATAAGAACAACACTAGTTCTACTACTGTAATGTTCAATAATATTCCATATATATCACTACAAATAATTTTACCAAATTTTATTTTTCTACTTTTGCCTTTTTAATTCCAATATAAAGCGTCTTACTTATTTGAAAATTGATAATTCAATTATTTAATGATCTAACTGTGTAGCTACATATAATTATTTCTGTTGATTTGTGATCTTCTAACTCTTTGGAATTTGATGGGAAATGACAAGAATCCCATTGTCATTCTAATTGTTACAAAATAGTTACATACGATTGCAATGGTGGGGGTTAACTTATTTAAGCAACCAAATTGAGCATACTCTTTTCATCTTTTAAGGTATTTTTTTTTAATTTTACAACATCAACAACATATTTTTGCCTCTATGATACATAGTGATGGTTGAAAATCTCATCCCCATACAATAAAATGGCCTATGATTTGGTTAAATACGATACTCCTATCTAAAATATGATAGTCATAATAATTAACTTCAACACCTATTCCCAAAAGGTTAATAATACTATATAAATAGAGTAGGTTCAAAAAGATCATACATCATTGTAGAATCAAATACGACAAAGATTAAGAAAATGGAACATCTTACTACAAAAACTGATGGATTATAGGATGATTACTTACATTTGTAGCATCTCCTCTACCTCCTCTACTACCACTCACACCACCTCATCTACTTTCTCTACGGCCCCGTCTCCCATCGCCACTCCTACCTTGACTGCTTTGTCCCTTGTTATAGACATCATAATATTTGGAACCCCATCTTCTACCATCTCTACAAAAGGCATTTTGGCATGAGGATTTATTTGTGTTGATCTGGGGCCTTCCACGTGTACAAACTTCTCTCAAATTTCTTATAAATATTTCATCACTATCAGAGTCAGTATCAGGAATGCTAGGGACAGCTATGTCGTTATCCCAGTCCAAGTACACTTTAAAATGAGCTTTTAAAACATTCTTCAAGTCCCTACATCTAACGGGACAGTCCAACGCAATGTCGCAGTTTCTATCTAACCATTTCATTAGTGCATTATACTTTTGGTACTTATTCGTCATTGTTGGGTACCCTCCTGGGAAAAATTTACTCAAGTGTGGGTGGACAATGTCTCTTCTCCAGCAATGCAGTATATATCTATCGTGAAATAAATGAATCCTTTTGAAATTCATCGTCCTCAAAATGTGGAAGTACACAATCCATTTACTTTCAAAGGTCTTACAATTACATTCAATATATTGATTGGCTAGACGATACTCCATAGTGAAGACAAAACTCTCTCCGTGATAATCACTTCTTATTGAAAAATTGGTCACGTTGTATATCTCAAATCCCTCCACTGCATTGAAATCAACATGCCTTTTTACTTCACAGTGAGGTAGCCTTGCAACATGCACCCTCAAGAAATCATAAATAGTGCGGGTGTAGTAGCCATAAATCTGCATATCCCAATCGAACCCTGTAGTGTGTCATATAAATTACTTTCATTCGCTAGCTTGGCTCTCCATTTCTTTCTCATATTTAAACCTAAGGTTACCTCATACTGCTCAACAATTTTTTTAGAGAGCTTCTACCACTAATGTAGCTATTAAAGAAGGCATGTATTGACTCACACCTTTGTATAGACATCATGCCAGCCCAAAAGTAGTGCTTAAGAAATACGAGAACTCATTTAGACTGCTCTAAATAAAGATTTTGGAACTAAATTCTTCCACCCATGTTATACTATTCAATGAAAGAATGTCATTTGTCCTCAAATTCAGCAAAGGTAATGCTGTCAAAGATGACCGCTTTGAAGTGAACCTTGGCTCGCTTATAATTCCTCAACCCCTTAGCTTTGTAGGTAGCTTAGTAAAGATGTGTCAAATGCAATACCTGTGGACAGTATTTGGCATCACCTCATGAATAGCAGCCTTAATACTCTCACATTGGTCTGTGAAGATAGCCGTTGGAGAAGTTTCACCCATGGCCGCAAGCCAAGTTTTGAATACAAAAACATATGTATCGATGTCCTCACTTGTGATCAAAGCACATCCCAGAAGTATCAATTGGTTGTAATGATTAACACCAATGAATGAAGCAAATGGCATGCACCATTGATTCACGAGATAGGTTGTATCGAAACATATGACATCGCTGAAGTCATGTTAGGCAGCCTTGTAATATGTGTGCACCCATACGATATTCCAAAGGCTCCCAGTATTGTCGGAGTCTATACAATAAAAAAAATTCATCCTTGGCCTGCATTTCCAAAAAAAATTTGTGTAATACGGCAACATCACTGGAAAGTGTTTGGAGCCTTCGTTGCTGAAAAATATAGTTTCGACAGTCCTTGGGAGTGCATATCATTCTTTTGGGACCTCTATCTTTGACTTCCAAGAGTCTTATGCTCTTTAAAGGCCTTAGACCTGCAATGTCATGCACTATAAGACTTCTCATCAAAATCCTGCTTAATTCCCTGTGGAAGGGCAAAAACTGTGACAGTACAAGATCTAATTCATGATTGTGCTCTAAAATAACCATTGTCATAACGCACGAACCATCATTTATCACATGACAGTTAACTCTAGCTTTGCAATCCACCTTTTTGCTTTAATTCCTAGTTTTTGGTTTTTGGCACTTACCACACCAAAATGTCACATACTTTATTTGACCACCTATTTTTTTGCACTTTTCTTAATAATGGCAAAATCAGTCAATCGATTGTGTTATTTGTAAAATGCGGATTGTACACTATGAAAAGATATACCTACAACAGGGCTTGCGGTATATTGGGATTCAGTGTAGCCATCATCATGCATTGCTTCTTCCAATTCTTGAACACTATCATCCTGATGATCATATTCTTTGCCACCGAAAACACTTAAATATTAATATTCACCTTGTTGATTAGACCTATTTATCTCCTCATCGATTAAGTTTTGAAGGTCTTCATCATCATGTCCAAATATCGATCTGGACCATCACCATACCCACCATATGAATCTTCAGTATAGAGCAAACTATTACTATCTTGCAACCCTAAAACATCATTTAATGTTACTCTTAATTGGCTATTCTTGTCATTATGATCCATTACGCTATAATTATACGAGAAAGCATAATATAATTAATGAGAAAGTAGAATGAAATAGTTAAGAGTAATCTAAATGAGTAAAGTAAAAGAATATACAAGAAGTTTGTTGTGAATAAAAAAGAAAAAAAACAATCAAAGGTGGTTTTTCATTTGGAGGGAAAAATGGGTGGTTTTGGAGCCAAAGGACAATGAAGTCTTTTTATCAAATTCAAGTCAATCGAGTCCAATTCCTTCAAGTCCTTTAGCAGCACCCTTTAATATAAACTGGAATAAAGTAACAAAACTTTTCAAATGTTAGAAATCCAGTACTACTATATATCTAAAGTTGAATTTACAATACATTTGAAGCAACTTTTAACATTGGACTGGATGGGGGCAGCTAAACAAATCAAATAAAATTTAATTCTATAAAATTCCTCCTTTTAACCGATCTGGTCGAAAAATGTGTATCCTTACGTAATTATATTCCTCTATTAACTTTTCACTCATCGTTAAAGACTTTTTTTGGTTGGGCGCAAGGGGGAAAATAAAGACAAACACCCATCTATCATAATCCTTTATTTTTCCATAAAAGACATATTTCAAATGAAAGGTGAGGTATATATGTTGCAATATTTAAGATTTATAAATTTAAAAAATTAGTAAATTCACGGATTATTTAATGTATTGAATTAAAAATTTAATATTTTTATAAACGTGGATGAGTTTCTTAAATATATATATAAAAAATAAAGTTAAAATTATTGAGTTTGATATTAAATTTTTACCTTTAATGAACGTACGACTAGACTTATTTATATATAACACACGTGATGTTCAATAGATACACTTTTATTAATTGGTTGAGGTGTAAAATGAAAACGGGGGTCAACTTTCAAGAGGTTGTCTATGTATTTATCCTTAAAAACTATTCCATAGTAATGAGTTGATGATGTAACATATAGTTAACAGGTTAAATTGATTCAAACATCTTCAACACGGATCGATGATGTGACATATGGTTAAAACAATTAACTAAATTTGAACCTATTATTTTAAAAGCACAAGGAATTCATCAAAGGTAAGAATCAAAAAGCAAAATTGGTCAAGTTTACGTCATGAAGGTTTTCTCTTCATAGTAGTGCGTTAATTCATCTTCTCAAAATTTTGAATTCACCTCTCGTTCAATCTCTTTGTCTAAAAGTCATACTCGACATGTAAATAGTACTGCGGTTGGAGTTGTAGGTATGACATTGTAAGTAACAAAATATTGTTAAATTTAAATCCGTACAAAATTTGAATTATATTATAAATTTAAAATATATTAGTCTTAAATAAATATTGTAGATTAATATAATCGGATTAATTAGTTAAGTCCAAACATATATGGATTTAATTAAAGTCCAAACTCAATTGGGTTAGACCATAATTTGGGCTACAAATGACTAAGCCTACTTTAGCAAGCCCAAGATGTCATCATATTAATTTGGTCTACAAATGACTAAGCCCACTTTAGCAAGCCCATCATGTTCTAAAGGCCCAATTTGGTGCCACTTTTCAAATGATGTAGCGTGCCAAGTCAAGGGAATGAGCCAATGAGACCATGTCATATGTTAAAATGATGTAGTAAATTAAAAGCCCATACAAATGTCATATCACTTAAATCTGATTGGTCAAAAGAAATCCATAGTTATCATGACCATGCCACTTAAATTTGATTAGTCAAAAGAAGTTTGTACTCACTATGACTCCTCCCTTTCCACAACTATAAATAGGAGGTCTCATAATTTAGAAAGGCACCAACAATTCTAGCAAGAAGCAAGAGAGCTCTCGTGGATCAAACGTAGCAGATTTCTCTACAAATTCAAGAATTCAAGATCAGTTCATCAAGCTTCAAGATCAAGACTTCAAGCTTCAAGATCAAGACTTCAAGATTTAAGAACAAGCTCAAGCTTTAAGATCAAGACTTAAAGATTTAAGAACAAGCTCAAAGACCCTTGAATTCAAGTACAAGTCAAAATAAAATTCGCAAATCGAGTTCAAAATCAAGACTGCTAGATTCAAGAACAAGCTACAAAGCCCTTGAATTCAAGCACAAGTCAAGACCAAATCCATCAAGTTCAAGTTCAAGATCAAGATCAAGCTCAAAGACCTTGAATTTACATTTGAAAAGGCGAATTAGAGGATTCATAGAGATTGTAACACTCACATTGAAATTAATAAATTGATTATTGCAGTATTTTTCTTATCTCGGTAATTATTTTTTATCTCAAGAAATTTATTGTCCAACAAATTATGGCATGCTCAGTGGGACGATCTCTACCTCTCATCTCAACTTTTCATACTTCAAAGTTCAACATCACTGAAATGACTTCTAAAAAGTTCAACTCTCAATTAGCTGATTCTAAGACTGTTGATTCAAAGTTCTCTACTAAAGTAGAATGCATCCTTGGTGTTACTTTCGTAAGCTTGGAAGCTGTCATAAGGAGCAAGCCAGGCTTTCTAGGACAACAAATACATCCAGTGTCGTCCATGCCAACTCCAGTTTTTGGATATTCAATCCCAATAGGAATGAAATCCAATGTAAGTTCCTTGGAAGAAGGACGCAGTATGGGGAATCCCTTAAGAACACTCTAGCTCTATTTGAGCATTTCGGTTCCAAACACTCTGGCGCAAAGAGTGATAGTCGATCAATAAATATGTTATCTCCACTTACACCGCATAAGATGAGCACTTCGAAGATCAAATTATGAGATAATCTGTGTTACTCTTCAACATCTCCAGTAATCATGCAAGTAATGGTGACTAATGCCTCGTCTATGGAGGAGCAGCTTGCGAATCTGACAAAGGCAATTGAGGTCTGATCTTGGCCGTATTTATATGTCCAAACACAGCTATTTACCCATATTTGGACTAGTTTCGAGAATAAAAATTATGTTAAACATGTTGAATTATTTGTTAAATTATGTTTCGTAGATAACCGATATGATTAGAAAAACAGGGTTGATTTCTCATGGATTTGAAAAAAATGGGATGCATATCATGATGCGGCAAAGGACAGGCAAATCATTGGTAAAAATATATGGCTATGCACGAGAAGAAAGAAAATAGAGAAGAATACTAGTGACACGATGCGATCTCAATGTGTCGCATCAATTGGTAACATTATGTGCCTTAGCAAAAATTTAAAGAACAATTTCTAGTGCATCGACGCGATGTCAACACATCACGTCGATGCTTGATTTTTCTGAGTTAGCAGAGATTCCATGTGCAACTTTCAGTGCATCGATGTGATGTCAATGCGTCGTGTCGATGCTTAATTTGTTGACACTTAGCTAAATATTAAGGAGCAACTTCCAGTGAAACGACGCGATAAGGAAGCAACGCATTAGGTGATACATCGCGATTTGTGACGCGTCATGTCAATAGTACAGATCTGGTGAAATTTTTTTTACTATAAAAGGAACACATGAGCACAATTACAAAGGCTTTTTGGCAAGCATAGCAGCGGTGAAAAAATACAAAATTCTTTCTTTAGGGTTTTTAATATTTCTTTTGAACTTCTTTACTTCAAGAATTATTTTTGGGGTATGATTAATTACTTACTTTGGATGTTGAATTCAAACATGAGCGGCTAAACACCCATATTTTAGGGTTGATTCCAAGAACATGATTACTCTTTTATATTTTTATTCATAGTTTCTTTTTGGATTATCATCCGGGTTGTTCTTAATTTCTTGAGCTTACTATTTTGATGAATGGCCACCATTAGAATAAATTTATATTTCTATGTGCATTCGGGAGGAGCATCGTAGGATAGAACGAAGAAATTAAGGAGCAAGGTTCTTATCCTTTTATAAAACATGGGGTTTGAATTAGCATTTAGGATAGGGATATACTTAGAAACCTTACTTGGTTTAATTGCAAGAAGATAACTTTATGAATCTAGAAGAATTGTTGTATCTCTGTTGGAGTTATAGCTACAATGTTCAATAGATAGAAGATTTGAGGTCGGGACACCAAGATCGTGGCGTAACCCTTGCGAATCAACAACTCGATAACCAAATAGACTGTGATAAAAATAGAGAATTGTATGATTGTTTGAAATGTCTCAACCCTGGAATCCTCATCATTATTGATTACAACCGTTGCTTGCTTTGCTCTAGTCACCACTAGTTATTCACTGTTTAATAATTTACATTTTTATTCATAAATTCAAAATCATCTTGATACTCTCAAACACTTAATACCTAATTGTCTTAAACTAAAGGTTGATTAAATTTCTAGTTTAGTAGTCTTCGTGGGAATGATATCTGACTGTCTAAGTCTTTATACTACTTATACGATAACGTACACTTGCGTATGCGTAGGGACACAACATGGTCCTGACCAAATATATTCAGAATTAAGATGCTCAAATTGATAAGATAGTGGATAGGGTAGAAGGCCTGATAGACGGAGAGTCTAGCCATGCACCTAGAAAACCTCCAGAGGTTTACGAGATAGAACATCCTATGAAACAAACACAACTAACTAAAGAGGTACAAGTTTCTTCTGAGGGAATGATCCCGATTGAGCAATTGAAGGAATTCATTGAAGGGACCCTCAAATACAAGTATGATGTTGTCACTAAGTCTTCCCTTTGCGTATGCCAAGCCCTACACTGTGAGAATAGATAGCCTCAAATGTCTTTCGGCTATCAACCCCCCAAATTTCAATAATTTGAGGGCAAAGGAAACCCAAAATAGTATGTTGCATACTTTGTTGAGACATGTAATAATGCTAGAACTTACGGTGACTATCTTGTCAAATAATTTATTCGTTCCCTGAAGGGAAACGTCTTTGATTGATATATGGATCTTGAGCCTAACTTCATCGATAGTTGGGAGCAATTAGAGCATGAGCTCCTGAAACACTTCTATAGCACAAGGTGTACAGTGATCATGGTAGAGCTCACAAATACTCAGAAAAGAAAAGACAAGCTAGTCATCGACTTCATCAATCGATAGAGAAATACGAGCCTAAACTACAAAGATAGGCTCAGCAAAGCTTCTGCAATAGAGATGTACGTCCAAGGAATAAACTAGGAGCTTCTCTACATCTTGCAAGGAAGTAAACCAAAATCCTTTGAAGAGTTAGCTACTCGTGCTCACGATATAGAGTTGAGCATATCTTCTGTTGGAAAGGGAGGAGCACCTATCCGTGACCCTTGAAGGGGAAAGGATAAGCAGGAACCCAAAAGATGGGGTAAGTTTGTCCCAAAAAATGATAATAAAGAATCCTTGAATATCGATGTGTCTCCTGTAAGGTCACCACGAAGGTGAGCAAAAATCAAAGCATGAAGACTACTTCTCGACCACGTCCAAATCAAAAGTTAACTTTAAGAGAGATGCAAAAAAAAGGAGTACTCTTTCCTTAATTCTGATATTGCTGAGATTTTTGATGAACTTCTTGAGCATAAGCTCATTAATCTACAAGATATGAAGTGGCCTAACGAAGCTAGAAGGACCAATGACTCAAATTATTGCAAGTATCATAGGCTTGTAGGTCACCCTCTGAAAAAGTATTTTATCTTCAAAGACAAAGTCATGCAATTAGCGAATGGGAAAAAGATCTTTATCAATGATGAGATAGCCATTTCTCATCAAATCTCTATCACTTTTGGCTCGCTTGATTCGGTCTAAATATGTGTCGAAGAGCATAATGAGAAATTGTTAGAGCATGACAAGTCTTCAATTAACTAAGGTGATGATGAGGGTTGGACTCTGGTGATCAGGAGCAGACGCAAGAAGACGAGTCCACAAAAGGAGTCATCCGAGCAACACCACCAGAAACCACTGCGTCTAGTGCTTTGGAGGAATTCTTACCAAGTTGGTTCCGTGTAAAACTAGTCAAGTCAACCTTGAGGCATGTTGTTTTAACATGGCCAAAGAGGGGGCAAAGGGCGAAAATATACCCATAGAAGTTCCTTCATCCTCTGAACAGGTTGTTGAACCTCTTGTCCAAGAGACACGTATATGTTATACAAAAATTACATTCACAAATAGCGATCTTTAGCTTGGTGAATCCCCACACTACTATCCCTTATCCATGGTGGGTCAAATTCTAGGAAAGAAGATCAATAGAATCTTGATAGATAAGGGATCCAGAGTCAATATCCTGCCTATCCGCACGATGAAGGAACTTGGCATCACTACTGATGAACTGGACGAAGGCCGTATAATGATCCAAGGCTTTAACCAAGAGGGCCAGAGGGCCATGGGATCTGTCAAGTTGGGAATTCATATGGATGATTTTTGATCAAATGCATTGATGCATGTGATCGATGCCAAGACTTCATACAATATATTGCTTGGGAGGCCTTGGGTACATGAGAACAATATTATCTCATCCTCTTACTATCAATGCTTGAAGTACCTCGAAGGTGGAGTGGAAAGAAAGATAATTGTTGATGATAAGTTATTCACTAAAGTTGAATCATACTTTGCCGATGCAAAATTCTACTTTAAGAATTATGTTGTGAATACGAAAAGAGTTGACGATGACACCAAGACCAAGTGTGATGATCTTGCAGCCAAGAAGGTCATGGTGACTGTCAAAAAGGTCACCACCAAGAAGCCTCTCTCCACTCTAAATAAAGAAAGCATCGCACCTACGAAAAAAAAAGGCAACTCCTATTCTTTGCTATGTACCAAAGGTAAAAAAAGAGAAAGATCACCCATCTGATACCTAAGATAATGTGCTAAAGGGGCTAACTTGACCTATCAGAAAAATTGACGCAATAAATTCATCCTCAAGGTACTTGGAGAGTCTGTGGCTCAAAATTCGACACAAGATATGACACTCCTTACGAAGCGTACAAAAGAGGGCTTCGATCCAAATGCATACAAGTTATTTGTAAAGGCTGGATATAATCCTAATGAGCCATCAAGGTTGGGTAAACTTCCGTCAGAAGATACAACAAGGCAGGCACGTGAAGACCTGGGATACACGCAGCCACCTCCAATTCGCATCTCCATAAGAAGGGCGGTTAGTAACCTCATCACTGTACATCAATTTTTGGGGTTTAAAAAATCATACTATAATTACTTTTAGACACATGATTGTCAGCAATTAATTATACAAATAAAATTAAAATCTAATTTTTTTCTAGATATTTCTATTTTAATAAAATAAAATAAAATAATTTTTCACATAAATTTTTACATGAGGTCAATATCTCATTAAAATAGTCTAATTATCAATATACAAAGCATTTTATAAAAGTTTCTCTTTGAAAATATGTGGGATCCATTTTAGATGTCACATTATTAGGCACACTTGGCATTTAAGTAAAGGTGCTTGCTTATTTTGTCATTTTGATTTTATGGCCAACTTTTGAAGTTATATCATATAAATAAATATTTTAAATTTTTCATGAAATGACAATTTTTCCCATGGTCGTCCTCCAAGTCACTATTCTTTGAAATACTAGATAATGAAGGGCCCATTTACAGGCCCAAGATTATTATCTTAAATATATTTAGAGATATTTAATTAGTTTTTCACAAAAAAAAAATCATTAATATTTTCAAATAACTACAACCGAAAATGATAGCAAATATCCCTCATTATAACTAAAAAAAGATCCTAACATAAATCAACATGATATATATTGCATTAATTTTAACTAATGATAAAATAATAATAAATAAATATATGTCTTTGTAGATTATACATGTTGTAAATCTTGGAATGATATATGTTATGTGAAATTTTACTTGTAATGAAAAAAGAAAAAAGAAAATGAAAAAAATTTCTCTTATTTTCAGGTAAGTTTTATAAAATCACTCCTTGATTGTGAAGGAACATACAAATAATATATATATATATATATATATACGTCGTATCAGTGAAAGTAAATAAAATATAGCGTAAGAAGACAAAGAATATAATTTTTAATCATATAAATATATTATATGTTACTTTCATAATGAAATAATATAAAATTACAAAGAATGAAATACAAGTCATTCATATTAAATGAGTTTTGTAATATATAGTCAAACCTATTTAGAGTGACAGTGTTTGTCCAAAAAATTCATGGTTGATATAGAAAGATGTTGTTATATATGTATATCGATATTTGACGTTTTGTTACAAACAAAAGCATGAAAATTTAGAAAGAGTATGAACATAAACAAGGTAAGCATTAAAATAAGTGAAAATAAATGTCATTGTGAAATGAAAATAAACGTTATTGTTGTTATGGTAAATGTCATTATAGAGAAGTAAAATATAACATAAAAAATCGATTGCAGAGAAAATCAGGTTATTATAATGAAATATCGTTATAACGAAGTAATGTTACAGAGAGATCTGGTTGTAAATTATTAGTGTAAAAGAATTTTACACCATTAAGCCGTCATTAGTTATTGTAGCAGGTAATATACTTTATTTTAAGATTGTGAATTTATTGTAAAGATTTAAAAGTAAATAGTTTAATGTGATTCTAGTTACACTAATAATATATATTATTTATATTAAAATTTAGAATCAGTTAAGTGTATAAACTACACCCTTCCGATAAAATAAGAATGAACTCACCACTTAAATTAATTAAAACATCGTCTTACAATTGATTTTAAGTATATAAAGTTTTTAATTTGAATTTGTTATTCTATTGAATAAATGTATATATTTTTTTCACACTTAAAAATACATTTTTATTTATTTTCTAATTAATATAAAACTCCATCCAATTCATTTAATAACGAACGTCTCTTACTTATTTCAACACTCTTTCATTAACTTTTTATATAGCATGTTTTACGCTCTAAAATTAAAAAAGCATTTGATACGTTATATATTTTTTTAGCATATGATCATAAGATTCAAAAGTTTTTATTTTTTAAAAATTAGTGTCAAATCAAAATCACACAAAATATCACTAACTAATTATATTTTCCTCTCAATATGAATATAAACGTGTCTTGTTTTCATTTTCGTTTAATCCCATCATAATTTACTGTTTCATCGCAATTTTTGAATTAAATGTAATCACAAGTCAAAGTTTAAAACTTAACTCAAAATATTTTTATATCATATAATGCACTAAAATTTAAATAAAGAATAGAACTTTCGTATAACATAATTTTCGTAATGATTTATAAATTAATTTTAATGAATTTTATAGGTTTGTTAGTAGAAGTTTATGATGCTAATCTTTGGCTAAAATATAATTTAAGAAGGTTTGAATTTTGAAAATACATAGACATATTCAGAAGCACAATTTGATATTTCCAATATTTTTAATAGAAATGCATCATTCTACTAAAACTTCACCTATTTTAATCTGTTTGGTTTATTTTGATTTGGTATAATGTTTAAGAAAGTAAAAAAGATTGTTTAAATTTTGTGAACCTAACTTAAAAATATGTCAAATGTTTCAAAACATACTTTAATCTTGTGGTTTTAAATATATCATATGAAAAGCTAGAAATAAAAATTGCGGAAAAAAAGTAAAAAAACATATTTTTTTGAACTAAATTAAAAAAGAAATATACCAAATAAGTTGAATCAAAGGGAGTAGCAGGTAATGACTGATATAGAACTTACAAAAAAATGTGAAAAATAAGAGCATGAAAGTAAGTTTTTAATAGTTGAGAATTTTTAATAAGTTTTTAATAGTTGAGAATTTTTAATTTATTATAGAAAATTAATTGGAATAAGTCTATATAGAAAAATGTACTCTAACTAATGATATAAAGGGAGTGGATCCATCGAAAAAATAAAATTGGCAACAATGTATACCACACGTGTGTAGTTGCAATTGGTTAAGAAATAAGATAATGTCATGTACATAATACAATTTGTATTGCACCTTGTACAATTTTTCATAGTTGTGATGTGAAAATACAATCTTACCCTTGGTCGTCCTCAACTCACTCTTCTATGTATCTTTAAAATACTGGATAATTTTAAGGCAACTGGTTATAAATTTTAGATTTATTTTGTATATACAAAAAAGTTTAATATAAAAATATGATATTGCATTTTGATCAATATTCTACTGTTACCAATTAAAATCTTAGCATAAATAAAATAAAGTTACCTAACTCACAAATATTTTCAAGTATTGTTGGTATCTATTATGAAAATATTTATTTCTTAATATTCTAAAGCAATAAGGATCTAAAATTTTTTGTTTTTCTATATCGTATAATGATATAAATTTATTATGATTTAAAATATAATTTTATTTGTTAGATTGAATTGAATTATACGTGAAATATACTTTATTCAAGAAAGTCAAAAATCACATAATATATTTAATGAATTTTCAACAGTGTTCCTAATTCCTTTATTTCCTTTGAAAGATCTTTTAAGTACATGATTCTTGTACTTCTTTCTTCATTATTTTTTGCACATAAATTGCTACTTGTATAATATTATTAATTATTAAAATAATGTTAAGTTTTAATTGATACAATAACATATCCAACATATAATTTCACAAAATAGTTTTGAGAATAGTCACAAATATAAATTAAGAAATTACTGAAATGACATTTTTACCCTTGATCGTCATTTAACTCATTTTTCTATATAAAAAATAAAATATAATAAAAATAGGTTAGTATGTGTTCACGATACGTATGAATGTATTTGTATCCATCAGATTTTAAAATCCATCAATTTTTATGTATCTAAGGGGGTAGGATGTGTTTATATATATAGAGAGAGATAGATAGATAGATACATACATATATATATATATATATAGATAGATACATATATATATATATATATATGTATCTAAGTGTTTACTTTGTTGGGTACATCAAATTGATAATAGATACATCAGATTAATGAATTTAATATTTAAATAATAATAATAATAATAATAATAATAATAATAATAATAATAATAAAATTAATCAAATTAAAAAACCTAGATATATATATATATGTGTGTGTGTGCGCGCGCGCGCATGTGTTTCTGTCTTATATTAATGAAATTAATGAACTTATTCTAAAGAGGAATAAAATGAGATTAATCAAATACAAATATATTACTTGATTTCCACTTTAAATTAAAGGATATGATTAATTCAAATTTTCAAAATTAGTTGGTCATGTATCAGAAATTATAATATATTCGGCTCTCTAATATCCGCCTACCTATTTTTAAGATTTTATGTAATATTCTAAAGTTGTAAGAGAGAACGTAATTAGCTTCTATAGTTATAAAATTTATGCAAGCTGCTCAAAAATTATTTACATTCTCAAATTTCCTTTAAAATTAACATTTTCTCAATTTGAATAGTAGACATTTTCTCTCTTTTATCCTAACTTTTTAAAATGACTATTTTCCCTTACATAGAAAATATATGCACTATTGATTTCAAAAAATGAAAAGAAAAGTGAGAAATAGTAACTTAAGTGCATACATTAATGATGTTTAATAATGAACTGAATGAACAAAATTTTAAAAAAAAAATTTATCAATAATAATAAAATTTTAATATTTATTTATACAAGTAAAAATCATAGAGTGATAGTTTTATAGATATATTTTGATATAAGTAATAAAAATAATAATAAAAATAGAGATACATTTTATAATAAATTCCTAAAAGATCATCCATTTATATTGTAATTAAATTATAATTTAGAAATAATAATTAATGACAAAACTCGTTTATCCATGTAGACAATTAAGAATAAGAGATAAGTAAAACTTGATTATACATATATACTTAATACATGTAATACTTAAATAATATCACAAAAGATAGCATTAGATTTTGTAATAAGTTCATAAAAATTATTCTACTTATAATGTTAATAAACTTAAACAAAAATCTTTAAATATCTAGAAATGGTGAAAGAGAGCAAAGAGATGAGGTTTCTAGAGTTTTATTGAGTATTAGCGTGAAATGACTATATTGCCCTTGGTCGTTCTCTAACTCACCTTTCTATATTCTTTATTTAAAATAAAAAAATAAATAGTTTCTTCCTTTCAAAATAAGTGACATCTTTATTTTTTTATTTTGCTTAAAAATAAGATGGAGTATCTATGATAGACTTAACTTCAATAAATGGCAGAGAGTCTAAATTTTCAACTAGGAAATCCAAAAGTAAACACACAAAATTAAAAGTATTCAATGCCTACTATATAGATATAAAAACAAATTTTGCTGATTGTTATAAATGTATTATCATCTATAGTGAACGTCTATTTATGAAAAAGTTGGAAACTCCAATTTTTGAGACAAAGTTAGTTTTTTTCTATAAATAAAAGAGGTTTTCTTCATTGTAATTTACACCTCAAAAAAAACCCTCAAGAGAAATAAGAATCACTCTCTTTTTTCTCGATTCTTCTTCTTCCTTACTTTATATTTTACAACACGTTATCAGCACGAGTCTCTGACCAATTGAAATATTTGCTACAACCGTTTCTATGATAAACTTGAATCTTTGGTACGGTAATTGTTATTAAGTGGATCATGAGGTGCGTGTGTATTATTTTAAGTTATTTTTTACTTTAATTTTACTGGCAGGACACCATTGTTTAGACTTATTTACATTGGAGTTGTGAAACAACACAGTATATTGGATTTTATTGAATATATACATAAGATGAGATCGATATAATCATCACTGCAATCACATTC
Organism: Capsicum annuum; assembly: GCF_002878395.1. Lineage (NCBI taxonomy): Eukaryota > Viridiplantae > Streptophyta > Magnoliopsida > Solanales > Solanaceae > Capsicum > Capsicum annuum. The sequence goes on from NC_061117.1 coordinate 129,748,388, forward strand.
TTTTATAAACATGGTTTATATTAGATACTGAAAATCAAGTATTTCAAATTGTTAAGGAATTAAATTTTACGGTAAGAATATTAGTAGATCGTGATAAACATACTTATTGAAGAATTAGTTTTGATAGTGACTGGTTTTTATATCATGTTGCAAGTTCTATTTTACTTTGATCTATTATGTTATTGGTTGTGGAAAAAATGATCGATTCAAGTCCGATCGCATTAAAAGGGTAAGACATCAGAATAGAGTTTCGATGCATCATGATGATAAGATATTGGATCAAGTTTCTTCGAATTATGACCTAAGACGTCTTTTTTTTGGATAAGATCTGAGTTTGAAGCTCAATGCACCATATTAATGGTACAATAATGGCTAAAGTAAAATAATGCGTATTTCATGAGAAGTAATGAAATATATCCTATTGAATATGCTCCATTTCCTAAAGTTAATGTGATAAGCAGTGTATAGTACATCTGAAAGAAGACAAGTGATTGAATGCATATGGGCATGGAGTTTACCTTATTGCATACCTCGATTTGCTCCTGAAGTAGCAATATCACGAAAGAGGTTATAAGTTATCAAAATTTGATAAGCTTAAGACACAATTATATTTCATTCCTAAAATATAAAAATTTTAATTGTTATAATTACAAATTCATTCTCTAAGATGAATTTGATAATATTTAATTAAGCTTATCAATACAAAGTGCACTTGATTGTGATGATAATCACAACTCGCCTCTGAAATAGGCAATATAATTAAGAGAAGTTATTCTGAAATTTACTCTCGAAGTAGTAAATTCAAAAATTTATTCATGTAATAGTATATCTGAAATTTACTGAAGCAAAGATCACATATCATAATAAACTTGGAGTTTACTAAAACAAACAAGTTTATAAGTTAACATGAATAATTATGACATCTCGAAGATGTGCATTTTGAGTATTGGACATGTAATGAAGAATTAGAAGATTCTTCAACAATTATTCATGTTGTTTGTTCTCATGATAAGTTGGTTGGACCACTAATATTGGGATTGAATCCCTTAAATCTGAAAAGTATAAAAGGTGAATATAAGTCCGTTCAACTATCATGTGATATATATTAAGATGTATCAATATAAGATAATCACATGTGCATTTGTCAACCTACAATTGACATTCATAGATTTTGCTTGCTCAATGTAAATTGAGTTAAGAACATAATTTTCAGATTGTATAATCAAGACAATTTATTTTGATAATGTTGGTTTGACGTTGAATGCCTCCGATAAATAACTAAACCATAACTTATGAGAACAAAGTTCCATATGTTTATCTGAAGTATGATATATTGCATACAATAACACTTGTTTGCATTAGATCAAAAATTATGATTAATTTCTTCCTCTCAATTGGTTCAAGGTCAGGAATCAAATATTCCATCTAGTAATTTTTATGTGAGGTATTTAATCAGAGAATATACCATGATGCTCAAAGATGAATTATCTAAAGTAAATTGAGATATATATTAGTTTTCCTAACATGAAGGGAAGATAACAACCAGCTAAGAAATATGTTGTTAATTATCATCAATATGATCTTCATTCTAAAGATAATTGAAGTTCAAATGCTAGGAGCATTTGATGATCCAAAAATTAATATTATATTTTGTTGTAAATGCTTCAATTGAATGTCTCCAAAGGACAAAGTTTACTATATGTATGAAGCATGTTAGATCAATCGATTCGAAAAGCAATAATTTTTAGAAAAGAAAAGGGAGCAAATGGTCATAATAAGGAGGCAACATGCTCTTAAAGAACCTACGATATAACACTTCATGAAACCTAATGAAAGGTTTAGGTACCTGAAAACAATAAGGTGATGAGATCTCAAAATATTATTTTGCATTGCGAATTTGATACTATATTAGCATAGTAATATAGGCTAATATACTACTACATAGATCAGATAGTTAGAGGCTTTTCAGACAGATGTATCAGTATTCAGTTTTTGGTTTTGAGTATTTTAGACATTTTGAACATTATGGCAAGTTTTTGCCAGTTTTCCACACTTATTATATTATATTATAAGTGCTCAGGTACAGATATCATTAGAGGATTAGCTTGTGGTCCTTCGGGATCATGATCAACATGTGGCGTACTGGTTATAGAAAATTGGGGCGTTACAAACTTGGTACCAAAGCCTAAGGTTCAACAGTGTCCTAGGAAGTCTGAAAGCCGCATCTAGTAGAGTCTTGTACATGAGTGTGTTTTGCACCACACTTATGTGCAGGAGGCTATAAGATGTTTTAGGAACAGTCTCCCCTTCTTTCAGTATTCATGTCGTGCAAGCAAGTATGAGTTCCAGTTAATTCTCAGTCTAATCCATTTCTCCATTTCATTTATAGAATATACCCCCCCCCCCAAAGCCAACGCCTATAGGAATATCGAGCCACCTCAGCCAGTAGATCCCTTGAATGAAAATATGTCTCATACCAAATTTCAAGCTGTTTTCCAGACCTTAGCCCAGGCTACGATGACTACTATGTAAACTAATAATCAGGTTGTTGTTTTACATCAGCAAGGTGGTGATACAGCCGCAGCCAAACTTTGTAACTTTATGAGAATGAATCCTCCTGAGTTCTTTGGGTCTAAGGTAGGTGAGGACCCACAGTTGTATATTGAGAAAGTGCAGAAAATTACCCAGGTTATGCATGTGTCTGAGGAGGAAAGCATATAATTGGCCTCTTATAGGCTGAAAGATATTACTTATGACTGGGTTGTAGCATAGAGGAAGGGTAGAGGAGAGAATGCAGCTCCTATGACTTGGCAGGTATTCCAAGATGTATTCCTAGATAAGTTCTTTCCGTTAGAGATGGGGGAAGTAAAAGTAGAGAAATTTATGAACTTGAGACAGGGATCCATGATGGTAAAGGAGTACTGTCTTAAGTTTAACCAGTTAGCTATGTATGCTCCTGATCTGATAGCTGACAGCCGAACTAGTATAAGTAAGTTCATAACTGGAGTGTCCGGGTTAGTATTGAAAGAGTGTAGAACTGCTATGCTCAACAGGGATATAGATCTTTCCAAACTTATGATGCATGCTCAGCAGATTGAGTCAGATAAGATAAAGAAAAGGGAGAGAATGAGTAAAAAGGCCAGAATGGGTAGTTATAGTTTTTCTCAGTTAGGGTCTCAGGGTGGTAACCATTATCATCATAGTCAAAAATTTTTAGTCCCAGCTTCATCCTCAGATAGTGTACCCACACCAAACTTCAGGGATGGTAGTCATGATAGAGTGTCAGGCTCCAAATCCCAGAGTAGAGCTAGTGGTGTTCGTACCTATCCACTTTGTGAAGAGTGTGGCAAGAATCACCTAGGTGCTTGTAGAGCCGGTAGTGATGTGTGCTTTGGGTGTGGTAAGCCAGGCCACAGGATGTAAGAGTGTAAAGTGCTAGAACAGAGGAGTAAAGATTTGCGTCAGTAGGGCACCAATAGTGGTAAGCGTCAAAATAGACTTTATACACTCCAGACCCATTATGATTCGAAAAGTTTCCCTAACATAGATTCGGGTACGTTATAAGTCTTTTATATTCATGATATGCATTGTTAGATCCTTTGCTCTCATTTGAGCTTATGTTTCAGCATGAGTCAGTTAGTAAAGCCAGTGAGTCAGTTTAGCAGTCAAGGAGTCAGATTCGTATGGTTATTTTCTCATCTTCTCATCTAATCATGCTATCAGAAATCTCAGACATGAAACTATTCCAAGGAAGAACCTCCTTGTAGTTGTGAGTATAACTCAGTTCATGCATCATGCATTAGTTTCAAACTCCCGAGGTTCAGTTATAATCTAGTTTGTAGATACCCTATGCATCGCCCCAGTATATCAGTAAAGTAAGTGCTCTAAGAGGGACATAGTGTCCCAAGGGGGAGATACCCCATAACTCCCCGACGCTTTCATTTCTTTAACCCATTCAGTTGCATGTTCAAATGTTTTATCATAAACTTAGTATCCGTGATCATTGCATGATCGGACAAGCATTCAAAAGTCAGTTCAGTCAAGTATTCATGTATTAGAAATGCATGTTAAGTAGAAGAAGCTCAGCTTATCAGTAATTTCAGTCGTGCATTTCTAAGCCATCTATTCATGCATCATATATGCATGTCCATTCAGCTTATCAGTACCTCAGTTGTGTATCCCATGCATCAGATATGCATGTTCAGTGTAAGAACTCAGACTATCAGTAGTTCCTGTCGTATAAATATGTTTTAGATGTTATCGTTCCTTAAGTAAGTTCAGTCTATCAGAAATTTCAGCTTAGTTAGTCACATTCGAGGATGAATATCCCCAAGGGGGAGATAATGTAAGACCCCATAAAATTTTCTAGTCGTTAGAGTTTATAAAGCATGCAAAGAAAGGCTTAACACTTAGAAAATTTGACTAAGTGTTGGAACCTTCTTCATTTCATAAGCCTTAGAACTTTGATGAATTATTTTGCGACCATAACGACCTCTAATTTTCTATTTTCAAGTTGCGTTGTGATCGGGCAAGGTCATAGTACATTCCCGGTAAGTTTTGGAATTTTTGAAATCCATTTAGGGCACGTTTGGATTTTGAACCAGTAGCTAAAGGATATAAGAAGGGGCAACCTTGGCTGTAGCCTTTGTGTAAAAGGCTCTAACCAAGGCTCTGCCCTGGCTGTAGCCTTTGTGGGAAGGCTATAGCAAGGCGCCGCCCTTCCTAGAGCCTTTGTGCCCAGTTTTCAGCATTCTACCTCCGTGCTCTCATGGATAATTTGGTCAATTTTCCACCTCTATATAAGTCCATTAACACGGGATTTGGACTCATTTAACCCAAAAATACTAGTTTTCTCTCAAAATTATTCAAGAACAAGATTTAGGGTTCCTAAATCAAGACCCTAATCATTAAGATTCCTATGTTAACTTTTCAAAAATCATATAGTAAGGTATCCAGATGTTGATTCTTGGGTTCCTTTCACCCAAGAGGTTTAAGAATCCCTTTCAAGATTTTAAAGTTCATGTTTTTATGAGATTTCATGATTTATGTGTATTGAAGTTCATGCTTATGTGTTGTTGAGTTTTAATTGATGATTTAGATACAAAGTTCTAAGCTTTGATCCTAGTATGTGATAATTAAATGATGTTCATAAAAAAGCCCCTTCAAGTTGCATGTTGAATGATGTATTTATGATAATTAGATGTAGAAATTGTTGGATAACCAAAGCATGCTCCCCCTATGTTTGATAAAATGTTTATGTGAAGGAATTACAGCCATTATAACATGTTAACAAGAAATCCCAATTAGGTATTAGCCCATGCATGCCAAGTGTTTGTTGAAAAGCCTTAGTGAATGAATTCTGACATGTTTGCATGAAATCCTCCAATTATGTGCTCTTTAATGCATGATAAGTGTTTGATGCAAGACCTTGTTGAATGAAGTATGAGCCAATAGCATGTCTCCCTATACTATTACATGTTTGTGATTCCCAAGTGCTTGAAGAGATATTTTAATGATTGTAATGGCAAATGAAAGTCCATGGTTATGATTATTCAAATATGGTTATGTTTTACTTTTATATCATCGAGTCCTGGGGGTATTTATATCCAAAATTTAGCTTCTTGTCTAGAGACGAGTCAGTCTCAAGGTTATCTCAGTCGTGCTATGATCAGTAGAATTCAGCTAGTCACAGATCTTAGAAAAAATTCAAGATAATTTCAATATCATTAGCACTCCAGCTTCAGCTCAGCACTCAGCTCAGATCTTAGTAGTATTCAAGTATCCCATTCATACCTTAGTAGAAATCAAGTATTCAAGTCAGAACTCAGTAGCATTCATCAGACCTCAAATTCTTGTAATATTCCGTCAGTCCTTCGAAATCAAGTGAACTCAACTTAGCTCGGTAATCAGTGCGATCAGTAATAGATTCAGCTCAGTCTAGTACAGTTTAAGAAAAAGAATCAGCTCAGAGTCTTTCAGTTGGGAGTAAGAGTTAGCACCGAGCAAACCTAGGGATGGGGGCTCACCCGTTAGATAGGACTGAGATCCCTAGGAGCAATACCTAAGTTCCAGAACTATATAGCCAGCGTAGGTATGAGATGTCACCCGCTAGATAGGACTGGCATACTCAGGGGTCACCCATTAGATAGGACTGATCCCAGGAGTCACCCGTTAGATAGGACTGCTCCACAAAGTTGTCTTTACCCGTGGCACGGTACTGACACCCTTCCAACTGGGGTTACAAGTTGGACCCTAACTTAGCTAGAAGGGGCATCTCAGTTAGATGAATATTTTCCACAGTCTCAGTTTCAGAATCAATCTCAGTGAAAGAACTCAGCTCAGTAGTACAGATTCAGGACTGTTAAATACAGTCAACCCTTAACATATCAGCAGATTCAGAGATCAACCGCTAGACAGGACTGATCTCAGAGTTAGTCAATCAATCTTATTATCAGTATGATTCAGAGATCACCCGTTAGATAGGATTGATCTCAGACTAAGTCAAAATTATTTCATTATCATTAAGTTTAAGATCACACACTAGGTAGGACTGATCTCAGATTTACTTAAGTACTCTTGTTATCATTAGATTCAGAGGTCATCCGCTAGATAGGACTAATCTCAGCCTCAGTACCCAATTATCAATATCAAAAGATTTAGTTATTCAGTATTTCAGTATTAGTAGTGAGTTCAGATGTCAGTAAAGCAGTATCCGGGTCTCAGTATTCAATGTCACGATGATTTTAGTTATGATTTGTGCATTCATGCATACGTCCTCATTCAGTACTCTCATGCTATTCAGTTAAGTAATTGTTCATGCATAAGCCCTTGCATTTAGTCTTACCTCATCTTGCATACTTAGTACATTCCCACGTACTAACACATTTATACTATGGTGTTTTACTTTACACCATAGGTTCAGAAGCACGAGATCTAGGGCACTCTTAGAAGCTCAGTTCCAGTCAGCAGCAGTAGACGTAGCAGTGAGTCCTCTTCATTCGAGGATGATCCTTATCTTATTATTACATTAGACTTAATTTATTTTTAGTAGACAGAGTTAGTTGGGGGTGTGTCCCATCAATTCTATAGATCAGATAATTAGAGGCTTTTCAGACAGATGTATCAGTATTCAGTTTTTGGTTTTGAGTATTTTAGACGTTTTGAACCTTATGGAAAGTTTTTGTTAGTTTTTTGCACTTATTATATTATATTATACAGTGCTCAAGTACAGACATTATTAGAGGGTTAGCTTGTGGTCCTTAGGGATCATGAGCACCGTATGGCATACCGGTTATAAAAAATTGGGGCGTTACAGCAGTGGGTGTACTAATATATGTTACAAATACTACAAGGCCTGATATAGCCTTTTCATTTAATTTATTAGTAAGGTATAGTTCTACTCCTGCTAGAAGATATTAAAATGGGATCAAACATATATTGCGGTGCCTAAAAAGGACTACCAATATGGACTTATTTTATTCTAAAGATTGCAGTCCCGATCTTGTTGGTTATGCTGATAGTGGATATTTAACCCGCATAAAACTCAATATCAAATAGGTTATGTGTTCATATGTGGGGGTACTATCATATATTGGATAGCTACAAAGTATTCTATCATAGTGGCTTCATCGAACCATGCTGAGATAATAACTATTCATGAAGCAAGTCGAGAGTGTGTGTGGTTGAGGTCCACGATACATTTCATTCAAGAAAAATGTGGTTTGAAATGTAACAAAGTATCCATAATTTTATATGAAGACAGTACAACATACGTAGCACAATTTAAGGGAGAATTCATAAAAGCTCCAAAAAGAATGATGATATTAACGTGCAACAGATTCGTTCAACTGAACTGTGACTGATTTGTTCACCAAGTCTCTTTCAATTACAACTTTTAAGAAAATGATGCATAAGTTCGAAATGCAAAGGTTCAAAGACGTTCTCATTAGGAGGAGTTAATGCGCGTTATACTCTTTTTTTCTTATGAGGTTTTGTCCCACTGAATTTTTCTTGTAAGATTTTTAATGAGGCAGCCTATGCGTATTATTAGAAATGTGTACTCTGTTTTCTTCTCTAGATTTTCTCCTACTGAATTTTTTCTAGTAAGATTTTAACGAGATACATTATCTATCAATTAGACATTCAAGGGGAATATTATAAATGTATTAACATATAGAGTGAATGTCTATTTATGAAAAAATTGGAAATCCCTGCTTTTAAGATAAAATTATTTTTTTCCTATAAATAAAAAAATTTCCTGCATTGTAATTTACACCTCAAAAAACCCCTCAAGAATCACCTCTTTTTTCTCTTCATTCTTCTTCTTCCCACCTTTATAATTTATAACAATTGTGTAATTTTACAACAAAGGGGAAAGAAGGGGGGGATTGCACCCCTCTAACTAGCTTTCAACCTAACCAAATAATCGGATCACAGTGTAGACATTGAAATTTTGTGGATTCTACAAAAAAAGTTCAATTTTGGTTAGAGTTCTTGGGGCTATTTACCTTAAATCTAGTTTGGTGGTTACTCTACCTAAACCCTAAATTACCCCTATATAATGGGGTCAAATATTCTTTTAAAGGGCATCTCCAAGATCCCAAATATCTCACAAATTAATGAGATATTCATAAATCTCGAAGATCTCAAAGGTCAAAGGGATCAAAACCCTCTCTTCTTGATTAATCAAATAAATTAAGAAGATTGACAAATCCTCCTTTCATGGAGATCAAATCTAAATATTCTTATATTCGAGAAATACACCACTAACGGCCCTTGAATTATGAAGAAATTCAAAATATTCCTATGTTTGAGAAATATGCCACTAACGGCCCTCGAATTATGGAGAAATTCATATCCAAATCTTCCTACATTCGAGAAATACGCTACAGACAGCCCTCGAATTAAGGAGAAAATCAAGAGAGAAGAATCAAGGTAGGAACAAATTTGTACCCACATCGTTTATCAATAAAATTGTTGTTTCTTCATATTTTTATTTGTGGTTGAAGTTTATTTTCCATGAATTAAAGTATGTTGGAAACAAACTGGCACGCCCAGTGGGACCAAATTTTTCCTTTATCTCTTCTCTCATAAATCAGATAAATCAGATCTGCAAATCTGTAGCTACCGCAAAATCAGATCTGCAAATCTATAGCTGCTGCATAAAGATAAAAGCTCTATTGCTACAAATCTGTAGCCGTTGCGTAAAGATAGAAGCGGTACTTCAAGACTCGTCTTTGAGTTTCATCAAGTCTACACTCCAACAAGCCTTGAAGTAGAGGGCATTTGTAGACATTGAAATTTTGTGGACTCTACAAAAAGAGTTCAATTTTAGGTAGAGTTCTTGGGGCTATTTACCTTAAATCTAGCTTGGTGGTTACTCTACATAAACCCTAAATTACCCCTATATAAAGGGGTCAAATATATTTTTAGGGGGCATCTCCAAAATTCCAAACATCCCACAAATTAATGAGATATTCATAAATCTCGAAGATCTCAAAGGTCAAAGGAACCAAAACCCTCTCTTCTTGATTAATCAAATAAATCAAGAAGATCGACAAATCCTTCTTTCATGGAGATCAAATCCAAATATTCCTATGTTCGAGAAATACGTCACTAACGACCCTCAAATTATGGAGAAATTCATATCTAACTCTTCTTACATTCGAGAAATACGCTACTGACGGCCCTCGAATTAAGGAGAATCAAGAGAGAAGAATCAAGGGAGAAACAGATTTGTACCCACATTGTTTATCAATAAAATTATTGTTTCTTCATATTTTTATTTGTAATTTAAATTTATTTTCCATGAATTAAATTATGTTGAAAACAAACGGAGAAAAGTACTGTGGTGATTTACATGTGTTCACTTTGAAATTGCGAAACACATACGTGCACTGGCTAACAAAACAGAAAAATAGAAGTCCAGTTAAGGGGTAGATGGGATTTCTCTTAAAGCAATGAACACACAAAATAGCAATTAGTTGGATATCATTGCCTGCTGCTTGCATATTTGGGCGAATGAAAGAAACCCAGCATTGACTGAGTTCACTGTTACATCTATTAATTTCTCTAGGCAATTTTCAGTAACCATCAAAAGGAGTTGGAGTTGAAAAATAAGATATACTAGAAAAGTAGCCAAACAAACATGAAGTAGGCCAAGTCCCCCTTGAGTGCACGGCCTGCTAATTAATGGACAAAGGCCCACCCTCATTTTTTAGAGGGTCAAGTTAAAGAAACACTAAAAATTACATATATACATAAGATAACTTTATCTTATTACATAAAATCTCATATTGAAAAAGAAATTACAAAAATTTCAAAGTAATTACTTAAACCCCTTAAATTCACTCTTTCTCTTTCATCCTTCTCATACATATCAAAATATCATATTTTGCTCCTATTTTAGTGCACTGATTTTTGCTCCATATAAATGTACTCCTTTATTTATGCCTACAATCACGCTAATATAATATTAGTACTCTCTCATCCCCCTCCTATCTGGGTCACTTTTATAATTGGAATTGAATACACTTTCAATTCACGTAATAAAGAAAATTGAATCATTTTTTTCCTTATTATCATGTAGCCAATGTAATGTTACAATAACACTAATTTTTTCTTAAAATTATTATAATCTTGTAGATAATTAATGTATAAGGTGAATATTTTATATGTATAGTGTGATATTATACATTTTGGAAGATTGTATTTTAATGTATAAGTCATAATATATCAGACATTATGCATTAGTTATTTTTAGAAGACTAATGTATAATATAATTCTTTTGCTATATATTTCATTATATTATACATTAAGAAGCTCTTATTAAATTTAAGAGGCATTTTATGTATTATTTGGTATTATACAATTAGAAAGTATTAATATTGTATAAGGTTACATTATGTCTTCTGATAAGGATACAGAAGTATACATGTTTAATGTTAATACTTAAATGTATAGTTGACATTATACATTACTATAGATTATTTTTTAAATTTATAATGTGCCACATACATGTGCAATTGTTGTATAATGTTATCTTTTAAATTTCAACTTATTCGTTATTTGCGCTGATTCAATAAATACATCACATACTGAACAATAAAACTGAATATATCAATTATATTTGGATATATATTATTTTCATTTAACTATTTTGTTAACTGATGTTTATTTTTTCATGAATTTTAAATTATTTATAATAAATTTATATGATTCCGTGAATGAAAGATAATTTCTTTCGTCAAAACATACTTTGAAAATCAATTTTCTGGGAGCTTAATGGATCATATCAGTGTGAACACATATAATCCATACGTATTAATATTACTCCTACTAAAGTAAAGGAAAGAGAATGAAAAATAAATACTCCCACTAGATTTTATATTATTTTATGTTGTTACATAATTTTTAAAAAAGTTTTAATTAAAATTATATTTTATTATTATTTATGTAATTTATTACTACTAAAATAGTATAAGAAGGAAATAATAAGACTTTTTTATGATTAAATTTCAGTTACTATATTTAATCATACACCACGTAATGATAGATAATTAATTGCATTAATTAAGGTAGAGAAAGATAGTATCTGATTTCTCTTTCCATAAATATAGGCAAATCTGTTTTATCATACATTGCAATAATGTATAAGGGCCTACCTAATGTATAAGTATATTTTACAAATTAGGGAGAAAGAAATTCTAATGGGATTATATGTAAATACTTTCATTATAGAAGGAAATTATGTGGTTTATATCCTAAAATGGGTTGGTTTGATATTAGTATAAATAACATAAATATCAATCCTTTTGGAAGTAATTACACTCTCTCCCACTTTTTAAATTATTTTACTCTCTCATTTTGTGTATATGTTGAAATTTTTGTGATATATTTAGCGAGCTTGAATTTTTAATAATATTGAAAATATAAGTTGTGTATTTGTGCAATTTTTAGTTGATATTTTAGTCTCATGCAGAAAGTTTTATAAAAATGACTTTCGTAAGAGTTATTCTTATTTTTTTTGTCCCACTTAACAAATTTTAATAATAGGCAAATGTTCTAACTTTTGTCTATGATGCAGGCATTTTAGAAATATTTAAGACATTAAATTTGCACAATTAATCAGAAAACTTTATAAGCAGAAGTTGAAATTTGTTATATTGTACAACATACATAAGTTCTAACTTCTAATTTTCGTCCATAAGACAGACGTTCAGGATATTTTAAGACATTAAACCTACTCAATTCTACAAATTCTACCTAGAAAAATGTGAACTTATTAGCGGAAATAAAAATTTAAACCAAACATTGAGACGATAATTTAAGACCGAATACTTTAAAGACACTAGGCGTAATTTACGAGGGAGAGGGCTTAACATTCACGTGACGTGGGTAGATGCACACCTCATCATGCTTTTTATGGACTCCCACTAATAGGGCCCAATGGGCCTTGTGTTAGTTGACTGACTCGAGAGGATTAAGGACCCGTGGGCCCACTTCATTAAGGCCGTTTTGTCATAACTCATGACAACCAACTGATAAATTTGAAGTATTAAAGGAGAAAGGATAAGTAGGGTTCATGAATTACTTTTTCTGTGGTTTTGCTTTCAACACAACTACATATAACAACAACATATTTGGTGTATTCCTACAAAGTGGAGATCTAAGAAGAGTAGAATGTATGCAATCTATATCACTACCTCAATGAAGTAGCTAAGAAGGGTAAAATGTATGCAGTCCATATTACTACCCCAAATAAAGTAGAGAGACTATTTTCGATAGACCCCGACTCAGCCCCGACTCAGAACAAATAACAATATTGTTATGAAATCAAACAGGAATAGGCAATACAATAAAAAATAAATAAAAACACATAGATTTTACGTGGAAACCCTAGACGGGAAAAAACACGGGCAGAGGAGGAGAAAATTCACTATATCGGAGAAGAATACAAGGAGGAGCCGAAATATCAATAACTCTTTTTTTAAACTGTCAAAAGTCATCCCTCTAAATTGCACTTATATAATACGTGCAAATAAGAAAATTCTAAGGCCAAAAATATACAGGTTCATACACCGCAGATCCCCAAAAAAATCTCATGATTACAGTTTTACCAACATGGGTCGCACCGCGATCCTTTCGAACCGGATCAATAAAATTCGGATCACAAACTCTAACAAATATAACAAACAGAAAATATAAAAACAAACAACAAAAAGGGATATCACATCGCTAGATAGTAAAGAAAATAAGCACCCACAAAGTAATATTGTAAACTAGCTATACGAAATTATAGACAACATCAAAACACCACGAACAATAGCTACAAGAAACTACAGGCACAGATATAAATAGAGCACTTTTCCTTACTATTACGAACGTTCTCCTACCACTGCTCCTCTATCCGAATCCGCGTCCTCCACACTTTTCTACCAAGGGTCATGTCCTCTATAAACTATAATTGCCCTATGTCATGCCATCAGCCTCTCACACCTCTGTACTGGAGCGTCCTTGTCCCTCCTCATCACATGTCCGAACCAACACAATTTCACTTCTCGCATCTTGTTCTCCGCCGAAGTCACTCTCATTTTCTCCCGAATAGTCTCATTTAAATACAAGTACATATAACTAATAAATTTAGAATTAATCGAGTCACCATTTTATGTATAAATATCTACTTATATATTTGTAAAAAAAAAAAAAAAAAAAAAAGGAGTTCTAAAACTAGATCGTACAAAACAAATATCCAAATAATTAATCCCACATAATAAATAAATAAATAAATAAATAATAAGAAAAATTGAAGTATTTACGTGTTATTTCGAATTCTCACATCATTTAATGAGAAATGCTTTTCGTTGAAATAAAATCTGGTCCTACTTTACAGAAACGACTGTTTTCATGGTTGAAGGAATTGGTTCTCCAGTAAATATTTCAGTTGACATATATCCATCGTAGTATTTGATTAAAATAGGAAACTTCATGCTCATACACAGTTGATGATTCCTAATTTCTAGAAGTATTTGCTTCTTTTCCTTTTCTTTTTTGTTTTCCTATTTTCTATATATTAGTTTAGGTGTACGCGTCTTGCCCGTATACCTCACTTTAATGAATTTAAATATTACATTAAATGGTATATTTGTTTAAATAATAAAGATGAATATAATAATTAAATTTAATATCTTTTGAGTATGTAAAGATAGAGAATTTATTTATTAAACCTAATCTTTACCAAAAATATTTTTAAAAGTCGATCGACATTCACCTATTATCTGTAAATTGCAACAAAATAATACAATGGTAGAGACATCTAAATCTAATCTTTACACACAAAAATTTTCTCAAAGTTGTCTGACACTCATCTACCATCTGTAAACAATAACAAAATAATACAACTAAATTTAACTTTTACATAAAAAAAATTCCTCAAAGCCAACCAACATTTATCTATCACCTGTAAACTACAATGAAATAATACGATAAAAGTGATATCAAAATAATACAATCAAACTTAAATTTTACACACAAAAATTTCTCAAAGCCGGTCGAGATTCATCTACGAACTGTAACTACCACAAAATAACAAACTAATAGAGACATTACGATAATACAATTAAACCTAACATTTACCTAAGAAAAATTTTCAAAGTCGACCCACATTCATCTAATATCTATAAACTAAAATCAAACAATAAGATAATAAAGATATCAAAACAATATAATTAAACTTAACCTTTACACAAGAAAAAAATATAATAGTGATCACAAAACTTCAATTTTGATCCAACTAACTCTTGTCTGAGGAAAAATTTTGACCCTTAAATGAAAACAAAGAAGATATATATATACACACATGTTAAATTCTATTATGCTGACAAAAATAATGAAGAAGTTGAGGGTAAAAAAATCAAGCATCCACCATCTCAATATGCAATCGAATCAAGTTAGATGAACATCAATCATATTCTCGCAATAGGCAAACCGATTCGTTTTCGAATTTAACGTACATCTCAATATTTATAGAAGTATTTCCTTAATAGATTCCTATTTTAGGAATATTTTTCTAATTGAATCGTAGAAAAAAAATATTGATTAATTCTCCTACCATATATTTTATGAATCCCATATATTTTAGAAAGTTTAGTAGAAAGAAAAATATTAATTAATTCTCCTACAATATTTTTAAGAATCCTCACACTTTTAATACATTATACTCCCTCCGTCCCATTTTATGTGTCGTCATTTTCTTTTTAACCCGTCCCAAAAAGAATATCATGTTTCCTTATTTGAAAAATATTTAAAAACACAATTACACTTTTACCCTTATTGGACTCACTTAATTAAAAAAAAAAATTAGTTGCACATTTTTTAATAAAAGACAATTTGATAAATATTATCAAGTCTCTATTATTTCTTAAACTCCATGCCCGATCAAATGGCGACACATAGATAGATATAGCTTATAGATTATAAAATAGATTTTCTCACCTGGTTAGTAAGGCTTTGTCTGGATAATTCCCTAAAATGATCAAAGGGGAAACCGAATTTTAAATACCAACAGTGTGACAAACCAAATCGAGCCAGTCCTAAACCAAAAAACGGAACAAATGAGATCTCGACTCCTGGTTAATCGGTTAAAATTGGTCTCGTTTGGTTTACGTCCAAACAAGTCATGCACCTAGTAAATACATAGATCGTATAACTGATTAAAAAGTAGTCCAGAAGTTAAATATTTTGGGTACAACGCATCCTTGAGCACACAAAACTTCTGTTAGCATAATTAAAATTCTAACAATATGAACGCCCCCTGCTTACATTCTCACCAGAAAGGGCATATGTTTGCAAGCTGCTAGCACAATCTCAAGGTCAGAGCAAATAGGACTGGCTTGAACTTCCTCTGCAAAACTGAATTACAAGAGCTCATCAGATTACTTGCTCCAGTTGTCGAGGCAGGACACGTAGAGATGCTCGGCAGAAACATCTTGTGTACATATCCTATCCAATTTCTCGAGCTCACCTGACGACAAATGTTCACATCCTCAATAGACATCATCTTTTTGCGACTTTCCTCTTTTTTGATACATTATTCTGTTTCTGGTCTCTCATCCTCTTCTTTCTTTGTTTTTGGAGGGATTTATTAACCAAAGATGGTTGTTCCTTCAACGCAAAACTCCTTGCCACATGGCCCAAATGAAGTTTCTTCACCATAAATATTCCTTTAAGTTCACCACGATGGGCAGTGTAAGCACGGACCCATGAGCAAAATGCATTCTGCGCCATTTTCTTCATCTTTAACTGACAACATCAATGAGTCGATCCATCATTTGAAGAATATGAAAAATCATTCCACCCTATTTAAGTATTATCATTGAGGTGTATCCACTTGACCAAAGCAACTTTTAAATACAATCAACCAATATCAGTTTTCTAAGCATAAAAAGGCATTATTAGTAATATAACATTAGTGGTGGCATGTCGAGCAATTCAAAAGTGCTGCAATCCCGCCAGAACATTTTGGAATTCTTACAAACTAATTTAAGACTGCAATCATACTTAAGCTAAAGGAAAATACTATAAGCAAATAAAAAATCCAATACAGCTCTAAATCTTCAACCAAAGGAAGCCTACTTTAGTATAACTATTTACAGCAAGCAGATCATTTGTCCAAACAACGAAAGGAGAAGCAGAGACTGAGGAGAATATACTATATAGAAGCCTAACCCTTGCTTCACCCTTACCTCGCTTCACCCCATAGAGAAGTTCCTAGAGATCATTATTGCCAAATAGGCATCTTTTAAGTTGTTCTTTCAACCTTAGACATCCTTATTTTAACTTAAAGGAGTAAAGTCAATTAGCAATAGCATAGCATAGACAAAGAAGCAACCAGAAAGATGAAACCAATAGAAATTAAGAGACCTCAAAAAAAAGAGAGGCCTTCTTTTGGGTAACTGAAGGAAATGAAGAAACTTTGAATTCAAACTGCAGATCGGTATGTCAAGATGAAATGATGTGCAAGCTATGTTGTACCATACTGATGAATTTGTATTACAACAATGCATGAAGCAAAAAAGGAAACTCAGTATAACATAAATAAGACCAAGTCTAGTACCTCTGATGAAGTAAAAGATTCCAATGCTTTCTGCAGAGAAACAACCCAGGGATGTGTGTCTACTGAAACAAAATTCTTCGGGTGGTACCTGATTCCAAACAATGGAAAGCTATCCAAAAGCTTCTGGAGGGGATACTCTGTTAGTGTCACCCCGTGTTTCTCCAAGCCATGCAAGTAATCAGTTTCAACTGGCTGTAGGAACAATAAGGAATCTCCCTTTTCACCTATACGGGCGGTTCTTCCTACCCTGCATTAGGATGCAACTAACATCAATCCACAAATCCAGGCAAGCGCACTACGTAAATTTGGGAAACTAACTATTGAGGTGCTGATTTGTGTTCAATCACTCCAGATTTAGTAGTGCTTCAGGCTTAAGGAAATTTGATCTCCTTGATAGAACTTGGAAATTTAGGATCCCTATGGAAGAGGGTGGACGAAATGTGCAACCACAACATAAAGGACACAAACTGTCACCATTTAAGTAAAATAAAAAGAGAAAATTTCAGGACTGAGAGTGATTTACTGACCAAAATTTTTAAGTCTAAAATTTCAAATGGGGAGGGGGAGAGAGAGAGTTTACCGATGCACATATTCCGTTGCCTCTCCTGGAGGATCATACTGTATAATACACCTAACTTTTGGAAAGTCCAAGCCCCTAGCAGCAACATCAGTTGATAGCAGTAGTGCTGATTTTTCTTTTTTGAAAGCATGGAATGTAGTTCTTCTGTCTTCATGATTCATATTCCCATGCAACCGAAAGGTTTTGCATTTCAGAAACAGTTGTTTGAGATCTATATCTGATTGCAGATGAGAGAGCCACTGAAATCCACTCACCAATGAATAATGAAAGTCTACAGCATCACATGTTGAAAAGAATACCACAACCTATACCGTGCAAAAACGTATATTGGTAATATGCTCAACTTCTGATGGTAAAAAATTTGATGCGAATGAATGATTAATCTAGCTTTTTTACAAGTCAAAATCGCTTTTTTGGCACTAAAGAATTGCCTTACCTTCTGGGAAGATTCATTCTCAAACAGATGTTTTAGAATAGCAAGAAGCACTACAAGCCGAGAACCACAGGGGACTGCGAATAGAATACCACAAGACTCTTATGATCATAAAGCAAATGATCAGGGTAATATGTGAATATATACTTTTTTGAAAAAGTCATGAATATATACTTCCTAACCATACCTTTCATATATCTCTGAAGTAACTGAGTCGGAAGCTTATATTCCTCAGCCGAAGAATTCAGTGGTTTGCCATCTTTTACTAATATATCACACCCATTAAATTCCATTGGTTCAGCGTCTTCATGAGTTAACTGTAGCTCTATTTTCTCGTCAATCCCTACCGTTACTGGGTTATCTAAACTAATTTCCGCGAGGTGATTTACTTTCTCATTCAATGTAGCAGATAACAACAAATTTTGCCTCTGAACCCCAGAAACCTGTGAAGAGTTACCCTTTCCAACAGATTTTTGTTGTTTTGAGCCCAGAATATTAAGTATGTCTTCAATCTCTTTACCATATCCAAGCTCCAGAATTCTATAAAGCATATATGCAAAATTGAGTGGTTGAAGATATGCATTTAGTCAAACAGCATGTCCATTGAGAGATAAAACATAAATATACCGGTCTGCTTCATCAAAAATTATCCAACGCAGGTTTGTGTACAAGAATGATGATGTGTTTTTTAGGTGATCCAAAAGACGTCCAGGAGTTGCAACAAGAATACATATACCTAGAAATAAGCACTATAATGAGGCTTTTGAAATGCTTCCAAACCAAGAAGAGGAAATTCTCCAGGAGTATTACTATTTACTACAGACAGCTCTGATTGTAATATCAAGCACCATATACCAAGACACAAAAGGCACAAAACAGAAAAGTTCAAGTGACTTGCATGAAAAAGGAGATGAACGAGACTGTTCAATCCGCAAAAGCTAGAGAGGATAGCATGGGATGTATGGATATAAAGTAAAAGAACTAGGACACAGAAAATACTTCAATATATGAGGGTCAAGCATAAAAACCACCAGGAAATGCTCGAGATATATAATGTCGAGATATATAATGCCCCAAATGCCTTATATAATTTTCAAATGGACTTATAATGGAGTTGGACTATTCCAATCTTTTCCAAATTAACCTGGAGACAATATACGGGTACAATCCCTAGAGTAGCTTCTGAGTGCAGTAGCACCGGAATTTCTGGAACAACAAGCGTTGGGTGTGTTTGGTATGATGGAAAATGTTTTTGGAAAATGTTTTCTTATATTCCCGTGTTTGGTTATAAAACATTGGGAAAATATTTTCCAAAATGACTCATTTTCCATTTTCCTCTATTTTCTGGAAAATGACAGATATGACTTTTATGCCCCCACCCCCACTCCTCTTCCCCACCCCAACACCACTCAAATTCACATTACTCAAAATATTCATATTACTCAAAAACATTTTTCACCGTGCTTTGCTCTAATTTTTCACTGCTTGAAATAAAAAATAGTGAAGCCCGAATTTTTCCCATGTTTGTTGAATTGTTATTTCCATGTGCATGGAGGAAGACTTACCTATGTTACTTTTGCTAATTGCATATTCCATTTTGTCATCATTGTAGCTCGTTTCACAAGGTTGAATAAGCTTGTCGTTCAATTGTATTTCTATTGATTGTAGTATCTTGAGATTGTCCTGACAAAATGTTGAAAAGTATCTCTTATGCTTGTTAATTAGTAGTTGCTCAAAATTTAGTGACTTGTAATATCTTAGTACTCGATATTGATATTATTTGCTATGCTTAAATTAGTTCTTACAAATTGTTGAGTTGCTAGAGGCAGTGATATACTAGTTAACAGTTAGTAGTATTTTCTAAAAAATATTTTCTACTCACCAATCAAACACCATAAAATATTTTCTGGAAAAAAATTTTCACTCACCAACCAAACATGAGAAATAAACAGAAAACCAACTTATTTTCCAGGAAAATATTTTCCATCATACCAAACACACCCTTTGTGGGGGTGCTAATTTTTTTAGGATGGTAACAGTTAGTCTATATATATATATATCCACAGGGCACTACATCCAAAAGATTTAGTACTTATTCAAAAGTATTACATACTACATTAGTCCTCTTTCCTGCTCTATTTCTTACAAGTAGTCTAGTACATCAAAAATGTCTTCGGTTTGCACTAATATATCTTGTTTACACCAAAAATAAAACAAAGTTAAGCAGTTCATCTTGAGACTCTGAATGCCATTCTTCTTGTCTTGAAAACATCTCTGATTCCTCTCATTCCACACTGTCCACCAAATGCATGCTGGGACAATCTTCCATCTCTCCTCCTTTGAACTTGCATTGCCATCATTGTTCCAGGAACTCAAACACCTTTAATGCTACCTGGTTTTACCCAATTTATCTTGCTTAGGCAAATAAATAGGCTCCATAATTGTTCTGTCCATTTGCAATGAAAAAAGAGATGGTTGATTTTCTCCCTTTGCTCTCCACATAGATTGCATCTTGAGCATAAATGGAATCCTTTCAGTTGAAATTCTCATGTGTCAAGACAGCTTCCTTTGCTAGTAACCAGGTGAAACAATTCACTTTGTATGGAATTTTGGTCTTCCAGATCATCTTCCACGGCCAATTCTCTTCTCTATGGTTTGATAATTTTAGTGACTTATATGCTGATCTAACCGTGAAAACTCCTGACCCTTCTTCCTTCCATACCATGATATCCCTTTCTTCATTCATTTGGTGTTCTGTTTATCAATACTAAAAACCTCAATGTGTTGATGCAATGTTTGATCTACTTGATCCATCTGGTCCCAAATCCCATGTTTCCAAGCATATGAATTAAAAAATCCAAATTAAGGTGGTCATAGGCTTTCTGGATATCTAATTTGCATAACAACCCTGGAAGCTTGCTTCTTTGCCTGGACTCCACACATTCATTAGCTATCAAGATAGCATCCATGATTTGTCTCCCCTTGATAAATGTCATCTGTTGTCTGTCCACCAGTTTGTGTATCACCTTCTTCAACCTCTCGGCCAACAATTTTGCTATAATCTTATAGACACCACTAATGAGGCTGATGGGTCTATAGTCATTAAGTTCCACTGCACCCACCTTCTTTGGAATCAAAGCCACAAAGGTTGCATTTAAACTTCGTTCAAAAAAGCCTTCCTCATGAAAGTTCTGAATGGCAGCAATTAGATCTTTCTTGATAACCTCCCAACACTGTTTAAAAAAGGCCATGGAGTAGCCATCTAGGCCAGGTTCTTTGTCTCCTGCACATGCTTTAATGCTCTCCAGTATTACCTAATCTTCAAAAGCAGCCATCAAGAAGGTGTTATCTTCCTCCTCAACCCTAGGGCATTCTCTTATCTCCAACTGTGGTCTCCAAACTTTTGTTTCTTTGTACAAATTCTCATAATAGGAGACTATCTCTTTACCCACTTCTTCTGGATCTGTCACTAACTCATTTCTGACTTTGAGCTTAACTATTGTATTCATCCTCCTATGGACATTTCTTGTTATGTGGAAGAAGCTCATGATTGTATCCCCTTGTTTTAACCATGTTGCCCTGGACCTTTGCCTCTATGCTATCTCTTTTTTTTTTTTGTCTATGTCTTCAAACTCCATGTTTAGAACTAACCTAGAGGCTATTTCCTTTTCATTCAATTCTCTCTGTTCCTATATCATGTCTAGCTCAACCAGTTGTGATAAGACATTTTGTTTTTGTGCTCCCAGGTCACCTTGAGTTGTTTTGCTTAACTTTGTCTACAGGGCCTTCAATTTAGATGCTAGGATGTAGTTAGGTTTCCCAGTATAGTTAAAGGAATCCCACCAACTCTTGACTATTTCATTGAAATCTGATGTCTACAACCACCAATTCTCAAACTTAAAGTAAGACTTGGTATTCTCCCATTCCCCACACTACATCAGAGGAGTATGATCAGATATCACCTTTGTAGTGTACTCTGTCTAATTTTCCTGAAGCTAGATGCCATTCCTCTAAAAACAACATTCTATCCAACCTTGCAGCACAACTATGTCTACCACTTCTCATCCATGTGCACTCCCCCAATCAACTCGGGATCCACCAACTCCATATCTTCAATGAACTCTGAAAAATCTATCATTGCTTTGCTGATTCTGTTACAATTTTTCTTCTCTAAGGGGTGTCTTGTTGTATTAAAGTCCCCACATAACACCCATGGTCCATGGTCCAGTTGAAAGACCCCTGTCTCCTCCCTCTCCTATCTATCGTTTGGAGCATACACTCCAGTCATATGCCATTGGAACTTCTGAGTGTTCTCTGAAAAACTGCAGGTTACAGTGTACATGCCCAAACTACTAACCTCACCTATCCACTCCCTTTTGTCCCATATAATCACTATGCCTCCTCTAGTGCCACTAGCTTCTAGTTGAATATAGTTTGCCCATCTATTCCCCCATATCTCCTTTACCTTCTCTTCTGTGTTCCCCTCTAATTTTGACTCTTGTAGACATACTATATCAGCCTCCCAAGTGCACAAAATGTTCCCAATTGTGCTTCTTTTCTTTGCACAATTTAGTCCCTGCACCTTCCATGAAACTATGTTTAGCTTCATTGATTTTTATGGCTAAACATCCCCCCTTCTTCCTGGAACCACTACACACAAAATTAGAATTGATCTCTAACCTTTTAAGCTCATTAATCGCTTTCTTTTTTATCACTGTCTGCTTCCTCATCCCTACCTTCTCTTTGTTTACTTGTTTATTGTTATCTATCTTCAGGAATAACAATTCTGCAGTTTCTTCACATACCTTGAAATCAACCCCAAACTCTCTACTTAATCTCATAATGTTTTGTTGTATCCATTCTGTACTGTTGTTGCTTTGGAGAACTTCTGTCGGTGGTTGGACTTTCAAGGGAACTGCTTCTGCTGCTATTACTATGGATGATTCGCCCTCTTTCTCCACAATCTGTTTCTCCCCGTCTCCACCATTACAAAGATTAGTAGCATTTTCTATGACTGCCACTTCCCTCAATTGAGAAATCTCCCATACATGTCGCTCTTTTTCTTCCATCTGATCACCCAAATGTTCACTTAACGTTCTATTAACGTTCACAAACGCGCTGGCAAAGGACTGTTCTCTTCGACTGACCAGCCGACGCCAGCGACGGCGTAGACGCGCCGGCAACAGGTAAGGGTTACCTCTTGGCCTCTCTCCCTCATTTTCTCTCTCTCACCAATTCTCTCTAGCTACTTCTCTCGCTTCCCCTTCTTTGCCATCTCGTCACTGCTATCGCCGGCGGGATTAGGGTTTCCGTCTGCTCGACTCCGGCGACGGCAGAAGTGTGCAGTACCGGCCAAATCAGGTGGTACGACGACAGCCGGCCCTCAGAGGCCAGATTCCGATAACAACCAGAAGACTCTGGCAACAGCCGGCGACGCATCGGAGGCCGCTTTCCGGCGACGCTATTTTGAGCAACCACGTTCGAAACCAAAATTTCCAGTACCAGCAGCAAGCAGGAGTACCCCGGTGACATCTAAACTTTGATATTTAGTTACTTTTTACTAGTTACTATTTACCGTTTCATTTCTTTGTACTGTATTGTTCTGTTCCTTATGATTATAGTTGTGATTGGCTGTTTTCACTTGTTGGTGGATATTTGTTGTGTTGCTTTAGCTGCTAGGCCGGATAGTGTATTTTGTGTGTGCCTGTTGTTCCCCTACTGCTTTCCTGTTTTTCTGCTTTCCTATTGTTGCTTTATTTTGTTGTTTGTTGGTTTGGGGCTTTGTTTCGGTTCGTAAGTGGTGGCTGTAGGGGTTGATGGTGGAATAGAGTCATGTCCGAGGGGGTTGGAGGCGGTTTTGGGTGGGGAGGGTAGGGGTGGGTGTGGGGTCTAGGTCGGGTGTTAGGGCTGGTGTGGTGAGGGGAGGTAGAGGTAGGCGAGAGGCGGGAGAAGATAGGTTGAAGGTAGGGTCTTGGAACATAGGGACCCTTCAGGCTAAGTCCGTAGAGCTGGTGAAGATTCTTAAGAGAAGGAGGATTAATATTGCGTGTGTTCAAGAGACTAAGTAGGTAGGGTCCAAAGCTAGGGATGTAGATGGGTATAAGCTGTGGTACTCAGGGAGTGACAGGCGTCGGAATGGAGTAGGGATCTTAGTACATGAGGAGCTTAGAGGGCAGGTGGTGGAGGTTAAGATGGTCAGTGATAGGCTGATGATGATTAAGTTGGTCATTGGGGGGTTTACGATGCATGTGTGTAGTGTTTATGCGCCGTAGGTGGGCTTGGAAGAGGAGGTGAAAGCGAGGTTTTCGGAGGCTTTGGACGACGTGGTGAGAAGCGTGCCTAGTTCAGAGAAGATTGTCATAGCAGGGGACTTCAATGGGCACATTGGGGTTTTGTCGGGAGATTATGACGATGTGCATAAAGATTTTGGTTTCGGTGATAGAAATGATGAGGGAGCTGCTCTGTTGGATTTTGCAAGGGCCTTTAGGCTGGTGGTGGTGAATTCGAGCTTTTCAAAGAAGGAGGATCACCTGATTACCTTCCGAAGCGCGATAGCCAAGACTCAGATTGACTTTCTGCTGCTTAGGAAGGGGGATAAGGTTTTAAGGACTGTAAAGTCATTCCGAGTGAGCATCTTTCGACCCAGCACAGGCTTCTGGTGATGGACTTGATTATCAAGAAGAGCAAGAAGAGAAGGACCGGGGAGGGTCGGCCTAGAATTAAGTGGGGTGGCTTGATGCCAGGTAGTGTGCGGGAGATAGAGGAGAAAGTGGCGGGATTGCGGGTGTGGGAGTATAGGGGACGTGGATGTTATGTGGGATAGGGCTGCCAGTTGCATCACGGAGACTGCTAGAGAAGTGTTGGGTGTTTCGAGGGGTCGGGCAAGACGGCATAAGGGGGACTGGTGGTGGAATGAAGAAGTTAAGAAGAAAGTGGAGGTTAAGAAGGGGGCGTATGTTAAGTAAATTAAGAGTAAGGATGCAGAGGAGAAGCGGGTGAATAGAGAGGTCTACAAAGTAACAAGGAAGGAGGCTAAGCTAGCAGTTACGGCTGCTAAGACAGCAGCGTGAATAGGGAGGTCTACAAAGTAGCAAAGAAAGAGGCTAAGCTAGCAGTTACGGCTGCTAAGACAGCAAAGTTTGAGAGCTTATATGCAGGGTTAGAGAAGAAAGACGGGGAAAAGAGGTTGTGTAGGCTTGCTAAAGCTAGGGAGCGGAAGGGTTGGGACCTCGATCAAGTGAAGTGCATTAAAGGGAGGATGGTAGAGTGTTGGTGGAGGATGTTCACATTAAGAAGAGATGGCAGGAGTATTTTCATAGGCTTTTTGAACGAGGAGGGAGACAGAGGCACTGAGTTAGGGGAGATGAAGCACTTAGAGAAGAGCCATGATTTCAGTTATTGTAGATATTTTAAGGTTGAGGAGGTCAAAGAGGCTATAAGTAGGATGCGGAGGGGAAGGGCGACGGGGCCTAACGAGATTCTGATGGATTTTTGGAATTCAACAAATACAAGATAAAAATAGTGTATTTCATACCAAAACAGCCAGAAACACAACAATAACGTGAACAAGATGAACAACAATAACACAAGTTTCAGATTCAATAAAGGACCCAAAACAGTCCACTACACAAGATAACAACAACAAAAGTAAAGATAGAAAGTGAGATATATTACTACAAGGCCTAAGAACTAGGGTGTGTATTAAACACCTAAACCCTTAGAAACATGTAATAAGAACAACTACACTCTTCGTGGACAAAAGAGGGACCTCAATCTCCCAAGCACCCAACGTTCCAAGCCAAGAACAAACACAAGTGATTCCACATTTAGTGTTCACCTAATTTCAGGTTTACCTCTTAGAGAAGAGAGGACTTGTGTTACAAAGTGTTACACACTCTCAAAATATCATCAATAACTAATGAATGAAACCCTAAAAGGTTCTATTTATAGCCATTACAAAAATAGAAGCTAAAATGTCCAAAATGCCCCTCTAGAGATAGGTGCCCTTCAAGTGTAATGTAGGGGTTGTCTTGTTGTGTTCCAAGGCTCCTCTTTACAATTCAAGTGTGAGATTAGAGTCGGGTTGGTTTGTTTTAAGGCCTTCGCTTGCACACTCCAAGTCTCGGGTTCATTACACTCTCACATACGTCCATCTTTGTGGTCGTACTTGTATCACAAGGGGAGGTGCCTTGGTGTATGTTGTTTGCGGATGATGTCGTGCTGATTGATAAGACGCGGGGGGTGTGAATGATAAATTGGAGGTTTGGAGGCAAACCCTTGAATCTAAGGGGTTCGGGTTGAGTAGGTCTAAGACAGAGTATATGGAATGCAAGTTTAGTGACTTGAGGCAGGAGGACGATGTGGTGGTGAGGTTGGATTCCCAGGATGTCTGTAAGAGGGATAGTTTCAAATATCTTGGGTCTATGATTCAGGAGAACGGCGAGATTGATGAGGATGTCTCTAACCGTATTGGAGCAGGTTGGATGAAGTGAAAGCTCGCCTCGGGAGTATTGTGTGATAAAAGGTGCCCTTTAAGCTTAAAGACAAATTCTACAAAGTGGCAATCCGTCCAGCCACGTTGTATGTGGAGCAGAGTGTTGGCCAGTCAAGAATTCCCGTTTTCAAAAGTGAAGGTGGCGGAAATGAGAATGTTGCGTTGGATGTGTGGACAAGATGCGGGAAGGAAGACTGAGATGGTTTGAGCATGTGATGAGGAGGGGCACGGATACCCCAGTTCGTAGGTGGGAGAGTCTAGCGTTGGATGGCTTCAGGAAGAGAAGAGGTAGGCCGAGGAAATACTGGAGGGAAGTGATTCGACATGACATGGAGCAGCTTCAGCTTACTGAGGACATGACCCTAGATAGGAAGGTGTGGAGGTCGCGGATAAGGGTAGAAGGCTAAGATGAGTGTGTGGGTTGTAGCAAGTAGTTAGAAGAGCTCATGTATAGCCGAGTTGGCAATCCTAGGACTGTGTCCATAGGTAAGAGCCCCTAGTCAGGGGGTTTGGGGGTGGTGGGTGCCTTTGGTCTGTGAATGTATGTTACTACTAGGTGGTTGTCTTATTCCAGATATCCTTTTCTTATCTTGTGTTTCATATTGCGCTTATTTATCTAATTTCGTATTGCTTGATTTCTATTGTATTATGTCTTATTCCTTATTTATGTTATGCCATACATCCTGCTTCATGTTTCATTCCACTTATTTACTATTCTATATCTTGAGCCAGGGGTCTATCGGAAACAACCTCTCTACTTCTTCGGAGGTAGCGGTATGGACTGCGTACATTTTACCCTCCCCAGACCCCACTGTGGGAATACACTAGGTTTGTTGTTGTTGATCACCCAAATGTTCGAATCTGTTTGTAAGTTTTGGCTCCTGTGAATTGGCAAAAATTTCGAGGTTTATTATGTCTTCAGAAGTTCCTTTAGGCCTAAAAGAGCTGGACTGGCAGCATTTGAAACAAATTGGGTCCAGTAGGCCCATTTGTTTTTTCTTTTTAATCTGGTCCCATGTAGCTTCAAGTGGGCCCTTGTCTTTTTCCCCCTTAGCACATGTGGGTGGATTTAAAAATTTCCCACTATTTAAGATCTCCACATGTGACAACTGTGGCTGCACCACCTCTTTCATCAAAAAGGACTTTTGTCCTCTATTAACTTCTGGAAAAGACCTGTCACCTCTGACATCACCTCTTTCGTAAAAAAAGGTTTTTGTCCTCTATAATCTTCTGGACAAAGACCTTCCACCTCTTTCTTTCTTACAGTCACCAGAGCTTCAGTCCAGATCAGAATCTGGTAAACAAATCCTTCATCAGAAATTTCTAACTCTTTGGGAATTTTTTTCCCATCACCTCTCACCTTAATCCGAGCCCAATGGAGGTGATTTTTGAGAGTTGTTTCTTCTTCTGTCTTCCTGTGATTTTATTCTATTATTTCCTATTCTTTATTTCGGTCATGTCATCCATCCCCTTGTTTATTATCCTTATCTTGAGTCGGGGGTCTATCGAAAACAGCCTCTCTACTTCTTCGGAGGTAGCAGTATGGACTGCGTACATCTTACCCTCCCCAGACCCTACGTTGTAGGAATACACTAGGTTTGTTGTTGTTGTTGTTGTTGTTTCTTCTGTCTCTATAAATCCCCCACATCCATCCCTAATTTGTTTGAAGACTTCTTGTGACCACAAGCTCAAAGGAAGTCCTACAACCCTAATCCAGACCCAATCTCTCCTTAACTCCTCCGGCCAACAACCCGGAGTTGGCTCCCACCATTCCAATTTTAGGTGCATCTTCTTCCACAACCATTTCCCTTCCATGACATGCTCAGCTGCTCTACGAGAAGGTAGTTCGAACAGAAACATACCATCGTTCATCGCATATGCATTTATGCCTCTTTCTGTCTTCCATGTGTTGCATGCCCATCTGCTCACGTCGTTCAGCTGTGGGACCTCAAATGAAGCTTGCTGAAACCTGCCAACTACACATCTGTTCAGCACGTCCTCACCAGATGCAGATATGCCTCCGGAAATATCCAGCCCAGCTACACTGCTCTGTATCTCCATTTTCTTGGTTGCCTCTATCGCCCATCTGCTAGTGTTGAAAGCCTCTTTATAGGACTGATATGATTTTGTTGTACTTGTTGTCTGCTTCTCCTCCCCCTCTCTTTCTGGATCATATATGAACTTTGCAATTTTATGAGCAATGTTCCCCATCCCCCTCTATATGTAGTTTCAGGTGTGATAATGACTGATTTGTTATGCCCCAGTATAGCAATAAAACTAATGCACCTACCATTTTCATTATGTTTAAGAGTGCAGTAATATTCAGAGAAGTGATCTTTTGTCCTACACCTCTTAACCACCTTCCCCTATTCCTTCGATGCTGCAATAAATACAGAGACTAACCATTGCAGGATTCTATGACTAACTTTTGTTCTTCTCATTAAATTCTTGTTGCGCTCTACCCACTCGTACCATGATTCTGCTTCCGAATGACATTTTGTGATATCAAAAGACTTTAGGCCAGCATTGCAGTAGATGCAATTCTCCCCAGCTAAGTAAGAATCCTTCATTTTGTCAGAAAAAAACCCCTAAGAAAGGAAAGAAATTTGAATTTTCAGACTAAAAGTGGGCTACCTTGAAAACCATGCCAGAGAGCATTTTTCAAACAAAGTAGCTCCAATTTCCTTTGTGGGGGTGCTAATAATGAATAGTCATCCACCACTCCCATTCTTCTTGTCAACAATTTAGGGGTAAGGACATAAAGTACATGTTTCTTCACCACATCTTTGATCTTCATGTCTTATTAAAGCATAGTATGCACACCACAAAATTCCACCTCTCCTGCGCCTTAATTGCTAACAAGATTCCTAAGAGGCATCAAATGTGGCGGAGTCACATTCATCGCAGCCGCTTCCACTACCAAAGTACATGCGATTTGTTTCGAAACAAAGACCGTTTTCGAAAGAATAAAGACCATATTAGATAGGATGATGGAAAAGAATAGAGTAAGGAGAGGACTAAAAGTCTAAAACCGCTCTTACGTGCAACCTAATCTATGGTTTACAAGTTAGCTGAAATTTTTTGTATTTCCTGTTCCTATCTTTTTGTATAGACAGTTAGTTTTTGAGGGGCTTAAAGCGATAAACAAGCTAAAATGTGAGGTGGAAGGAAAAGTAGTGCCTCCAAGGGTTAATTATTCGTGTAGAGAGCATAGATCAGAAACAGTAGTTAGCATTTGGCTTGGAGAAGAGGAAGTAAGTTATAGGATGAAGGGCGGCCCTAGAGACAAGAGAGTGTCTCACTAGACTTGCAAGTGAGAAAATAGAATTGTAAAATTTGGCACTACCACATGAAAGAATTTAAACATCCAACCTAAAACTTAAAAGTGATGATTAAAACAATTTAGGCCATGTAAATCTATTTGAAACCCTTGTGAAACTGATATGCAAAATATATATCCTTAAAAAGAATAAAAGCTGTGCAATCTAGTGCTGATCAAAAAGGAAATCTTAGCAACCACTATACAACTGTAAATTTCTCCTCGTCAGCACCATTTTCAGCACTATTTAAGAAAATGGATAGAATATACGCAGCATAAAAAAGCTTCCTTTTTCAGCAAGCAAACTGCCTTCAAGTTACAAAAGTAACTCCAATGAACCAAAACAACCAGCATTTACCATCTCAGGAGCAGAGGTAAGAATGCAATGTACTGCCAAAGCTATACAAAGCACTGTAAATGTTGAGAAACCCTCCATTACTATAGCAGTATAGCTAACATATGTGAGCAATCTAGAGTCTAATTTGGATAAAGTGTCGGACTTTATTTCATTAGGTGTATGAATTAGTAGCTTAGTTGTTACCTATTTAAAAGCTACAGTAAATAAAGTCCCATTTGAAAATACACCACCAATCCATCTTAGCTACTCTGTTAAGTCCGTGTAAGTAGAAGCGAATGAAGGGACTTGCAGGAGGTTGAAAAGTCATCGTGCGCTTGCGAGTTAGCCAAAGACAAGGAGAAGTTTTTGTCTAGAAACAGAACATTGAAATCATTTACGAGGACAAGAAATAAAGGGGACGAAATGCACCTACCTTTTCGCAATCTTGCTTTCTCTTTCGACCTGCTTTCCCCTCCCATAATATATCCAGGAACAATCCAGTGAAAACAATGCAATAGCTTTTGCAAGATCTCGTAAACCTGCATGCATAATTCATGCGTTGGCACAAGAACCAACGCTATCCCAAATAAACCAGATACAACGACTTAAATCACCAAACTTTACAAGAGAAATTAGACGTAGGTAGCTGATTTTCTTATAGCCATTATGAAGAAAAACACTTGCTTTAGCCTAAACACCATAGAGGCTATTCTAATGATGAGAATCACATTTTTGCTTTCAGATTCAACAAAAAAGTAGTAGTTTTTATTTTTCTTTTAACCTCAAAATTGGAATCACATCTCCGGTGGCTTGTCAAGTACGCTTTTAGTTATAGAACCATGGAGTGTACATCATTAGATAGAGTCCTTTCCTCAATAGGGATTCAGAAACATAAAAAATCTAAGGAAACGGATAGCACGTGAAACCAAGATGAGCAAATATGACACGCACCAAAAGTACCATCAGACCGCTGAATCCTGGGATCACACTTCTGCAACTGATGAATGACTGGAGTCAAATAAGCCACAGTTTTCCCAGTTCCAGTTGCCGCATTCACTAGCCTGTCACCAATAATTAGCAATAATCCAAAAATCAATTCTAACATTAGCAATCGCAAAACTTGAAATCCAAATACCATCCACAACAACAACAACCCAATATATTCCCACACAGTGAGGTCCGGGGAGGGTGAAATGTACGCAGTCCATACCGCTACCTCCGAAGAAATCCAAATACCATCACATCCAAAAATACATACAATAATTGAATAAAAATCATCAAAGGACAGAGAAATTACACGTGCCGGCCGGAGAGGATAACAGGTATTGCTTGAGCCTGAACAAGAGTCGGAGCCTCAAATCCAAGCCTCTCTGTTATCAAATTTACATTAAAATTAAATTCTAAATTACTTAAGCTTCTTTCTTCCCATACTTGACATGAAAAAGATGCAGTTTTAAGCAATTACAGCTACACCATACATAAACCAATAAAAATTGCTCCCATTGCTCCAATTTATGTGGCACAGTTCGTATTTAAGAGTCAAACAGTTTAATTTGACCGTGAATTCGGATTAGGGTATGGAATCTTCAAATATTTTGAAAAAAAAATTATATATTTGAAAGTAAAACTACCGTAAGTCACCATTCAAAATATTTCAAAGATATATAATAAGATTACGGTCAAAGATAGACTTATTTGAATCAAGAATTTTGAAAGATGCCACATAAATCGGGACGGAAGGAGTAAGGTTGAATAAAAGAACCTTTGAGCTGGTCGCATAAGGTAGGGTGAAGACCGAGACTTGCGAAAGAACAAGAAGCGAAAACCTCAGAGGAGCGGTTCGTGTTCTCAGTCATTTGCTTTTTCCTCGTGTTAAGGTTAAGCTCCATTATTTCAAGTTGCCGTCTGTATTGGGTAGGGTTTTACACAGAGAATGAACTGTCAAATAGAGAACAAAATGACGAAAAGTCCCCTATCTTTGACTATTGATGCAAGACGGTCTTTCTTTAACCGTTTCGCGATGAGGATTAAAAAAAATATATTTTCCCATATTTTTAAAGTTGAAAATTGAGTTACAATTATGTTTGATAATATTATTTATTTTATAAATGAAGAATTTTTAAAGTTAAAAATTAAAAAAAAATTGAAAATATTTGGAGTTATATAAAAATTGAGTTATTTTATGAAAATAAAAAAATTATTTGTTTTAAAAAAAATTAACAAGTGTATAAAGTGAATCTAAAAAT
Organism: Capsicum annuum; assembly: GCF_002878395.1. Lineage (NCBI taxonomy): Eukaryota > Viridiplantae > Streptophyta > Magnoliopsida > Solanales > Solanaceae > Capsicum > Capsicum annuum. Next base: position 129,780,911 of record NC_061117.1, read on the forward strand.
AGTGAAAATATCAATTGAATTATTTTTCAAAAAAAATTTAAATATTATAAAAATATTTTTCAAAATATTTATGATCAAAAAAGTATTCTCAAACAAAGCAAAAACGTATTTTCTGAATAATATTCATGATCAAACGCCTTGTTAATGAAAGTAGTCCCCTTAGGTTGTTTGGTAGGATGCACTTTGGTGACTACCTAATTAACTTCTTTTTTGATAAACGTGATTAGTACTATTATATATTTAAAAAGTTCTGAATTTATTTTATTGAGTCATGTCTTTTTTATAAGTAAACATTTTATTTATTTATCAAGTGATATTACAAAACAAAACAACCTTGGACAATAGCCTCAAGCTTTCTAAACAGCATCTCAACTACCTATTTCATAGCTAAACTTTGCATTAACACCTAGGAATTACATTTAGTTCTAATAGTTGAGCAAAAATTTTGGACTAATGGTTTCCTCTTTCATGGATATCATGAATTATCTGCCTGATTATAAGTTTCGTTGGCTTCTGCTTGTGTTGAAAAACTCTACTGTTGCGATACACAACACCAGCTAAAGCTATTCAATAGACTTGTGCCCCTTTCCCCTCATAAAATTTATTGTCCATTTCACTTCATCATTCCATGGTAAATTCGTTCTTGCAATCCCTTGCCAAACTAACAAATAATTTCATATATTAGCCGTAAAAGAAGCATGCAAAAAACAAGTGATCCACATCTTCATCCTTCTCTTGACAAAATGGACATAGCACTATATTAATAAATTTTCACTTTGCCAATCTTACCTTGATAGATAGTTTCCTGTAAAGAGCTAAATAGAGCATGACTAACCATTTGGGCGCACCATAATTTGACCATACCAACTTTCTCCATTCCTCTTTTCATCTGTAACCCAGTTTCTAGGAGATGTTTATGAGCTTTCAAAATTTTTTGTACTATCCAAAAGGCTTGATTTACTTGGGTATCCCACACTCCTTTTTCATAATAAATGTGTATCCATTCCATTTAGAGTTTGTCCTTTTTTTTTTACATAAATTCCACAGTAGTTGCCTATAGCAGCCTTGTTTCAGGTATGAATATCTAAAAAACTCAGACCACCACTTGATTCAGAACATCATAGCTTTTTCATGCGATCAGAGATCTCTTAGAGGCATTCGCACTCCCTGTCCACAAAAATCTCCTGCATATAGCTTACACAATTTGAACAATTTTCTTAGGCAATAAAAATACTTGTGACCAAAATATTTGTATGGAGAATTTGACGCTTTAACCAGTTGCACCTTTTCAGCATATGACAAAAATCTAATTATCCAGCTTGTAGTTCTCCCTAATAGCTTATTAGTCAAAGGCTTACATTGTACAAGAGACAGTCTCTTAGTACTCAGAGGTATCCCAAGATACCCAAATGACAAATCACCATTTTATAATTGTAACTCCTACAGAATTTGATCTTGTACAACCTGTGATACACCACCAAAATAGACACTGCTTTTGTCCACATTTTTCATCAGTTCTAATGCTTAAGAAAATAACTCAAAGCATTAGTATAAGCATCTGATAGATTTTAAATCACCTCTGCAAAACAAGAATAAGTCGTCAACAAAACTTAGTTGAATAATTCTTTGTGGTTTACATCTGGGATAGTAGTGAAACTCGGAATTGATATGCAGCCCCTTCAGTATTCTAGTAAGATAGTCCATGGATAATATAAATAGATAAGAGAAAATATGATCTCCCTGTCTAACCCCAACCCTTGCATGAAAGGTTTAATAGTTTTCCCATTGATCATCACTGAACAGGTAACTATAGTAACACACTACATAATCCAGGTTATAACTTGACTAGGAAACTCTAATTCATACAAGATTTTCTCTATAAAACTCCACTCTAAAGAATCATATGCTTTCTTTATATCAATTTTCACCATACACCTTTTTGAGATACCCTTCCTCCCATAGCCCCTTACTAATTCATGGCTAAGAATTATATTGTTATTAATAGCTCTGCCAGGCACAAAAGCTGACTGACTCGACCCAACTAAGGAACTTATTACCTTCTTTAGTCTTGTTGTGATCACTCTAGAGATAAGTTTGTATACTGTTGAACAACATGTACTTTTCAATTTTAGTAAGAGATAAGTATGAAAAGTTTGATTTTGCTATTTGTTGGTTCTTTAAAGCTATTTTTTTTAACCCGTTAAATTTTACTAGAAATCTATTGAAAATTTGAGATAATTATAATTATCAGATTTTATTTAAAATAAAATAAAAAAATAAAGTTTTGCAAAGAAGCACACAAATCTATACAATATGAAAGGTATTTTTGTCCACAAACAATATTTCTTTAGAAATAAAACAATGCATATTTGTTTTTTTTAAAAATAAGTCAAGAATAATTAATTCCAACACTGCTAATCTCAGCATTACTAATACATTCTATTTAGTAATATTCTTATACATCCTATCAAATGAGTATGCACCGGATAATTTGTTATTAAAACTTAACGGTTGTTTGATAGGATGTATAAGAATAGTGTAAAATATGGTGTATTGGTAATATTTTCATTAGTAATGTTGATATTAGTTATACTAAATTATTTCTTATACAATATTTGAGTTGTCGTGTTAAAAATAACGTACACTGCATATTTTTACAAAAAAAATATTTACAAAAATACACTTCACAGATATAATGAAAATGATGTGGAAAAGATTTTAAGGAGAATTTTGTCCTTACCCATACTAATGCATCCATTAAAGTCCTTTGCATTGCTAATACCATGAATTGTCTTGTATTTTCTATGCATTGCATAATACCAAATATAGTGTTAGTTATACGTAGTTAAAAAAGTGTACCAAACAAAGTAATAGCAATACACCCAGTTAATGCATGAATTATTTTTTCTAATGCATCCTCCCAAACGACTCCTTATAGTTTTTTAACTGTTTGACCAAGTTTATTTTTTCATAAATTATTTTATTTCTCACGAAATTTTTTATTTTTTTTTGAAAATCACTTCTCAAATAAGCTAATTTTAGAATTTCGAGAAAATAGACTATTTGTCAAATTTTTACCAAATTTTATGTATCACAATTGAGGGGGAGTGTGAGACGAAATGGAAATTCACATCTAGAGGTTATTATTATTTTTTAATGGATGAAAATCGTGTTCACCCCTCAAGTGTGCTTTAAAAATCAAACCCGCACCTCCCTCAATTTTGAACAATAGTCATACTCCTTTATTCTATGCAATATCCATATTATTCTTATTACTAGTTTAGTGTATGTGCTTTGCACATGAGTCACATTAATTATAAAAATTATACATCAAAAAGAACAAGTAAATAGTACTTTGTCATTAAAATAGATACATTATTCATGTAAATAAAATAAATAAATATTTTACTTTGATGCAGTAAAATATATTAGGAACGTACAAAAATGAGAAAATCATTTGTACTTATAGATATGTTAATGTTTAAGATAATAATTTATTTTGGTTGCATTTCGTTTTTTTTAATTGATGATGTTCCACGTGTATGATGCGATTTGCGCGCTTGTGTTATTTTATTAAATACAAAATTTATAAAATCTCACAAATTTTCCTCTCTACATTTTGATTTTTTGGGTTTAATTTTAACTTGACATGAAATTTAATGAAATAGTTTTTTTTTTAATCTTGTAATATTAAACAAAAGATATGTAGAAGGTATCGAATAAAAAATATATATTATATTATAATCAACCTAAAATTTGGTTCATAATCAGCGGAATCTTTCTCCTCCATCAACGATAAATTTAATCACAAGAAGTTAAATACCACTAAGCAATAATTTACCTTGATATCATGAAGGATTTAATTTGTAGATCTATTGTATAATATGTGCATTCAGTATTTCCGATAGCTCATTTCACTATTTTCGATAGCTCATTCACGTATCGTCTTTGTTGAGCCACCACTGCATCTCACAAATCTTTTCTAGTTTAATATCAACTTTATCATTAAGTAATTGACTTGAGCTATAAATATAAAAATGCTTGAATACAATAAAAAAAAAGTTTAATTAATGAATAATGTACGTATTTGACAAATTTAATAAATTCATATCATAGGAGAAGAAAAGTTAGTTACAAACATAAAAGGAAGATTTGTTATTTATGATCAATAAAATTCACGGAATAGAAAAAAAATTTTAATCTAAATAACACAAAGTTACTCAATAATGAAAACTTCGTATTCATGATCAATAAATTCAATGTAATAGAAAAAAAATCTTAAACCTCAAAATTATAAAATTATGTTGGAGATTCAGTAACAAAAGTTACTTACAAACATAAAAAATATGTTTTGTTATTCTTGAATAATAAAACTAACACAACAGAAAAAGAAATCTGAAACCTGAAAATTAAATTTAAAAAAACATATGTAATAGAAAAGAAAATCTGAAACTTCGAAACCACAAAATTAAGTTGGAGATTCAATTATGAAAGTTACTTACAACATAAAATGATGTTTAATTATACTTGATCAATAGGACCAACGTAATAGAAAGGAAAATCAGACACTTAAAAATTAAATCAAAAAATTACGTTAGAGACTCAATAACAAAAATTACTTGCAAACATAAAAAAAACAACTTGTTATCTATGATCAATAAAACCAAAAAGAAAATAAAATTTGAAATCTAGAAACCACAAGTTTACTTAATAAAAATAAATAATGGGCAAAATTTTGTAAACCTATTTGATATGTTTTATAAACATGTTTGATTTTTTTCATATAAAAAACATACAGTTTTTATAAAAAGTTCCTACATATAAACAAAATAAATGATGATTTTTAAAGGTTTTTTGTTTTTCAGAAAGAAAGGCAAATTTTTGAGTTCTTTGTTTTCCAAAAATAAGATGTTCTTCTAATTTTTCCGAAAAAAACAACTGCTAACATTAATTTCTAATTGAATCTTTTCTCCTATTATAGGAATTGTTTTCCTATTCTAGTTGAGCTTTTTCTCTTAACCTCCTATTTTAGGAGTCTTTTAATTGTAGTTGACCAAAACAATAAGTGATTCTTTAAAATATATTTTATAATTTGAGAAAATAGTAAATGACTATTTTGTTTATTGCGGAGACTTTTAATGAAAGACAAAAAGTTCAAATCACTTTTCTAAGGGTCTTCACACTTTTAATATATTATAGATATAGATTTTAATCCTATATTTTATGTACTACCTTTTTATGTTATATATAATATATTTTTTAACCTAGGTATTTATAACATTTTATTTAAGTTCATTAACATTATAAGTAAAATAATACTTTTATGAATTTGTCACAAAGTTTAACGTTATTTTTTAAGACTGCTATTTCATTATATATGTATTAAGTGTGTATATATGTATGTACATGCATGTTCGTATATTTTTGTGTTTTATTACTCTCTTACTCCGTACGTTTCGTATTACTTGACTCTTATTGGACATGACACATCCCTTAAGAAAAAATTAATTAGAGGTGTATTTTATTAAACTAACCTTATTAATGATACTTAATGTGAAACTTTAAATTTGATTATACTACTACTTCATGTAGTTATTTAATACTTAAGAATAGAAAGAAAAATAACACAATTCTCTTAATTTCATAAATTAGCCAAGTAATTTAAAACAACCATTTTTAGTATGAGGTCAAGTAACATGAAACAAATGGAGTATTCTCTATTATCTATATAAGTACATAAGTTTTGATTGATATTAATGGAGTATTACATACGTTATAATTTTAAATTTAAATAAATATAATCTTTAAAATTTGGATTTACTTTTATTAATTATTTTGTGTTTTCTGCATTGAAATATATTTAGAAAGTTACTAGAGAAAATTGAAGAAAGGTATCTTTTAAGTCTTGAATGAAGGATTGGTAACATTGACTAACTTAAAGGGTCAAACATAATTAGCAAACTTGATTAAGTTAATTGTGGACATGATTAATATTTTTAAAACTTTCTAATCTTTTCAAAAATACAAATCAACCCAACTCACACCCCTCTTCAATCCAAATCATCGACCGTCTCTCTCCTCTCTCTCGACAACTTCTCTCAACCAACAGTTCTACAAATCTCTCCTTTCAATCCCCGGCGACTTCAACCTCCGATGACAAATAGTTGGGCTTCGAGTTACTTTTCGACTTCAACCGTCAATCGACGTGACAACCCTGCTCTCCGGCCACAACAGCTTCGAATTCTTCATCGTTCCTTTTCTTTTTGCACAAGTAAAAAATTATGGCCTTTTTAGTTTTGAAGAAAACGAGGAACTTGAGCCAACTTCTCCTATAGTATTGGTTAACAATTTTAATATTTGTTGCTTTAATTTGAAATGCGGTCTAAATAAAACCCTAATTTCTGATATTTCTTCTATTCTCTTCTCTTTTTTTCTCTTCTCTTTTGTTTTTTGATTTTGAAGTTTAATTTGTTGCGCTCGTTACTCAGTTGATTTATTCTTGTTCTTGGAAAAAATGGTGATATTTCTGTTGGTCTGTTAAATAAAATCATGCTACTATTTTTCTCTCCAACAGATTATCCATCTGATGCAACATATTAACCATCTGATATAACAGATCAACCATCTGATGCAACAGAGGAACCATCAAATTAAAATTTTGATATAACAAATTAAACATCTAATGCAACAAATTAATCATCCGATGCAACAGAGAAACCATTAGATAAAAAATTTCATGCAACAGATTTAGCATATGATGCAACAGTTTAACCATCTAATATAATAATTTAACTATCTGATGCAACAGATTAACCATATGTTGCAATGGATTAACCATCTGATGTAACAGATTTATTATCGGATGCAACAGAGAAACCATCAAATTAAAAATCTGACCGATAGATTAAGCATCTGATGCAACGAAAGAACCATTAGATTAAAGATCTGATGCAACAGAGGAACATCCTGTTAGATAAAATCCTATCAACTCTTCTAACAGGATATATCCAAGACTAGATTTTTTCAGTTGATCATTCATCTGTCGCGATAGACGACCCTTCTGTTGGAAGAAATCTAAACAATATTGATCGTTGATAATTGTTTCAATAGATCACTCATATATTGTAACAGATGTGTGACCTGTTGCACAAACTAATTATCTTTCTTAACAGATGAGTGATATATTTTGTATTGTCATAATAGATTACTTAGTCATTGCTACAAGTTAGTTAACTGTTCCAATAGATCACTCATATATTACAACAAATATGTGATTTATTGCACAGACCATTCATTTTTCTCAATAGATGAGTGATATATTTTGTATTGTCGCAACATATTACTCAGCCGTTGCTACAGGTTATTTAACTATTCCAATAGATCACTCATATATTGTAATAGATGTGTAATTTGTTGCACAAATTATTTATTTTTCTTAACAAATGAGTGATATATTTTGTATTGTTGCAACAGATTACTTATCCGTTGTAATAGGTTATTAACTATTCCAACAGATCACTCATATATTACAATAAATATGTGATCTATTGCACAGACCATTCATCTGTCTCAACAGATGAGTACTATATTTTGTATTATCGCAATAGATTACTCATTTATTGTAATAGGTTATTTAACTGTTCCAACAGATCACTCATATATTGCAACAGATATGTGATCTGTTGCACAGACCATTCATCTGTCTTAAAAAATGAGTGATATATTTTGTATTATTCCAACAGATTACTCATCCGCTGCAACAGGTTGGTTGTATGCTGCAACAGATATCATACCCGATGTAACAAATCAGTGATCTATTGGAACTGTTATTGTATTATTGTACATGTTTGATTTACTGTTATTATTTTTAATGTGCATTAATCAATTGTAATCTATTTTATGTTTCTGAAAATTTTAGATAATATGGCTCCCAAAAGAAAAGAAACCGAATCTAGTCCAAGTAAAGGAACAAGTGAAGCAGCTAGGGTACATCCACCACTCTACGAGCTTATTTTGCAAGCATTATCTTAATCAGGAGCAAAAGATGATGAACATGGGGAGGAGGAATATTTTAAAAGAGAAGATCCAAATGCTAATAGCCCTTCCACCGAAGAGGTGTCCAAAACCTTTAGCATTAATTGTTATCCTGTGAGAATGCTGTGCGATGGTGCCACAGATTTAACGAGCGATTTTGTGGTTAAGTCAGCCATGGGAAAATTTTTTGATGTCTTTAGAAAAATACTTCGAGAATAAAAATTGGATGCTTATTTCAGGGATAGTTGCTTTGAGAAATATCTTAATTTACCGGAGGATAACAATGCTCGTTTCCAAATAAAAATAGTATATGAACTTTTCAAGCGTAGGTTTATATATGAAAACAAAGATAAGATGGATGAGGTGTGGATAAATTATTGTGGCATGACTGTTTATTTTGGTTGGAAGGAGTTTGCCATAGTTATCGGACTAAAATATTATCCTTCTTCTCAAGTTATGTCTATTCTAACCCCCTAAAAAGTACCCGCACACCCAAAAAAGGCAAAGGCAAGTCGAATGATCGTGATAACCTAGTGTCCCTTGTTGGTCCAAGCTTAAAAAAAGAAAAATTTGACAGAAACATTGAAAGGTAAAAAGACTCTTAAAGAAGCATAAGCTATTGTTGTGCTTGGTTTGGTTTGTACATAATGTTCTTAGGGGGAGAGACGTTAACAACAACATAAGCATTGGTTTAATAAATCTCTCCAAGGATCTTGAGGCGTTTAACAACTATTCTTAGGGTTATGAAAGCTTCAAAATGACTGTTAAATATTTGTTGACTCTGTTAGCGCCAAAGACAGTTTACTTATATGGCTTTTCATAGGCTTTCATGGTAAATGTTTCTTTCTTTTATTATGATATCATTCATTTTTTTACTCAATAATGATTTTGATTTATTAACGTTATTTTATAGGCTTAGGTGTTTGAAGCCATTCCTTATTTGAGACAACAAGTGAACTAATAGGAAGAAGTTTTTTGTCTAAGAATTTTGAGATGGTTGTCGGCTAAAACTGATAAAAATGTAAAATTTCTTGATCTCTTCAACCCCCCGAAGGATGCAGTAAGTATAATTCTAATTAAGTTTTTGTTTTAATTAATAACTTTTTGAATGATCTAATCATTATTCTAATATATGTAATGATTTATGTTAGATTGTGCATCCGTCGCTAGTTTCGACCAATCGAGAGTTGAAAATGCCATTTGTTCTTACTTTACGGTCTGTGCAAACTTTATTAGACCCTAAGGTCATTGACATAATAAAAATAAATTGTTTGGAGCAACAACCATTACAAGAAAAATAATTTTTTAGGGTGAGCTTGTTGTTGTTGATGGTCTTAGTGGTGATGGAGCTGTTGGTGCTAATGATGCTCCTTTTACAATATTTAAAATAAAATATTATGAGTATGATCATACCGGTTATACAGATTTTACCTCTCTCAGCGAATGTTTTGCATGCAAATATCAAGACTGCAAGGCGAAACATGATATAATGACTAATGCTATTAATACATTAACCGCTTCTATAAAGGAATTGATATCTAAGAGGAGTATCATTCCATTAAAGAAGATTTTATATCCATCCACTCCATTAGAGATTAAGTCTAAGAGGAGAAGAGAAGTAATTTCCAAGGCATTATCAAACATTCAAAAAAGCAAAATTACAACTCTTCTACTCGTGTGTTGCACTGAGCAATGTACAATGGCCAAAAGAGAGCAATATGAGCTGAAGAAGGTGAATATATATGTCTGTTCCAACTAATAAACAAACACATATCTGTTTCGACAGATGACTCATCTGCTGAAAATTATCAAACATGTATATACATCTGTTGCAATAGTTGTCTAACTTGTTACATCAGATAAAGTATCTGTTGCAACATATGTCTCGTCTATTTTAGCAAATCAAATAGCTCTTCGTACCGCTTTTACTTATACCAATAAATGACCTATCTGCTGCAATAGATGAGTCATATATTGCAACAGATGGTTCATCAATTGGAAATTATCATATAGGTCTTCCTCATGTAGAAATTTATCCCAATAGTTAATTCATCTGTTACAACATAAATATAATCTGTTTGGAATAATTTAAAACAGGAGGAAAACCTATTTGATTTGCTAGAATAGATGAGTTATCAATTTTTGTTTTGTTGTATCTCCGTGATTAGCTTTGACAAATTCTGGCTTTCCAGGTGGATATAGAAGCTACTGCTAAACAACAATGACAATATGCTACTCCTTTTATGGAAATACGGAGAACAAAAAGCGTAGAAATCGTATGTGAGCGACAATAATGATCCACGACGACCAAAGTTGAATTCCATAACACCGGATGAAGAACATCTTGTCCATATTGAATAGATCTTTATAGCTTGAGTCTGTGAAAATAATAACCTCACTCATCCTTAGGAATTTTTGGCATCAATACTTAAATTGTTGATGTATTTGTTGAGATCTGTACTCATAATAATTTTTTTACATTTCATTTATTTGTTGATTTATTTTAGCTAATTTCTGAAGTCTTCGATTTATTTTATTTTGTCTATGAATTTTATTTTTCCTTAGATTTGAGCTTATTAATTGAAATGGAAAACTAGATTCAAATATTGCAATAGATAATGTATCTGTTGCAACAGACAACACATCTATTGGAAAATATTAAATAAATTTAGACATATGTTGCAACAGGTAGGTAATCTATTGGAAATTAACAAACAGATCTTTCCACTGTTGCAACAGATAGACTTAGATAGAAACATTGACATAATGCAATAGATGACCAACCTATTGCAACAGATTAACTATATGTCAGAACAGGTAGAATATCTGTTACAACAGATGGACAATCTGTTGCATTATAAAAATTCAACTTTTATTAGACATAAAAAATTACCACTACATGTAAAAATGTGAAAGTGATTCTTGAAATAAAAAAGGCGAAACTCATCAACAGTGTTCAGTTTAAACACCTAAAATAAAATAGGCATCAAGTAGACAGTATTCATTTATAACACGTAAAATAAAATAGGCATCAAATGTGTCAATTTGTCACTTTTTGCCCTGTTGACTGCTTGCGTGTAATTTACGCAGCCAAGGCTCGTTGAACCCTTATTTTTGCTGATTTGGCCCCCAAAGGTTATTTTTCTCCCATTGTCTTATATATTCATCTTCTTCCTAAAATTTAACCCTAAATTCCCAAATTTTCTTTTTCTTCTTCATCTTTTTTCTCTATCCAAATTCAACTCGATTATTTGTATTTTTTTGCATATTTTTTTTTCATAATTTCCAACTGAGCTTGACAATGTCGAGCTCATCTTCCACTATTTTTTGCGACAAAGATTTTCGATATTGTAAGTGTGGTCATAAAGCTCTATTGAAGACTTCTTGGACTCAACAAAATCCAGGTCGTAGTTTTTTTACTTGTAAGATTTCAAAGGTAATATTTTTTTATTTAATTAGTTGATTACTTATTGACTTGTAATTGTTTTGTAATTGTGGTCTTATTTTTGTAGAAGTTGGGTGGATGTGATTACTTTAATTGGTATGAAGAACGACACCCTTCACAAGAAAATCATGTAATTTGGGGTTTGTTGAAGAAAGTCAAGGCTTTTAAAGAGAAATAATATCGAGCAAGAAGATACTACTTTTTTGGTGTTATTGCTACTGGTTTAGTGGTGTTAGGCACATGGATATTCAAGCGTAATTATTGAAATTTTCATGGTGGTGTATTTGTATTTGCTACTGGTTTGGTGCCATTGAGCACATGGATATTCAAGCGTAATTGTTGAAAAATATCAAACAAATTTAGACAGATGTTGCAACATGTAGGTCATCTGTTGGAAATTATCAAACAGGTCTTTCCATTATTTCAACATCTAACACTATATTAACATAATGCAACATTAGACTAACCTATTCCAATAGATAAACTATCTGTCAGAACAGATAAAATATATTTTACAACAGATGGAAAATCTGTTGCATTGTGGAAAATTCAACTATCACCAGACAAAAAAAATTGCCCCTACATGTAGGTATATATGTATGTAATGTAATGTAAAGTATGTAAAGTGAAGTGACTTGAAATAAAAAAATTGTTATTTCACAGGTTCTTCTTTATACACAGGCTCCAAGCGTCCAGTTAGTACCCCATAATCCCAGACCTCTTGCATGTTTACCACAACGTTGTCGTACAAAAAGGTCATTGGCTCAGTCATTTCTGTGTCGGTTAGCAAACATTCGATATGTGCAAGAGCCGACATCGGTTTCATTTTTTGGAAGGGCCATGCGCTTATTTCAACCTTCAAAATCCCATTGCTGCTTCATCAACACTTTCATTGGCAAATGATCCATCAGTTTACTTTACCTCAACAAGATGGAGAACAACTCCAATAGTGGCTGCATGGAGGTAAAAAAATTGACCTCGTGCAAGGCAAGTAAGTTACAATCATAAACATTAATCTTTCCCTCCTTGAGGAGTATCTCAATAGCCCGATAATTTATGCCGTCTATGTTCATGACTCCAAGAATCCTATTTGCCTTGGTCCTACTCTTGTTGTGTGGATTTGGCCTCTCTCCTCTAACATATTTTATCTTTTCTTCATCCCATAAAAACCCATAAAGTAACGAATAAAATCCCTTGCCACTAGAAGTTGATAGTAGGTTACTGAGATAAACGTACCTATCCTTGAGATTCTTGTAGAAGTCGAGGTCCATTATCCTATGCAGCATCATAAGCTTTTGGGTAGAAAACATAGTGAAAGATACAACAGATGGTCCATCTATTGTAAAGGGTTCTCTAAATCTGTTCACAGATTACCCATCTAACACAACTTATGCAAGAGATGTGTAATATGTTGTAACTGAACTAATGTTGGGTGTATTTATGCATTCTAGCATCACTATTCTAGCCTTTTTAGCCTTGTTTTGAGGATGATTTTATGCTATATGGGTTTATAATGAGATAAATATGTATCACAGTTCTAAATCATGTGTTTATAAGGTTCTGAGTGAATTCCAAGTAAGTTTATACTTAAAAGAGTCAATTAGAGTTCAATAGAGAAAACTAGTCTTTCGAGCTTGAGCTAGTGGCTTGTCTAGTCTATCTTGCTGGATTCTATTATGTTCTATGTATTAATTATGGTTTTAAATATGTTATTATATGTGTAAAAACTTGTTAGAAGTGTACAAAGTTCAATTGAGTCAAGGAAAGAGTCAACACATTGAGTGGAAGATCATGGAAATTTACCTAGTCTAAGCTCTTATTTTTGATTCGTCGTGATGGATGTTGTGTTATTTGTACCTCTAATTCATGCGTTATTTTATGATACTTTTTGAGCTTAATATGATGATATATGTATGATATATAGGCTTGAAAATCATTGGAAGCACACCACAAGACAAGGGATGGAAGGAGGAAGGACCAATACTTAACTAAAATTCGGAGGACAAATTCCAAAGAGGGCGTGCGATTAGCGTGCGCAACATGCTCTATTCCTATGGAATAGAGGGTGAGGCACATGCTCCATTCTATAGGAATAGAGGGTGCAACATACGCTTCACTCCACACTTGGGCATTTTGTAATACCCCGGGAAATTTTTCGTTGAAATTTTGTGTGTAAATATGTTGGGTTCTATCTTCTAGAATGAATTATAAATTTTTCATATGGAATGTCTTATATTATGACCCACCATTACGTAGAGTATCGAATAATATTTCCAACGATATGTGGATCATCCAAAACGGACACACGAGCGACGAGTTATGAACATTTCGATCGAACCGTGAGTAGTAGTAAATAGTAAAACGTGCAGGAAAAATTACTGAGACCTGGCGTATTTTTTCCCCAACTTTAAATGATCATAACTCCTTGTACATAATCATCTGGGTGATCTACTATATATCAACGGAAAGCTCTGCGAGTTTTCTTTCCAATGAAATTGGTTTTATCCAATTTGTCTATCGGAGCAAAAAGTTATGGTTGATCTACTTCAGCCTATCAAAATGATCATAACTCCTTGTACACAATGATCTGGGTGAGATACTATATCAACGAAAAGATATGAGAGTCCTCTTTCTAATGAAATTAGTTTCATCCAATTTGGATATCGGAGTAAAACGTTATGGTTGATCTACTTCAAACTATTAAAACAGTCCATCAAAGGACAGATTCGAGATTTTTTTTGATTTTTAGGGGCGTTTTGGTCATTCCCCCTCACCCAAAATCCATCCAAACCCTATATTAAAGCCTATTAGAAGCATTATATGTTATGTTTCATCAAATTCCCCTAAAAAGAAAACCCTAAGCTCCTACATCCAACTTTAAGAACCTCCAAAGTTCACCATTAATTTTGCAAATTTATTCAAGATTCCAAGTTCCTAGTTCAAGAACTCCAAGAACCATCATTCAAAGGCACGATTAATATCTCAAAAACTAGTACCGATCTAAAGTTCATAATTCAAGGTATGTGGGTTTTTTCAACAAGAACTCTCTTTCGTTCTTGTGCCCAAAAGTAATTTTCTTTACAAAGGCATGATTTTTATTTGATTTTTATGAATTTGAATCATGAACCCATATCTTATGATGATTATTATAAAATCTTGATGTTTATTATTTTAAAAGATGAATTTACATGTATGGAGATATAAAGCATGAATCTTGAACGATATTTATCATGATTTTGATATTTGGGTTGTGAATCCCTATTGGAAATTGTGTTTTTTTGAGAAAGTATGTGTTATAAGCACGTTGATGTTGAATATTTGAGATATTTTGAATGATTTGACCTTTTGGTCTTAATGGAGTTGTTTTGAACTTGAGTATGAAAGAAATCCACAACATGATTGATTTTGATAGATGGGAAGCATAATGGCTCCTGATGTATATTTATATATTACTGAAATTGTTTTGTTGTGGATTGTCTTTGAAATGATCTGAGCTAAGTCCCGGAGAAATCTTTAGCACCGAGTGGGAGGTATAAAGTGACCTTACTTCCCTAGAACTACGAGCCTTGGTAGGAGTGAGCCTGAGGCTGATTTATATAGTGATCACTAGTTTGTGTGGATTTGATATCGATAGTCCTACTCCAATGACAAGGATAAGATGGCTCTCCCCAACGTGGATTGTACGTTGGATTCCATGTAGCTCACATGGTTTATGTCGGTTATAAGATCTCCCAATGTGTGTGTGTTTCCTTGTGTCTATGGTGAATGGTGAAGTGATTTGAAAGTGAAATTGTGAAAGTTATTCTTTCGAAAGATTTAAATGATATTTACATTATGAGAATTGATATTCTTGATGAACTGAAAGTGATTGACAAATTATATGATGCCTCACATATGTTATTGTACTTATTTCATCCTCTCATGATTATGATGATTTTCTTTGGGCTATATGAGTCTTTCATATATCTTGCATATTTCTTATAAATATTTATGATGATGATGTTTATACAACTGCATACATCCCATATACTCGGTTTCTTTCCATAGTACTGACTCACATCTTCAAATGTGGGCTGCATTTTCTCAGAATATAGGTTCAGGTGCTCAGTTCTAGGTTTGGCAGTGATTCTTCGGGCACACTGTTCTACATCCTCTGTTGTGGTGAGTCCTCATGTTTCGAGGATGTGATATCTGATGTTGGTTTCACGAAATTATTCATATTTGATAACTAAGTATGAGTCAGTTGGGGCATGTCTCAATGGCTCGCTGGTTTTATTGATTTTCTTAGAGGCTTGTCAGACTAGTATAGATGTTGGGAGTTGACTAATAAGTCATATTTTGTTATCTTTCTGAAATTCTTTTATTCTTGGATGATGATTACTCTGTTGATATTTGAGGGTTATTTATGGAAACCATATTGATTTGTGTTGAACTAAATAAAAATGGCTCAAAGGGTTAGCTTGGGGCTATTCGTAGCCTCAAGCACCGTATGACACTCCGGGACCCATTTTTTTGGGGCGTTACAAACTTAGTATCAGAGCCTAAGGTTTTAAGGTGTCCTAGGGAGTCTGACAAGCTGCGTTAAGTAGAGTCTTAATCATCGGTGTGTAGCGCACCATATCTATGAGCAAGAGGCTACAAGACGTTTTAGGAAAAAGTGTGATTCTTTCTTTCAGAAGTCTATCGTGCTTAAAGTGTCTCTCTCTGCTATTGATTCGTGCTCTCCTCTTTCTGAAATATGCCTTCACGTCGAGTGAGAAGAAATAATGATGGTCAGCAACCTTAACCCGCTGACTCATTGAATAAAAATGTGTCTCATACTGAATTTTGGGCAGCCTTTCAGGCGCTGGCCCAAGCTGTTACTACAAATGTTCAGGCTAACCCAGCCCTGACTCCATAGCAGTAGGAAGGTGATTCAGCTGCTGCCAGGATTCGTGACTTCATGTGGATGAATCCGCCAAAATTCTATGGGTTCAAGTCTGATGAGGATCCACGGTTATTTTTAGAGGAGGTGCGGAAGATTACTCAGGTGATGCATGTATCTGAGGAACATAGTGTGTAGTTAGCTGCATATAGGTTTAAAGACCTTGCTTATGACTGGGTTGTTGCTTGGAGGAAAGGTAGAGGTGAGAGACCTGTCCCTACAACTTGGCAAGAGTTTCGGGATGTATTCCTGGATAAGTTTTTCCCTTTGAAGATAAGGGAGGCAAAGGTGGAAGAGTTTATGAACCTGTGACAGGGCTCTATGACTGTCAGGGAGTACTGTCTAAAGTTCAATCAGTTGGCCAAGTATGCTCCTGACTTAGTAGCTGATAATCGGGCTAGTATGAGTAAGTTTGTGACTGGAGTGTCTAGTTGTGTGGTTAAGGAGTGTAGGTTTGCTATGCTGAATAGTGAGATGAATCTTTCTAGGCTGATGACTTATGCCTAACAAATTAAGGCAGACAAGATTAAGGAGAGAGATAGAATGAGAGGGAATAAGAGAGCTAGGTCCGAGCAGCATGGATAGGGTCAGACTAGATCGCAGGGAGGGAGTTGCCCTCAGTATCAGGATCATTCGTCTATGCCAGCACCGTTATTTGTTAGTACTCCCATGCCTAGAGGTAGGCAGAAGCAAGGCAGCAGGTCATATGCATCCCTGTCCCAGTACAGTGCTGGCAGTAAGCCAAATCATCCCTTGTGTCCTAAGTGTGGTAGGGCTCATTCGGGTGAGTGTTGGCGGTGAAAAGTGGGGTTGTTTCCAGTATGGTAACATGGGTCACAGAGTTAGAGATTGTCCACAGGATAGACAAGGGCGTCGTGACTATCGCCCTTAGACCCAGACTCAGACTGTTAGTGCTCTAGTTCCAGCGACTCACCCAGCCCCAGCTCAGGGCCCCTCTTCTAGCAATACTGACGGGCAGCGCCAGAATAGATTCTATGCTTTACCTTCCCACCAGGAATAGGAGCACTCTCCCGATGTTGTTACTGGTATTCTTCATATATTTTAGTTTGATATGTATGATTTGTTGGATCCTGGATCCAGTTTCTCATATGTTACACCTTTGATTGCTGTGAATTTTGAAATGAGTCCTGAGTTTATTCCTGAGCCTATCTTAGTTTCTACCCCAGTGGGTGATTCGATTATTGCCCAGAAAGTGTATAAAAAATGTCCTATTATCGTTCTTCATAGAGTCTTGTTGGCTGATCTGATTGAGTTAGACATGGTAGATTTGATGTGATTCTGGGTATGAACTGGCTGTATTCTTCTTATGCCTCTATTGATTGTCGAACCCGAGTGGTCAAGTTTCAGTTTTTGAGTGCATCCGTGTTTGAGTGGTTTGGGAATTCTGTCACCCAAGAGTCATTTTATCTCTTACCTCAAAGCTAGAAAGTTTATTTCCAAGGGGTGTATTTACCATTTGGTTAAAGTCAAAGACACTAAGTCTGAGACTCCAACTCTCCAGTCTGTTAACGTCGTTAATGAGTTTTCTAATGTCTTTTTGGATGATCTCCCAGGGATACCTCTTGATAGAGAGATAGAGTTTGGGATTGATCTTCTTCCCAATACTCAGCCCATTTCTATTCCTCCTTACCATATGGCCTCTGCAAAACTTAAGGAGTTGAAAGAGCGACTCAAAGATCTACTAGATAAGGGTTTCATAAGGCCCAGTGTTTCTCCTTGGGGTGCTCTAGTGTTGTTTGTGAGAAAGAAAGATTGCTCTTTACGTATGGCATTGATTACCGCCAACTGAATAAAGTCACTGTAAAAAATAAGTACCCCCTTCCGAGAATAGATGATTTGTTTGACCAATTGTAAGGTGCAAGTTATTTCTCAAAGATAGACCTTCGTTTCGGCTATCATCTACTTAGGGAGTGTGACATCCCGAAAACCACTTTCCGAACTTGTTATGGCTATTTTGAGTTTTTTGTTATGTCTTTCGGGTTAACTAATGCCCCAGTAGCTTTCATGGACCTCATGAATCGAGTGTTCAAACCATATCTGGATATGTTTGTCATAATTTTTATCGATGATATACTGGTGTACTCCCACAGTGAGGATGAACATTCTGATTATCTCCGAAATGTTTTGCAAACCCTTAGAGATCATAAGTTATTTGCTAGGTTCAGTAAGAGTGAGTTTTGGCTAAGGTCAGTTGCTTTTTTGGGTCATATCATTTCTTTCGAGGGTATTAGAGTTGATCCCCCAAAGATCGAAACTGTTAGAAATTGGCCTAGACCTATTTCTCTGACTGATATTTGAAAATTCTTGGGTTTAGCTGACTATTACCGCCATTTTGTTGAGGGTTTCTCCTCTATAGCATCTCCTATGACTCGGTTGACCTAAAAGAAAGTGAAGTTCTTGTGGTTCGAATCTTATGAGAAGAGTTTGTAGGAGTTAAAGACTCGACTCTCTTCAGCCCCTATTTTGACTTTGCCTGATGGTGTTGATGGTTTTGTGGTGTACTGTGATGCTTCGAAAGTTGGGTTGGGTTGCGTATTGATGGAAAAGGGTAAGGTGATAGCTTATGCTTCTAGACAGTTGAAATCCCATGAGAAAAATTACCCCGCCCATGACCTTGAGTTGGCTGCTGTTGTGTTTGCATTGGAAATCTGGAGACACTATTTGTATAGTGTTCATGTTGATGTTTTTACTGATCATAAGAGTCTGCAGTATGTGTTTACCCAGAGAGAATTGAATCTTAGGTAGAGACGATGGTTAGAATTGTTAAAGAACTATGATATGAGTGTGCTGTACCATCCGGGCAAGGCCAATGTTGTGGCGGATGCCCTAATTAGAGTGTCCATGGGTAGTGTTTTACATGTGGCAGAAGGTAAAAAAGAGTTGGATCGTGATGTACATCGTTTGGCTAGATTGGGGGTTAGGTTGTTTGACTCTGCTGAAGGTAGTATAGGGGTTCAGAGTAGTTCTGAATCCTCCTTGGTTTCGAAAGTGATGGAAAAGCAATACTTAGATGCAAGTTTGGTCAGACTGAAGGAGTCAGTCAAGGACCAAAAAGTAGAGGTTTTCTCCTAAGAGGGAGATGGTGTGTTGAGATTACAGGGTAGATTGTGTGTCCCGAATGTTGATTATCTGAGACAGAGGATTATGGCTGAAGCGCATGGGATGCGATATTCTATTCATCCTGGTGCCACCAAGATGTACCGAGACTTGTGGGAAATCTATTGGTGAAGTGGCATGAAGAAAGATATAGCAGCGTTTGTAGCTAAGTGTGCAACATGCCAACAGGTTAAGGTTGAACACCAAAGACCTAGTGGTATGATGCAAGCGTTTAGTATTCCCACCTGGAAGTGGGAAGAGATAAATATGGACTTCATTATTAGTTTACCTCTTTCCCGACACCATCATGATTTCATTTGGGTTGTGGTTGATAGGTTGACTAACCATCATGATTTCATTTGGGTTGTGGTTGATAGGTTGACTAAGTCTGCTCATTTCTTGCCTGTTCATACTTTATATACTACTGAGGATTACGCTAGATTGTATATCCGAGAGCTAGTCAGACTGCATGGAGTTCCCTTGTCTATCATTTCGGATAGGGTTACTCAGTTCACTTTGCAATATTGGAAAGCTTTTTAGAAGGGTCTTGGTACCCAAGTGCTTTTGAGTTCTGCTTTTCATCCGCAGACCGATGGTCAGGCTGAGCGGACCATCTAGACCTTAGAGGATATGTTGAGAGCTTGTGCACTTGACTTTAAGGGAAGTTGGGATGATCACTTTCCGTTGATAGAGTTTTCTTACAATAACAGTTTCCACTCTAGTATTGGTATGGCTCCATTTGAAGCCTTATATGGGAGGAAGTGTAGATCACCCATAGGTTGGTTTGAGGCGGGTGAGGCGGCTGTGAGTGGTCCTGATTTGGTATTTGAGGCTATGAAAAAAGTTAAGTTGATTATGGAAAGGTTGAAAACTGCATAGAGTCGTCAGAAGTCATATGCGGATGTTAGAAGGAGAGACCTTGAGTTTGAAGTTGGTGACCTAGTGTATCTAAAAATTTCACCCATGAGGGGGGTGAAGACATTCGGAAAGAACGGGAAGCTTAGTCCCTGTTATGTTGGTCCTTACAAAATTCTTAGCCGTGTTGGTAAGGTAGCTTATGAGGTCGAGTTACCTTCTGAGTTGTCCTCTGTTCATCCAATATTCTATGTCTCCATGGTTAGAAAGCATATGAGCGATACTGTGGTAGTGGATTCCTTTGTGAGTGCTGACATTTAAGAAAATCTTTCTTTTGATGAGATTTCTGTTGAGATTCTTGATTTCAGTGTCGGAAGACTAAGGAACAAAGAAGTTCCCTTAGTCAAGGTGATGTGGCAAAACCAATCTGTTGAGGGTGCAACTTGGGAAGCTGAGGCGGATATGCGATCCAAGTACCCGCACCTATTTTCCGCGAACTCCAATCAAGCCGAAGGTACCGTTCTTTCCTAAATCATGCACTTTTGATAAAAGTTGCAGCAGTTCAGCTGTCATTTATTATGTGTTCCTCTGTAGTTTCTTGAATTTATGCATTCTGTGTTGCATTCGGAGTGAGAAACGATGTGGTGATGAGTCTAACGAATGGTTTCAGCTGTATGCTCTATTCCCTATCTAATCTTGGCATGTCTATCATCATTGGAGGACGAAGTTTTCCAAGAGGGGGATGATGTAATACCCCGAGAAATTTTTCGTTGAAATTTTGTGCATAAACGTGTTGGGTTCTATCTTCTAGAATGAATTATTAATTTTCCGTGCTGAATGTCTTATATATGAACCACCATTGCGTAGAGTATCAAATAATCTTTCCAACGATATGTGGATCATCCAATACGGACACCCGAGCGACGAGTTATGAACATTCTGATCGAACCGTGAATAATAGTGAATAGTAAAACGTGCAGGAAAAAGTACTGAGGCCTGACGTATTTTTTCTCCAACTTGAAATAATCATAACTCCTTGTACATAATCATCTGGGTGATCTACTATATATCAACGGAAAGCTCTGCTAGTCCTCTTTCCAATGAAATTAGTTTTATCCAATTTGTCTATCGAAGCAAAAAGTTATGGTCGATCTACTTCAGCTTATCAAAAGCAAATTTTTGGGTCAACTTCAAACGATCATAACTCCTTGTACACAATGATCTGGGTGAGATACAATATATCAATGGAAAGATATGAGAGTCCTCTTTCTAATGAAATTAGTTTCATCCAATTTAGATATCGGAGTAAAATGTTATGGTTGATCTACTTCAAACTATCAAAACAGTCCATCAAAGGACAGATTCGAGATTTTTTTTGATTTTTAGGGGCGTTTTGGTCATTCTTCCTCACCCAAAATCCGTCCAAACCCTATATTAGAGCCTATTAGAAGCATTATATGTTATATTTCATCAAATTCTTTCAAAAAGAAAATCCTAAGCTCCTACAGCCAACTTCATGAACCTCCAAAGTTCACCATTAATTTTGCAAATTTATTCAAGATTCCAAGTTCCTAGTTCAAGAACTCCAAGAACCATCATTCAAAGGCACGATTAATATCTTAAAAATGAGTATCGATCTAAAGTTCATCATTCAAGGTATGTGGGGTTTTTCAACAAAAACAATCTTTCGTTCTTGTGCCCAAAAGTAATTTTCTTTACAAAGGCATGATTTTTATTTAATTTTTACGAATTTGAAGCATGAACCCATATCTTACGATGATTATTATAAAATCTTGATGTTTATGATTTTGAAAGATGAATTTACATGTGTGGAGATATAAAGCATGAATCTTGAATGATATTTATCATGATTTTGATATTTGGGTCGTGAATTCCCATTGGAAATTGTGTTTTTTTTTGAGAAAGTGTGTGTTATAAGCACGTTGATGTTGAATATTTGAGATATTTTGAATGGTTTGACCTTTTGGTCTTAATGGAGTTATTTTGAACTCGAGTGTGAAAGAAATCCACAACGTGGTTGATTTTGATAGATGAGAAGCATGATGGCTCTCGATGTATATTTATATATTACTGAAATTGTTTTGTTGTGGATTGTCTTTGAAATAATCTGAGCTAAGTCCGGGAGAAATCTTTAGCACCGAGTGGGAGGTATAAAGCGACCTTAATTCCCTAGAACTACGTGCCCCCGTAGGAGTGAACCTGAGGCTGATTTATATAGTTATCACTAGTTTGTGTGGATTTGATATCGATAGTCCTACTCCAATAGAAAGGATAGGACGGCTCTCCCCAACGTGGGTTGTACGTTGGACTCCATGTAGCTCACATGGTTTATGTCGGTTATAGGATCTCCCAGTGTGTGTGTGTTTCCTTGTGTCTATGGTGAATGGTGAAGTGATTTGAAAGTGGAATTATGAAAGTTATTCGTTCGAAAGATTTAAATGATATTTACATTATGAGAATTGATATTCTTGATGAACTGAAAGTGATTAACAAATTATATGATGACTCACATATGTTATTGTACTTATTTATCCTCTCATGATTATGATGATTTTCTTCGGGCTATGTGAGTCTTTCATACATCCTGCATATTTCTTATAAATATTTATGATGATGATGTTTATACAACTGCATACACCCCCATATACTCGGTTCTTTTCCTTGGTACTGACCCACATCTTCGAATGTGGGTTGCATTTTCTCGGAATATAGGTTCAGGTGCTCAGTTCCAGGTTTGATAGTGATTCTTCGGGCACGCTGTTCTACATCCTCTGTTATGGTGAGTCCTCATGTTCCAAGGACGTCATGTTTGATGTTGGTTTCACGGAATTGTTTACATTTGATAACTGAGTATGAGTCAGTTGGGGCATGTCTCAATGGCTCGCTGGTTTTATTGATTTTCTTAGAGGCTTGTCAGACTAGTATATAGATGTTGGGAGTTGACTAATAAGTCGTATTTTGTTATCTTTCTGAAATTCTTTTATTCTTGGATGATGATTACTCTGTTGATATTTGAGGGTTATTTATGGAAACCCCGTTGATTTGTGTTGAACTGAATAAAAATGGCTCAAAGGGTTAGCTTACGGTTACTCGTAGCCTCAAGCACCGTGTGACGCTCTGGGACCCATTTTTCAGGGCGTTACACGTTTCATGCTAAATCAACTTCTATTGGGACTTGGCTTACTCCTATGCTATATATATGTTGTATCACGTTTTTACATATCTTTTGACATATTTTGGAGATCAAGGGGCTGATACAACTTCATTATTAGTTTTTTATTAATTTTATTTAGTTAATACATGTTTTTAGTCATTAATTACTACCTTGTGATTTCAATTATGATTATGCGTGGCTAAACGCCCTTTTTCTGTGATTGAAGCCAAGAACATGAGTATTATTGCTATAGATTAAGTTTGTTTCCTTTACTTATCACTATTGGTTGTTTGTTTATTCTTGTTTTAATTATTTTGAGGATTGATCACCCTTATAATACATATGTTGTCGACCTTGTGAACTCGGGAGAAGGAATATGGAGATAGAACATAGGAATAAATAGAGTATGGTTTGTAGTTCTTTATAAAATAAGGAATTCAAATTAGTATCTAGGACAGGGATATACGTTGATACCGTACTTGATTCACACGTAGGAAGATATTTGTAAGAATTTAAGTGAACTATTACATCCCCGCTCAATGATGTAGTTGTAAGGTTCAACTAAAGTAAAGAATTAGAGGTTGGTAAACCATAATCATGCAATTAACCCTACGAATCAACAACCAGGATAAGCAAGTTAACGAATGAAATCCAATAGCATAGTATAATTGTTCAGAGTGCTTCAACCCTGGGTTTTCTCCTACTGATTGTCTCAAGACCTTTTATTTACACTTTGTTTATTTTACTTGCAATTTTCAAACTCTATTTTGGTTACTCTCGCATAAATTAAATCTAAATTGTAAACTGAAATCAAATAATTGCTGAATCAAGTCTCTGTGGGATCAATAACTCCGCTTTCTTGAAGGCCACTATATTACTTGGTAGACCACGTACACTTGCGCGTTCGCTTGGGCACTCTCAAGTTTTTGGCGCCGTTGCCGGGGACTTGCATTTTGGCAATTGTTTATTTTAGTTTTAATTTTAGATTTATTTGGTGTTTTTACTCTTGGTGTTGGTAGTGATTTTGTAGGAAACAGGTTTTCAAAGTAGTAAGCTAGTAAGGGATCGGGAGTTGGTTGAACCAAACCCAGAACACGAGTAACTTTACCATCAACGAAGAAGAGAAACAATCCTCTCCCCTAAATTTCTCAAATCCAAGAAGACCAAGAGAATCCTGCTCCTATGGCTGAACAACAAGCATCTCGTAGGACAGTTTGGGAAGTGGCAGTCCTACTTCCCGCGAACTTGACTTTCCCAAATCAAAAACCGTCTGTTGGGTGAAATTTTGAGTTGAATCATAATATGGTGCAACTTCTTATTAGCAGTGGACAGTTTGCAGGGCTTTTACACGAGGATCAACAAGTCCAATTGCAGACGTTCATTGAGCTTATTGATATATTCACTCGGACTGGGGGTAAGTTCAGATTATGTGAGCCTGACACTGTTTCCCCATTCACTTTTGGGGAAAGATAAAATATGGTTGAATACGGAGTCGGCCAATTCAATTATATCATGGGAGGACTTCGCTAGAACGTTCCTCATCAGATTCTTTCCATCAGGTAAGACTGCAAGACTTCACATGAGATAGTGAGCTTCAAATAGAAGCCTGATAAAAACCTCTGTCATGCTTGGGAATGCTTCAAGACTCTTCTTGAGTATTATCCACACCACCAACTATCTAATGAGGTACTTGCTCATACTTTTGTAGAAGCTCTTGATCACAATACGAAGATTTTGCTAGATTCAGCCGCAGGTGGTCAATCGCTGGAATTGACTTATGATGAGCTGCACACATTACTGAACCGCATAGTACAAGAAAATGTAGAGTGACATTCAGATTCTAGTAGTGCCATGAAAATAATTACGGGCATACTGGAGGTGGACCAATTTACAGCCTTATCAGCACATATTTCTGCTTTACAAAATTTGATCAACACTCAGTTCAGCAACATGAAATTGGGAGCAGCACAGCCTGCAACTACAATCAATGTCATCCAACAAACTGTAGGTTGGTGTGAGGTATATGGAAATAGTGGTCATGCAGCGGCCATGTGTACTTCAAATCTAGAATTTGTGATTATGTAGGCAATACACAAAGGCCAAATTACGGTAATGCCTACAACATAAAGTGGTAGACTCAGCCATAGAATGCTCCACAGCAACAAACACAACCAAATCAGTCAACTAGCAATATAGAAGGGATAATGAAATAAATCTTAGCTAATCAGACACAGTTTGCTGCAGACTTAAAAAATTTGCAAGCAACCACAAAAAGTTTAGAGTTGCACGGGGGGAAAAATCAGCAAGAAGTAAATACTAGGCCACAAGATGGGTTACTAGCTAACATAGAAACTCCAAAGCAGATAATGGAAATCACCTTGAGAAATAGTAAGGAGCTTCAAGGAGAACCTCTAAAGGAAACTAAGGAGGTGGATGCTGATGTGGTGACCTAACAGGTAAATGACAGAGTTACTGAAAATCCAAGGAAGTTTGAGTACTTAAAAGTAAAAGTTGTTGAACCAGAAGTGAAGAAGACACTGCCACTACTCTTCCCTCAAAGGCGAATTAAAGTGAAGGAGGAAAGTTCTTTGATACATTTAGAGGACTCTATATTAACTTACCTTTGTTAGATATTTTTTAGAGTATGCCCAAGTACGCAAAGTACTTGAGGGATATGGTTGTAAATAAGGTGAAATTATAGGATGTGGGAGTAATGATACTAACTGAAGATTGTAGCACTGTGATGACACAGAAAATCTCCAAGAAATTGTGAGATCAGAGGAGGTTTGCTATCCCTATTCAAATTGGGAGAAAAGAGGTCCATGCACTGAGTGACTTAGGGGCAAGCATAAATTTGATGCCCCATCAATGTTTAAAATATTGGGCTTGGGAGAATTGAAACCTACCACCGTGGTGTTGCAGCTGGCAGATGGGACATTTACACATCCAGATGGAATAATTAAGGATGTCCTCATAAAAGTTGGTAAATTTATTATTCCTGCTAACTTTATTGTTCTTGATTTTAAGGTAGATGAATAGGTACCAATCATATTGGGGCATCCATTCTTAGCAGCTGGAAGGGCCTTGATTGATGTTAAAAAAGGCACGCTCAAAATGAGGGTAGATGATGAAGAGGTGGTATTTGATGTTTATAAAACACCCATCGTAAAATCCTTAATTAAAGATTTGTGTATGATCAATGTTATTGAAGGAAAAAAGTGTGGGGTCGTTGATCCACCAAAGACCTTTTCAGATTACCTGATTGAGCGGCCCAAGTTGAATCCACTATTTCCCAACATAATAAAGGTTGAAGGGAAGAGAGATGTTGACCTTGAGAGTGCAAACTCAAGAGGTCAGAAATGAATGAAAAATGGCTCCCAAAAAGCAGCAAAAGGGTGAAGGAATATGGTTGAGTTGAGTTGGGTCATGCTGTGACACACGCTGTTCGGGAGGCAACGCAAGTTAATTAGGTATGTTTTCTTTTCAGTTTTTTAGTTTTTATTTTACGTAGTTTTTATTTTTGGTTGAGTCACAGGTTTGTGGGAAGTCTGAGTACCATAAACTTGAGCTAAGGAGCATGGCAAAGACTGGGTGTGGGGTCTCATGGATCTCATTTACATGTAAAGATGCTACTAGTTAGGCCTAGAGGCCTCAGGGATTATTTCTATCTCTTACCTTTTAAATTCACTTTGGGGACAAAGTAGATTTTTAAGTGTGGGGTGGGGAAATTCCAAATTTTGGCTCAATTTAAAATTTTTTGTGTAAGATATTTGAGTTGGTGCTATTTTTGATTGCATAATGCAAGTGGGTTTATTTGTAAAAGCATGTTGATTGGTGTGAATTGCTACTTTTGAAACTCTTAGGCTCATGTTTATGACTCTTGTACTTGTTGGTTTAATTTTGAATTTTTGCTATTGTTTGGTTGGGAATCTATGATGATCTTATATGAATTGAGCGTGTGCCATGTGCATGTGGGGTTTTTTTATATTACTTATTTCATGTGATATCTAGAACTTTCCAGGTGTGTGTGTGAAGCAAATAAAGAATGTGGGTTTAGGAGATGATATAGGCATTTCTTTGATAGCCTTGTTTTATACCATCTATGTATCCTACGCTTTGTGTATTATCCTAGTTAACCCCAAAAGAGAAAAATTGATTCTTGTGGTAGTAAACTATGCGTCCACCAAGTGTTTGTGAAAATTCTTAAAAGAGATGGGGTAAAAACAAAAGGTATAGGTGGAGGAAAAAGTGTAATTTGGTTGTTGGATATTGGTTTTAAATGTATAATTTAGTGTATTAAAGCGCTTAGAGAGGTTAGTCACTGTTCCTAAATAGTTCCTACCTGTCCCTTAGCCTACATTACAACCCGAAAAAGTCCTAATTGATCCTAAGCTTTGCATTCTAATATTAGTGGAACATTACACTAAGGTCAAGCCTATGATTTATTGTGTGTAACTTGTGAATTCTTTGTGAGAGTGAGCGGAACTTGATTCTTATACCCATAATGTTATGAATTGCTTAATTGTGAGTGATTATGGGTAACTCTCTTGTTGTGAGGGGCACATGTTTGATGAATGTTGGTGACTTGTATTATGTACTTGATTGAGCAATAAGCATGTGTTTTCCACTAGGTGAGTCAATTCTTGAGGCTAGGATGTTTTAGAGTAGTGTTCATGAGCTTTTAATTGTGTAAATAATATGCTTAGTGTAGTAACTTGCATTCTGTGTAGTCATTGTAGTGCTAGCTTGAGTGTCTTGCATTTTGTATAAGTATAAAGTCTCCTTAGTTGATAATGATTATAGTTAAGAGTTGTTTGAGGACGAACAAGGCTTTAAGTGTGGCGTGGTGATGTTGGGTGTATTTATGCATTCTAGCATCACTATTCTAGCATTTTTATCCTTGTTTTGAGGATGGTTCTATGCTATATGAGTTTATAATGAGATGTGTATCAAAGTGTTAAATCATGTGTTTATAAGTTTCCAAGTGAATTCCAAGTAAGTTTATACTTAAAAGAGTCAGTTAGAGTTCAATAGAGAAAACAAGTCTTTCTAGCTTGAGTTAGTGGCTTGTCTAGTATATCTTGTTGGATTCTATTGTGTTCTATGTTTTCCTTATGGTTTTAAATGTGTTATCATATGTGTAATAGCTTTTTAGAAGTGCACAAAGTTCAATTGAGTCAAGGAAAGAGACAAAACATTGAGTGGAAGATCATGGAAATTTGCCTAGTCTAAGATCTTTTTTGGATTCGTCGTGATGGATGTTGTGTTGTTTGTACCTCTAATTCGTGTGGTGTGTTCTTGTAGGATCCTTTGTGAGCTTAATATGATGATATATGGATGATATATAGGCTTGAAAATTATTGGAAGCACACTACAAGACAAGGGATGGAAGGAGGAAGGACAAACACTTAACCAAAATTCGGAGGACAAATTCCAAAGAGGGCGTGCGATTAGCGTGTACAGTATGATCTATTCCTATGGAATAGAGGGTGCGACGCATGATCTATTCCATAGTAATAAAAGGTGCAGCGCATGCTCCACTCCACACCTGGGCATTTCAAGCTAAATCAACTTCTATTGGGACTTGGCTTACTCCTATGCTATATATACATGTTGTATCACAGTTTTACATATCTTTTGACATATTTTGGAAATCAAGGGGCTGATACAACTTCATTATTAGGTTTTCATTAATTTTATTTAGTTAATACATGTTTTTAGTGATTAATTACAACCTTGTGATTACGATTATGACTATGCGTGGCTAAACACCCTTTTTCCGGGGTTGAAGCCAAGAACATGAGTATTACTGCTATAGATTAAGTTTGTTTTCTTTGCTTATCACTATTGGTTGTTTGTTTATTCTTGTTTTAATTATTTTGAGGATTGATCACCCTTAGAATAGATATATTGTCGACCTTGTGAACTCAGGAGAGGGAATAGGGAGATAGAACATAGGAATAAGCAGAGTATGGTTTATATTTCTTTATAAATAAGGAATTCAAATTAGTATCTAGGATAGGGATATACTTAGATACCGTACTTGATTCATACGTAGAAAGATATTTGTAAGGAATTTAAGTGAACTATTACATCCCTCTCAACGATGTAGTTGTAAGGTGCAACTTAGGTAAATGATTAGAGGTTGGAAAACCATAATCATGCAATTAACCCTACGAATCAACAACCAAGATAAGCAAGTTAACGAATGAAATCCAATAGCATAATATGATTGTTCAGTGTGCTTCAACCCTAGGTTTTCTCCTACTGATTGTCTCAAGACCTTTTATTTACACTTTGTTTATTTTACTTGCAATTTACAAACTCTATTTTAGTTACTCGCATCAATTGAATCTGAATTATAAACTGAAATCAAATAATTGCCAAATCAAGTCTCTGTGGGATTGATAACTCAGCTTTCTTAAAGGCCACTATATTACTTGGTAGACTGCGTACATTTGCGTATGCATTTGGGCGCTGTCAAGAACCACCACAAGTTGCACCAAATTATATATATGTTGCAACAGATGATAAGTAGATTAGAAGGCTAGGTTAGGAAAAGTTTAACTTACCCTATCCAGGTACTGCGTACGCATATCTGTCATACTTATGAAGTCTTCAGCGAAAAATGTATGGATGGGGTATTCTTTTGTGCGTTGCTTGGCCTGTCACAAATCCCTCTTCTTTTTGGCGCCAAGTTCTGCGTATATGTCCACCTTCTTGAATGGCCCCTGAACTTCAACAACTTTTTGAACGGGAGAAGTTGCAGTTTTTTTGGATTTCCGATTAGAGAGTACTTGGCTAATTGCTCTTTTCTTCCCCCTAACTGCTGCTGTAGGAATGTATGACTCCCTCACCTTCTTGGATGGTATGAAACCCCTCTTGGATTTCAATTCTTCAACATCTTTAGCAATAACCTCTACTTTTTCAAAGAGTTTATCCTGACTGTCCTTGCACTCTTTGCATTTGCAACGAGAATATGAGGGTGAAGAGGGGTGAGAGGGACTTGTGTAATGGGGAGAGGGACCTGGAGAGGTGTGTTTTAAAACATATTTATTTTTCTCGAGCATCAACATGCTCAATATCATGACTGGGAGTGGCATCAGCATGCCTGCTACCAACATCAACTCCACCAGCAACATCTCCAGAAGAAGCACCCAGATCTGTTGTAGTAGTTTGGTCATGAAGAGCTTTAATACTAGGCTGACCTTGCCTAACTGCTCTTCTTATGGATGTTGCTCTAGCCAATTCCTTCTTTAAACTCCACCATTGGGTCTGCTATAGTATCAGCATGACCTAGAGTAATAAAAGAAGTCATCCCTAATTCCTGCTTAGTAGGCACTATCCATGGACGCACAACCTATACAAGAAGACAGATGCATTTAAATCATATAATATAATAATTTTCATAGTTGGGTTACATGTTAAACAAATAACTTATGCAACAGATGATCTATATGTCACAACAGATTAAAAATATATTACATCAGATTACCCATATATTGCATAATTTGCAATAGATGCTTAATCTGTTAAGAGTCAGGTTCAGAGAACCTAAGAAACAGATGGGTAATCTGATTCAAAATATCAATCATTTGTTGCAATAGATTACCCATCTGTTGCACCAGTTGGCCTGGGATGGGTAATCTATCGCAATAGATGTCCCATCTGGTACATCAGATATAACATCTGTTGCACCAGATATAACATCTGTTCAATATATTTCATTGAGTCAAATTATTTTACTTGAAAAAAGATGTACTGCATCATCTGGAGGATTAAAGAGACACGCCTCCTTAATTCTTATGTTGCTCTTTGCAGCCAACCACCTAAACATCCTTGGATAAGAAACCTCATCCGGGTAATCTATTACCTGCTTTTGGAGGGGAGGAATGTCTTCATATGCCCAGCATAAAAAATGTAAACAGTAAGCAAGCAAAAAAAGTCATATTAACTATATTCAATATAAATTATGGATGAGTAAAAATAGTTATTAATTTTATATAAAAGCCCAAGGAAAGTCGTATAATGTGATCGTCCATGGGCATATATTTGTCAGTAAATATTTGACAGTTAAGTAGAAGCTGTCATATCCCCATGGATACTTGTTAAATTTATCAAAATCCTCAGCACACACCAACAAATCATCTTCTATGACCTTGTTGATGTCTCTTGCCAATATAATAGAATGGGCAAACTAAACTAAGCACAATTACTCCCTGTACTGCTTTGGTATGGTTTTATCCTTGAGATCTGTCATCAAATTCGATGCTTCATATCCAAGTCCAACAATGTCCAACAACCCATCTATTTTTTCCTTGCATTTGTTGGTTTTGCTGGGTGGTCGCTGGGACAATTCCTTCCCTCTATTTACTTATGGTGGTTTGGCTATCCTGCTTTCCTTGGTGATAGGTTCTTCTGGATGATCGCATCTCAATCCCATCACTATGGCAAACTCTTGCAAGCCAAAACAAATCGGCATGCCACAGTAGTTAATCTACATTTCATCCATCTTTTTGCCTCCTTCCTCCAAATCTTTATCATACCCCACGTACTTGATCCTGCGATAAAGAAGACCATATACCATCCTTATTTGGAAATTGGCAGGGGGTTCAGTCAGCTCAAGAAAGAATCCAAAGCAGCTTCTCTTAAAAAGTCCGTCTATGTTTTCCTTCTGCATAATATTCCTAAAATAATTAAAAATTTTCCCCAACTGACATGTAAGTACAAGTTCACCAGTTAGTTCTGCAGGGTCATCTATCGACATCGCAACTTGAAACCTGTCAATACTAATAGTTTTGATAGGATCATGCTGGGATGTTGATATTAATCCATGCTCCATTAGTGATCCATTATCATCATGTTGATGATCATTCTCTTTCTCACTCTCTAATTCCTCCTCTTTCTCACTTTTATTTTCTTCATCACCATCAACAGACCTTTGTCCACCTCCCTCAACATTATTTTCATATCTCTCCTCAGCTTCGCTTTTCCCTGACTGAGATTGCTTAGGAAACTCCTCCGAATCCCTCTGTACTGTAGCCTTTGTTGTTGGGTGGTCAGAAATTGATCCATTTCCACTTTCTTTTCTTTTAGGAGACATGTTTTACCTACAAATAACAAAAAAAAATTACATTAAAATTAATGTATGCACAAATTTTAAAAAATACATTACAAACACCACCAATACCGACACATCAACAACCACCTCCACAAATATTATTAACCAATGACTCAAACACCACGAATACCGATACCACCAACAACCACCACAAATACCACGAATACCGGCACCACTAACAGCCACCACAAATACCACGAATACCGACACCACCAATGGCCCCCATAAACACTACCAACCAATGCCACCAACAATACCACAAATAACCACCACCATCACCACCGCCACCAAACCACCAATACCAACACCACCACCAATAACCACCACCAACACCACAAATACCATCCAACAACATCACAAACATCATACAATAATACCACCATAGTCAGTGGAACACCGCAATAAAAACTAAGGTTTTATCGGGTTCTTCCTACGATTTTACTAGCATGACTCAAAAGTGTTAACCTATTTTTGAAGATAATACAACTAAAAGTCTTCTTTTTCATCATTAACTAAAAGAACCTAATTTTTAGAATAAAGAAAAAATATAGAACTCTTCTTGAGCTCTGTTACCTGCAAATACATGGAAAAATAATAGATACAAGTAAGATAATGTCGAAAATAACACCTATGTGGTCGAAAATAGGAAGAAAATCAATATGTTGTAAAGGGTTGAGAAATATGTTGAGTTATTGTTGTCTGTATTATTGAGAGAAAAAGAAAAGAGCGAAAACTCAAGATTTGAAATGATAAAACTTTTTTTCGCAAATAGTTGATTTGTATTTTGGAAAAGAATGACAAGTTTTGAAAACGTTAATTTGGTCCGTATTGATCTTAATTATTTTTAGCTAAATCAATTTAGGTATTAGCTTATAATAATAAGTTAATGTGAATCGTTTCATCTCTGAGTGATCAATCGATCGACTACTCGGGTCGGGTAGAACGCAACACCAACACCAACATCATGCAATTGCAAAAGACTCAATTAAAGATGTAGTTGACACTATGTACTCATCCCCAGATCTAGCTTAATTAATTTAGGTATTAGCTTATAATAACAATTTAATGCAAATCATTTCATCTCAAAGTAATTGTTCGATCGATCGATTACTAGGGTCGGGAGGAACGCAACACCAACACCATGCAATTGTAAAAGACTCAATTGAAGTTGTAGTTGGCCCTATGTACTTGTCACTAGATCTAGCTAAATTAATTTAGGTATTAGTTTATAATAATAAGTTAATACAAATTATTTCATCTTAGAGTGATCGATCAATCGATCGATGACTCGGTCGGGAGAAACGCAACACCAATACCAATATCATACAATTATAAAAGACTCAATTGAAGTTGTAGTTGACCATATGTACTTGTACCTAGATCTAGATAAATTAATTTAGGTATTAGCTTATAATAATAAGTTAATACGAATCATTTCATCTTGGAGTGATCAATCGATCGGTAAACAACTTGGGTCGGGAGGAACGCAACACCAACACCAACACCATGCAATCTCAACAGACTCAATTGAAGTTCTAGTTGACCCTATGTACTCGTCCCCAGATCTAGCTAAATCAATTTAGGTATTAGCTTATAGTAATAAGTTAATGGGAATCATTTTATCTCAGAGTGATCGATTGATCGATGACTCAGGTCGAGAGGAACACAACACCAACACCAACACCAACACCAACACCAACACCATGAATTGCAACAGACTCAATTAAAGTTGTAGTTGACCCTATGTACTCGTCCCTAGATCTAGCTAAATCAATTTAGGTATTAGCTTATAATAATAAGTTAATGCAAATCGTTTTATCTCAGAGTGATCAATCGATTGATCAACGACTCAGGTCGGGAGAAATCCAACACTAACACCAACACTAACACCAACACCAACACCAATACTATGCAATTGCAAAAGACTCAATTAAAGTTGTAGTTGACCCTATGTACTCGTCCCTAGATCTAGCTAAATCAATTTTATACCAAACACTAGTTTATACCATGCAACTTTATAAAAATAAATGTTCAACCTGTTGTAGCAAGTGGGGAATCTATTGTAATTTAACAAACATATTATTGAATATTTTGGAACATGTAGGTAATCTATTGGAATTTATCAAATAGATTACTGAATATGTTGCAACAGATGACTTAGCTGTTGGAAATTTTCCAATAGAAATTGTCATTTGTTACAACATATTACTTATATGTTTTAAGATCTTTTTTTATTTGAAAGCAACTTCCCGTCTGAGATAAAAAATATAAAATAAGGCGGTAAAAAATATTACTTGGATAACTCAAAAATTTTCTTCTTGAGTAGTCTTATCTTGTCTTTTCAATGTCACCATCTCCTCGTGCCCCTCAAAGATATTAATGAATATTTAAAACCCACCTCTAGAATTCTCTTTCTTTTATCCATAACTTAGCTCATCTCTCTCTTTCAGAATTCTCTCTCTCCTCTTTAAAGTAATCACAATCATTTCTTTTTTTCTCTTTTTTCTCTCCTCTTTTGCATGAGGATCCTTTCGGATCTCAACTGATCAATATTTTTTCTCGAATGAAATAGGTGTTTTGATCCCATTGCTTTTTTGACATTGCAGGATGGTTTAATACTGCTCTTTCCTTCTCGTGTTCTTCTTTGTATGTTATTTAAATTAGATATTTGCATCTGTTGTTTGCTATTTTATTGGTGGTGCTGTTGTTGGGGGTGTTGGTGTTGTTATAATATGTGGTGTTGGTGTTCGAATATATGGTGCTATTTATTTATTGTTGATGCTATTATTAATATTGTTGGTGGTGTTGCAATAGATTTCTTAACCATTGCAACTAATGAATCAGCTGTTGGAATAGATAGAGCAACTGATGGAAGAAATCAAACCAGTAGCAAGGCTGGTTTGATTTATTCCAATAGATGACCCATATATTGTAATATGTCATCCATCGGTAGCCACAGATGCATCACTTGTTGCAACAGATGACTCGTCTATTGAACAAATAAGGAATTTATTAGATCAGATTGCTCATCTGTTGTATCAGATTGCTTATATATTACATCAGATTTCTCATCTGTTGCATCAGATTGGTTATCTGTCGTAACATATGTCGTAACAGATTCATCATCTATCGCAATAGATTCATTATCTGTTGTAATAGACGACACATTTGTGGCAACCAATTGATGACATATTACATCAGATTGATCATCTGTTGCATCAGATTATTGTAATGTGTTAGATTCATTTAATTTTGTGTTACCCTTTTGTAATGTTCTTTTTATTCTTCTCTTATTTGACATCAAATATTTTTCTTTTGTTTGCAAATAAAAGAAACTGAAACTGGATCAAATTTTGCCCAACTAGTATTAAAGGCTAGAGTAAAGATGGGTTCAGAGGAATAAGCTGCTTGCAGATGGAACCATTTCATATATGTGAGGTATGTATTACTGATCAACCTATCGCAAAAACACACATCAAGTACGCTGATTTTGTTAATGTTGATTCTTTACCTATTAGGCATTAATCCTTCAAACGAGATCCTGTATTTTATAGTTAAGTTTTTAAGGTTCAAACTGATAAGGCCGAGGGACTAAGTAGGTGGTGTCGATACCCTATTACGGTGTAATGAAGATTTTGCTCATGTTTATGTGTCAAGTTTGGGGAAGGGTTCAAGTTATTGGTGACAATGTAAATATCCAGTAGTGTTGGACCAATTTTAAGGGTTCAATGGACTTTTGAAAGGCCTACGAATCCTCGCACTGCCGCTAATAAAAATAGAAAACCAATAGAAATTCCCCTGGTCCAAATTTACATAGATGGGTTGCATGAGGAGACTATTATAAATCAGAAGATGGTTAGAAGAATACCTGTGTGGGAAGGGGGTGATACCAAACACCCCAAGAATACAACAATTCACACACCAAAATAGTCTACTAGTTCAAGAGAATCGAAGACCCTTTGATGAGTACACTCTGATTCGAATCACAAGAACAAGAAAGAGATGGTGTCAAGGTGTTATTGACACCAAACAAACAACAACCAAACTACAATAAGGTTACCAAGATGACAACAACAAGGAGAGAACAACAACACGCGGCTTCAACAAGATAAGAACAAAGTGGGGACAAGATTACAATAACTAAAAGATAGATAGTGAGACATGAAATACTACAAGTTTAAGAACTAAGGTGTATATTAAATCTCAAAGATTTTACAAAATATCATCAAAGTCTAATGGACTAAATTACCTAAAGGTTCTATTTATAAGCTAAGGCAACACTTATTACAAAATGACCAAAAGATCCTTAATGAGCCCTTACAAAGGGGCGACCTTGGACTTGGCTTCTTGGATGGCTTTGGAGTGTTGGGACTTGTTCTCTACACTTCAAATCTTGTCCCTTGGATGGGAAGACCCACAATCTCGGGTCTTCACTCACGTCTTTATGTCTTCGAGTGCTAAGATGCCTCTTTGACCCATATTCAAATACAGTATAAATCGGTGTATTTACCATAATTAGCTAATTTATTACTGCAAACTGTATTAATATTTTCTTTTGGAGAGGAATTATCTTTGTTTTATTCAACTATACAACATAAACTATTACTATGTCTTTCCTTTTATTTAGGATTCTGCGACCTTTAGTTTTATGATTCATTTTTTCACAGTCCCAACCTGTACGATTATTATTTACATTATTAGTGGATTTTGATTGAGATTCTGGTAATTTAAATAATGGGTAAGTTTCTAACCTTTTATCATGATGAGAAGAACTCTGTTTATCTTTAAAAGTTGATTTATTTTAGTCTTCGAGAATCTGTTTAGATAGTACATGTATTAATTGATTTGTATAATTATTTTGTTGGTGTATTTTATTTATATCCTTATTTGTAGGATCACCTTTAGTATCTACTATATCTAATTTAAAGGGTGAGACAGTAATAACTTTACCTTCTACTGGCAAACTAATTTCTTCTAAAGGAGGAATTGTTGATTCTACAATTTTATTAGTAGTAGTATACCATTTATTAACAATCATGTTTAATGAATCTTTTTGATCATCAAATTTTTGTAATGCCCCGAGTCTTTACCCCGAACGCTACACAGTGCTTATAATCCTAAAGGACCACAAGCTAACTCATGATTGGTACCTGCTGCAATCACTAAATAATAATACTGTATAATGAGGAAATCAGGTGGAAATTTCCATAAGGTTCAAAACTGAATCATATACTGATATGTAAATACTGAATACTGAACATCTGACAATCATATTTGAAAACTGAATAACTGTCTGAAATAATCTAGTCTGAAAATTCTCTAACTGAACTGTCTGAAAAATAGAGTTGATGGGATAAGTTCCCAACTAACTTCGACTACTGATAATATACTGAAAATAATAAAATAACAACTCTGTCCTCAAACTATGAGGACTCACCACTAAATCTATTGCTGATAATCTGGGCTGCTAGGTACATTGAGAAGCCCATGCGTCTGAACCTATGATATATGACATCACAGCATAGAAGAAAGGTATGCATCAGTACTTTGAATGTACTGGTATGCTAAGTGAGGTAGGCTGATATATAAGGGTTCATATGCATGAACAATAACTGACTTAGTAACATAAATATAACTAACTGAGATTATATGTATATCTTACACTGTTGTAAATACTGAATATACAATGATATACTCATAACTACGCATGCTATAATTAAGATTCATGTTAACACTGAGTACTGAATTCTAATAACTGAATGACTGATATATGAGTTTACTAATATTGAATTATAGTATACTGAGTGACTATTTCTGACAGTCCTAATTTTGTAGAACTGAACTAAGTTCTATATTGAGTTGGGTGACTATGTTTGACAATCCTAATTCTGAAACTTAACTAAGGTTTCATATTAAGTCTAAAACTGAAACTCTAGGAGTGTTCATCTAACCGACATACCCCGAGTATGATGAGTTGGGGTCCAACCTGTGACCCTAGTTGGAAGGGTGTTAGCACTTTGCTAAGGGATACTAACAATGGCTATGAGTTAACCTCTCTGACAAGAAGCTCTTTTATCAACCCTTGCTGGCAGGAAAACTCATACAAGATGTATCAATCCTAGACTGGCAGGAAGACATCTCAACCTACATTGGCTACGTAGTTCTGTAATGCAGGGATTGCTACTAAGGTTCAAACCCTTTACTGGAAGGAATAACCCCATCCCTGGGTTTACTCGGTGCTGAATCCTACTCCCAAATGAATAAACACTGAACTGATTTCTAAATTGTTCTAGGCTAGACTGAACTGTTATTGATTATGTTGACTAACTGAACTAGACTGAGTTCAGTGAGTATTATAACTGATTAAATGTTCTGAGTTCTATTTGCTGACTAGATATATTGAGTTCTGTACCCATTGAATGCTACTGTACGTGACATTACTGAGACTATTCTAAAGCTACTGTAATTCTAGGTAAACAACTAGATTGTTGGGTATTAGATACACCCAGGACTTGATAACATAAAAAGTAAAGCATAGCATGATCTTGAAAAGCATTATAATGTTCCTAACTCATTTATAGAGACATTTTATCAAACACTTGTAAGATATAAGCTTGTACATATGCTAGCATGTCATGATTTCCCCATTTAATCCACATAAGCAATTTATCAAACACTTTGGGAACATAATCTATGAACATAATACTAATCAACATATAGGCATCATGATTTCTAATCCCAACTTACAAATTCAAGGGCTTTAATATGAATTCACATAATACTACACACCTGTCAAATAAATTTACATGAATCTTGTAATAAATCACGAATTAGAAACCCAATTAACATCATAATCATGAATACATTCAAGCCCAACATGGAATTCATGAATTCAATAAACTAGAAGTTTTAAAAGAGGTTCTTGAACTCCAAGGGTGGAAGGAAACCCTTGGATGAACACCTAACATACCTTGGTTCTTGAAATCCTAAAGATTGATGGTGAATTTCTTGAATCTTGATCTTGACTTTGATGGGTTAGGGTTTGTTCTTGAGAGAATTTGAGAGAAAGTAAGTGTATTTTGCTTATTGAGGGCTGAATTTCGTGTTTTATGGGCTGATTAAGGGTGAGAAAATGACCCAAATACCCCTCTGTATGTGGCTTTTAATAACTAAAAGTGTAACCAGCGACGCTCAGCCCGACGCGC
Source organism: Capsicum annuum (assembly GCF_002878395.1). NCBI lineage: Eukaryota > Viridiplantae > Streptophyta > Magnoliopsida > Solanales > Solanaceae > Capsicum > Capsicum annuum. The sequence continues at coordinate 129,820,787 of NC_061117.1, forward strand.
CGCATAGATGGCATCAACGCGATGACCAACGCACCATATTGAGTTTGCATTGGTTCACTGTAATTGCACTAAAAGCTGGGGAAAAATTAATTGTCGATGCGATGGGCGATGCAACGTGTCGACCCACTGTTTTGGTCACCTGAACATGGTCCAAATGAGGTCTGAAAAGTCTGAAACTCATCCGAAGTGACCTACTGATATTCCTGATCATGAATAAACATAAAAATTGATAATTTAAGGTAATAAGGGTCATGAAATAGGATTGCCAACTTACGAAGGCTAAAATACTTCTAAGTGTACACACTTTGCTGAAATTTCTAAGTCTGGGACCTCTTTTCAAGCTTTAACAGACTGAGTTAAGCTTAGAATTTTGCGGGGTCTTATAGTATCTCCCCCTTGGAAACATTCATCCTTAAATGAGAGTGACTAAGCTGAGAAACACTGATAGACTTAGCTTACACACTGAACATGCATATCTGATGCATGAAATACTTGACTAGAACTACTGACAAACTGATTTTTCAAACTCAACATGCATATCTGATGCATGAGCACATGGTTGAAGTGATTCATGAATGCATGACTATCATGAAGATGATATGCAACGGTAATGAATACCAAATTTGTAACTGTAACTGAACATGGAACCGAGCGAATCTAAGGAAGACAATTACTTGGAGCTGGGTCTAAGTCTGCGGAGAAAAGGTGAGGATACTTGGTTCATATATCTGCTTCTACTTCCCAAGTAGCTCCTTCAGCGGACTGATTCTGCCAAAGAACTTTGACTAGCGGAACTTCTTTGTTCCTCAATTTACGAACCTGATAATCGAGGATTTCCACTAGGATCTCTTCATAACAGAGACTATTCTGAACATCTATACCCTCTGTAGGGACTATAACTGTCGGGTATCCTATGCTCTTCTTAAGCAAGGAGACATGAAACATCGAATGTACTGAAGCTAAGTATGAAGGCAACTCAAGCTCGTAAGCAACCTTTTCGAAATGGCTGAGAATTCAGTAAGGACCAACATATTGGGGACAGAGTTTTCCCTTCTTTCCAAACCTCTTCACCACTTTCATAGGAGAGATTTTCAAATTCACATAGTCGCTAATCTCAAACTCGAGATCCTTTTTTTGCACATCTGCATATGATTTCTATCGGCTCTGAGCTGTCTTAAGCCTTTCCTTGATCAACTGAAATTTTTTTAAGGTATCAAATAACAGGTCAGGCCCTACCACTGCAGCCTCACCCACTTCAAACTAAACAATGGGAGATCTACATATCTTCCCATAAAGCATCTCAAACGGAGCCATCTGAATGCTGGAATGATAACTATTATTATATGCAAACTCAATCAAGGGCAAGCGGTCATCCCAACTACCCTGAAAGTCAATGCTACACGCCCTTAACATATCTTCCAAAGTCTGAATGGTCCTTTCTGCTTGACCATCTGTCTGAGGGTGAAAGGTTGTACTGAGGTAGACTTGGGTACCAAGACCCTTTTGGAAGGCTTTCCAGAAATAAGAGCTAAACTAGGTACCTCTATTTGAGATAATGGATACTGGGACTCCGTGTAACCTAACTAAATTACTAATATAGAGTTTGGTGTAGTCCTCGGTTGAATAAGACATATGAACTGGTAAGAAGTGAATTGATTAAGTCATCCTATCTATAATGACCCAAATCAAATCATGCTGGCGACGAGTACGAGGCAAACCCATCACAAAATATATGTTCACTTCCTCCTACTTCTATGTGGGAATATTGAACTCCTGCATAAATCCACTGTGTTTCTGATGCTCGATCTTAACCTACTGACACATTGAGTACTTAGCCACAAACTCTGTAATATCTCTCTTCATCCCACTCCAGTAATAGATCTACTACAAATTACGGTAAATATTAGTGGCCCTTGGATGAATAGAGTAACGTGCACCATGTGCTTTTTCAAGAATTCATTGCCTCAAGTCATCTACACATGGCACACATAGGCGACCCTAGCAATGCAACACACCATCTCCCCCTTGGGAGAAAATCTCTACTTTCTGATCTCTGACTGACTCTTTCAACTTGACTAAATTGGGATCTCGGTCCTGTCTTTCCTTTACTTTGGAAGCTAGAGATGATTCTTAACTATTCTGTACCCATACACTTCCCTCTGCTGAATTGACTAAGCGGACACCTAGTCGGGAAAGCTGATGAACTTCCTAAACTAAGTTCTTATTATCCTCCACATGAGTAACACTACCCATAGACATCCTACTGAGAGCATCAGCCACTACATTAGCCTTGCCCGGATGATACAGAACACTCATATAGTATTTTAAAAACACTAACCATCTTCTCTGACGTAGGTTCAGATGTTTTTGAGAGAACGCATACTGTATGCTCTTATGGTCTATGAACATATCTACATATACCCCATACAAAAATGCCTCCAAATCTGTAAGGTAAATACAATAACTGCTAACTCAAGATTATGAGTTGGATAATTTTTTTCATAGGGCTTAAGATGTCTAAAGGCATAGGCTATGACCTTACCTCTCTACATTAAAACACATGCTAAACGAACTCTGGAAGCATCATAATATATCACAAATCCATCTGAACCATTTGGTAGAGTTAACATTAGGGCTGTAGTAAGTCGAGTCTTCAACTCTTGAAAACTCTTCTCACAAGAATCTGACCACTGGAATTTGACTTTCTTCTGAGTTAATCTGGACATGGGGGATACAATGGATGAAAATCCTCCAACAAACCATCGGTAATATCCAGCCAAACCCAAGAAACTCCTGATATCTGATGAGAGATAGGTTTGGGCTAGTTTTTCACTGCTTTAGTCATTTGAGGATCCACTCTAATGCCATCATCGAAAACTATATAACCAAGAAAAGCTACTGACCTTATCCAAAATTCACTCTTACTAAATTTGGCGAACAACTGATGGGCTTTAAGGGTCTCTACCACTATTTTGAGATGGTATACATGTTTATGTTCACTGCAGGAGTAGACAAGAATGTCATCAATGAAGACTACGATGAACATGTTTAAGTACTGCTTGAACACGCAGTTCATCAAGTCCATGAAGGCTGCTGGAGCATTGATAAGACCAAATGACATGACTAAGAATTTAAAGTGGCTATACCGAGTTCTAAAAGTTATTTTAGAATGTCATATTCTTTGACCCTGAGCTGATGATAGCCTATTCTGAAGTTTATCTTAAAGAAGTAACTGACACCCTGAAGTTGGTCAAACAAGTCATCGATTCTGGGAAGTGGGTACTTGTTATTGACCATGAATTTATTTAACTAACGGTAGTCTATACATATCATAATAGATCCATCTTTCTTACGCATGAATAAATCGGTATGCCCTATGGGAAAATGCTGGGTTTGATGAACCACTTATCTAGGAGATCTTTCAACTATTCTTTTAACTCTTTGAGTTTTGCAGGTGCCATTCTGTATGGCAGAATTGATATGCGTTGAGTATTTGGAAGAAGGTTAATTCCAAAGTCAATTTCTCGTTAGGGAGGGACTCTAGGAAGATCTTCAAGAAACATATCAGGGAATTCACATGCTACTGATACTGACTCAAGATTAGGGGTTTATGAAATAGATTCTTGAACTCAAACGAGATGATAGAAATATCCCTTAGATATCATTTTTCTCGCCCTAAGGTAAAAAACAAGCTGACCCCTAAGTGCTGAAGTACTACCCTTCCACTCAAGGACAAGTTCATTTAAAAACTGAAAATGGACAATTCTATTTCTGGAGTCGACTGAAGCATAGCATGAATAAAGACAATCCATGCCGAGAATGACATCAAAATCGTTTATATCCAATTTTACTAAGTCTGTTGAAGTGACTTTTTGAGATACCATAATCGGACAGTTCCTGTTTACTCGTTGGGATACGATAGATTTATCCACTGAGGGTTTAGGCCAAGAAGTGATTGGAAAAGAAAAAAAAATAGAAAATGATAGAAGATTAGAGTTAAAAATTCAAAGGATCATCGCCAAAGCTAATCGGTACATCGCTGAAGTTTGGGGTGTTTCGCCAATTAGTCCTTTCTATTGCAAAATGTAGAAAATTTGGCGAAGTTTATGTTTTACAAAATGATGATGATTAGAGAATTTTAGCGTATCACAAACTTATTAGCAAAGCTCACATTCATCGTCAAAAGTAACAGACGCTAACCTTGTAGCTCAAGTTCAAAGTAAATTCGATGACACTAAGTCACTTTGGTGTATATCAAAGCATTCAACAATGGACATTTCCTTAGTAGATTTGGACATAGTGGCAATTCAGTAATTTTAAAGCCTATTTTTGCTGAAGCTATTTAGGACTTGTTGGTAGCATAGAACCTTACATTTTTTATATTATAAATCTTAATCTTGTAATTAAAACCATTGTTGGAATCTTTGTTACTACTACTTTATTTCTTTTGAATTTAAAATTTCTTTTGAAATATTTGGATATTATGCAAGATTTGAATGGGAATATAGGCTTATTTTCTTTTTTGGTTATTATGAGTCGCTAATTTCCCAAGCTTAAGGTTATGTATTATTGACTGTTGATTAATGTGTGGATAGTAGTTATTTACCCTAACATTTGATTAAATGTTGTGATTTTAGCTAAATTCTTATGTTTCAACTCAAGAATTGAGTTTGCGAACTATATTCACACTTAGATCTCTTGTTTTTCTTAAATGAAAAGACAATGATTGAGATATTTAGTTGACAAAGGCTTGAGAACTTCTTAGTTAATTGCTAGTGCTAGATGTAGACTAACTAATTTGAAGTCATTAGTTGCTTTGTATTGTGTACATATGGGTGTTTGAAGGAAATCCTTGGGAAATTTTGTGGTAGACTGAAAGATTACCTCCAATAACTTAGAACAAGCCTAGTCATAACTATCAATTGAATTTTAGGTGTATTTTTTCTTACCCACGGTTATAATCACTCATAAGAAGGCATAACCTCAAATGATTTTATATATCAATCACATTCTCTAGCATTTATTTTGACAAACCAAAGTGGAAATTGAAAACTTAAACATTAAATCAGGTGTGAATTAAACCCCTTTTTCCTTTATTTCTTTATATTTAGCATTGAATGCCAACTCCAAGTCACTTGTGACAGTCGAGGGTTAAGCTATAACCTTCATTCCATGTGGAATCAACCCCAACTCAAAGTTGGGTAAGAATTATATTGCTAATGATCATGTGCATCTTTTCTAAGGTGTATCTTGAGCGTTATCAATTACAAATAAGTGTACAATTAATTCAAATGTTAAAGAGTTAGATGTCTCTAATTGTAATATATTATACCCTAATTAATGATATTTCTTCTTCACGCGTCTCTATTTTAAAATTACTAATATGTTAATATGTGGTACATAATTGATAGATGTTAATATATTAAAAACATCTAACTTAAAAGTGGATAGAATAAATAAAAGTTTCTAATCAAACCCTCAAAATTTTGGAAAGTAGTAACTTTTATAAGGAAGTATCAAGATCCATCATTTTCTCAACACGAAAGAAAGTTACTCCATATTTGATCTAGTACATGTAAAGGAAATCAGATAAATATTCATGAAGAATAATTTCATTATTTAATTAATAGCATGAACTAGTTCCAATGCTAATAGTTATTTAGAAGTAGAAACAAAGAAAATATAATGACCAAAAGATGAAAAACTTAGTAACAAAAAGAAAGAAAGAAAAGTATAACTTTGAGTATTAATTTTGCTTCGTGAATCGCATTCCCCCTTCCTTCACTTTGATGCCACATTTTATAGTAGATTCATAACTCGTTATGAGTTTATCATATGGTAATGGGTCAGATATGGATTAGTTGTGGTACGTTGTGGTATGTTTTGGTACTATATGGGTTTCTAACGACCAAGCTAGCTTCATTATGACATATGGAATTTTATTCCTTTAGCACTTATTTTATTTTTTGATGCAACTTGTCCATCTTTCTCATGTCATATTTTCCTTTGAGTATTATTCTTGTCCTTGAACTAAGTCCTTTATGATCTTTTTGTTATGATTTGACCATAAATAAACTAAGTCCACAAATAAACTAAGTCCTTTATGATCTTTTTGTTATGATTTGACCATAAATCACTGAGACATATTATAATTTTTGTATTTTAGATAAAGAAATATATTAAATATCATGAAAATGTTCTTATCAATAGTTTAATTGTAGTAGACATAGGCTCGATACATGTAATAATGATACTTATGTAGGGAGATTTCTCGTCTACGGCATTCATCAAAAAGTTTGGTTGGATTGAATATTAACAAGAACTATTGGATCTAAGGCAATGAATTAGTGATATTGAATGATAAGTTATTGAACTCTATTGCTCTTTTAATAGTCAATAGATATAAGGTTTTAATAAACTAGTGGTAAGAAGGTGAAATATGAGTGTCTTATGAGTTAAAAGAAAGATCAGGGTGACCATGATGGTACTAATCATGAGTTAGAGTTAGAATGTGCATTCAGTAGATTTAGAAGAGTCTGGTCAAGTTCAAATTAAGAGCAATGGGGGTGGTCAATAGGTTTTAAAATATTGTTGGTGTGTTGAGAGAAGTCAGAAGAGTTTGTGTTTGTGTATTATGTTTAGGGGTAGTTTTTCATAGTAGAATGGGTGGAGATGTAATAGATATAAAGATAAATAAGAGGTAGAGCATAGTATTTGGGATTAGAGTTGTCAGTTATTATAAGTATAGCTGATGGCTAGTAGGTATAGTCATTAGGAAGGTGAGTGTAATGTGGAATTGATTTACCCTAGGCTCTTATATATAAGAGAGAATACTTAACTAGACTTTTGGCATAACTTGTGTCTTTAAACTATTATCATACATGAACATCAAATTTGAGATAAAAGTAAAATATTATATGGATCATGTGTCACGCCAGCATTGTTATATGTATACGGTGTAATGTTGACAATGGTATTGGATTGGGTACCATGCCAATATTAGTATATGTACTGAACTCATCCCCTACTTGTCATAGTTGAGATTCCTTGTTGACTTTAGTATATAGGTACACCTTACATACATGCATTTTATCATTTCAATGTTGTATTTATATATATTTATATGCATAGTTGTTTATTGTTTTGCTTATTGAGTATGAGTAGAAGATTGAAGTACTTGGGTGTGAGTTATTCCTTGTTTGAGAATATATCTTAACTTTATTATTCCAAATTTATATTTTTATATAAATTTGGGAATTGAGTTATCATGTCTAGTTCATGATGTATTCTGGAAGCGAGACTAGTGGTCTTGTCAATAAGTTCTTCAATGATGGAGTAGCCAACCATCAGACATTGAGTATATGGCCATAGGTATTGTAGGAAGAGGTTAATGCAGTAATTAGGGAACCTAGTGAAAAGGACTCAAGAATGTTAGTTTCCTAAAATATTACCTTCTGCCACATTTTCCTTCATATTATCTATTTTTTCATTTGTTTCTAACTCTGGTCGGTTGATGATACTTACCTCGAGACCAGAACCAAGGGTCAGCCTAAAATTAATATTTTTGTAGCTAATGGTGTTTTTTAAATTCTCGCCTGAGGTCATCTACTAATATTTTTTGTCAAAGTCAATTCCTTAACAATAAAAGCTTTAAAATAGGAAAATAATCCTGAATCGCACACAAATTATTAGATAATCAAACCGACAATTTTAGTAAGTCAAAAATGACCTGTAGCCACTGTGGGAAGGTTCAAAATGCTAGAAAGGCACATAAATTAAGAAAGTCTACAGGTGGAATTATATGTAGATAAATAATGCAGATTTTGTGAATCAGTGTCCTAATTATTAATAGGTGAAGGTTGACTATCAGAGATCAGGAGGTATGACTCAAGATATCAACATTCCTACTTGAAAGTGGGGGATGATTAACATGGTTTTCTTTATAGAGTTACCTTGCATGAGACAACAATAGGATTCTATTTGGAGGTAGCAGTCAAGATGGCTAAGTCACCTCACATTTTGCTTATAAAAAATAAAGATTTAGTAGAGTACTATGTTTGAATTTACATCTATGAATTGGTATGATTTTATGGATTTTCCTTGTTGATCATCTTAGATATGGGTTACATCGCAGTTCTAGAAGTTTTTCCAGAAGGGTCTTCGTGTCAATGTAGATCTCATTATAGTTTTTCATAATGGACAGGCAGAAGATACTATTCAGACTTTAGAGGACATGTTGACATTTTGTGTGAACGGCTTCAAAGGTAATCGAGATGGTCATTTATCTCTTATAGAGTTTTTTATAATAACTATTTCCATTCTAGTATTTAGATGGCTAATTCTAAGGTACATTATAGAAAGAGATATAGGTCTTCTATTTTTTGTTTGAGGTAGGTTAAGCTACTTTTATAGGTCCAGAATCAGTTCATAAGGGTATGGAAAAATTCAATTGCTTTGAGAGAGATTAAAAACCACTAAAAGTTATCAGAAGTCTTATGTAAATGTGAGAAGGAAATAGCTTGAGTTTATTGTTGATGATGGAATGTTCTTGTAAGCTTTCCCTATTAAAGGGGTGATGAGGATTTGCAAGAAATAAAATCTTAGTGTCTTATATAATGGTTCTTATAGGATTGTGAGGCATATCGGTTCGGTAATGTTGTCTATGAGTTAGAGTTGCCAATATAGTTAGCAGTAGTGTACCCAGTCTTCCAAGTGTATTTATTAAAGAAATGCATTAGTGATCCTACTTTGGTTGTGCCTTTAGAGAGTGTTGCTATGAAGGATAGTCTTTTCTATGAGGAGGTTCTAGAGGAGATCCTTGATATGTAGGTTCACTGGCTAAGTAATAAAGAGATTACTTCAGTGAAGGTGTTGTGAAGAAACTAATTTGTTAAGGGTAAACTTCAGCCTGTGGCCACCGAATGTGCATAGAACAAAATTCCTGCTACTCTGCTCTTGAGATTCTGGACTTTGACATATGCTTCATCTACATACGGTCCACATGTGCTATATGCGGTCTGTATGTTTACATAAATAGGTCCTAAAAGTCTTTTGTTCAGCTCTTTTTCAATTCCAGCACATGCTTTGGTCATGAACAACCTGTAAAGTGTCAAGAACATCAAATATTGGTCCTATAGGTAGCCAAAAAAACCATATTTCATTATTTTCACAAACTTAGTATCCAAAACCAAGTTTCCTGCAAAACATAACCAAAATGCATCATATCTAAAATAACAACCTAAGAAACTTGCAAATTTTCTTATTTTTAAGCATCAAAAGTGCTATAATTATATAGCACATCAACACCCTCAACTTAGAATGTTTGCATGCCCTCAGAAAATAAAACACAACAAAAAAACAAAACACGACACTTGACTAGAAGATTCTAAACTATTCAAGGTAGACAATCAACACTTTAAGCTCAAATCAAAACATCCCCTCCTATCTCACTTTTGAAAACCAACTGCGTATTAACATTAGCACCACAATGTGATATATTGGGATCAAGGTGTGGAATTATATTAGCAATAGACAACCATGAATATGTACAAGTTACACTACCCAAACACGTAAGTAGCTAGCAATATGACTCATGTGTACTCACAACAAAGATGTCCCACTCACTTATATGAAATAATGCATGTAAACGTAGGGATAGTCAAGAGACACTCAGACACAAAAAAGTAGTTGCAAACAATGTGCATTAAATACCATAGGCTTGCCCTTATTTTCTTTACCTTAGCATTCGGACAATAAAGTTAGGATCACTATAGGAATTTTCTCTGCTTTTAATGTTAGCTTGGGGCTGGTATGGTATATATGGGCATATCAAGTGACTAAGCCTCCTTGGAACTACACTAACCTTAGGGTTTCACTTATTAGCAGACTTTTTCTTTTTATTCCACCCTTATTTCTCTCTTTTTGTTCTTTATTGCACATTCAAGTTGGGTGCGTTCTTTAAGTCATTCTTTTTTACTTTATTTCATAATTTTTCTTCTTTTTCTTTTGCTGCCATACCCATCCTTACTAACTTTTTCTCTTATTTTACCGTTTTACATACCCACTTTACATCACACTCACCCTCAACTTAGGAAATTTTCTTGAGTTGAGGTGCACAATATCTAAGAAAGACTAGGGACAAAATAGGTTATAGCAAAGAAAATGGCAAGGTGAATGGTGAAAAAAGAAAAGGGCTATAAGAATCAACATTGGGATCAAGGGATGCTATTTCACATATGGAAGGTCATTTAGGTTAAATTGGACTAAAATTAAAAAACGGCCTGTGATTCTTTCATAACCATCCTTCAACTTAGGCCAGACTAACCGAGAAAGTTTTGAATTCAACACACAAAGGGAACTAAGTAGCATCTCACACACACATGGCATAGAGTCAATATTACAAGCTACTACTTATCTAATTCATGCAATTATTGGTAAGTGATTATCAAGTCCCTAATCCTAATGCCATAACAAGATCCACAATGTTAACATATATGCACATTCACAGTAGTCTAAAACACAATTTTAAAGGGGCATCATTTTTATAAAGTAACTAGTGTCCCCTCACCCTAAGTAGTAAAATCTGGGGCCTCTCTCGTCTCCCCTATCTCAAGATCAACACTAACTCCTACACCACCTCCAAGTATATCACCAGGCTCTATGGAAATTGATAGACCTTTAGTCTGTGCCTGAGGTAATGAAGTAGGATCACTACATCTCCTAGGAAGGGCCAAACGTGCCAAATTCTTCATAATCTTCTTATGGGTAGTGTCTTTCACGCGTATACTCTTTTATATTCCAAGTATCTCATGTACATTAGACTTATCACATAACCTATGAATCAGGCAGAGGAATGGAAAATTCATTATCTCCCTAAATACTTTATCATGGATCTCATTGTAGAGGATGGAGGCAAAATCAAAAGCATATCAAGCCATAAAAATAGAAACCAAGGTTGCTTTATAAAACTCCGCAAAATCCTAAGCTTAACTCAGACCTTTAAAACTTGTTAAGAGGTTCTAGACCTAGAAAATTTTAGCTAAGTATTCAGACATAGTGTTATTTTAGCCTTCATAGGTTGGCGACCTTATTTCATGAGCCTCATGACCTTAAAGTAATGATTTTTAGGTGGAATAATGATCAGGAATGTCAGTGGGTATTACCAGACAAGTTTTGGATTTTTTAGACTTTATTTGGATCACATCTGAAAGCTCAAACAGGTGGATCGACATGTTCCCAACATGTCGTGTCGCCCATCGCATCGATGAATATTTTTCACCAGCTTCCAGTGCGAATTCCAGTGAATTAATGTGGTCTCGATGCGGTGCATTGTCCATCGCGTCGATGCCAATGATGGACGCATTGGTCTGTGCATCGCTAAGTTAGTTATCAGTCATTAAAAAGTTGTATCCTTAGGGGTAGTTAGGTCTTTTTCCTACGTCTATCTTCCCTAAAACACAAAATTAAACCCTTATAAGAGTAAAAACCATTCATTATTCACAATTTGCTCTCAAGAACAAAGCCTAGGAGATTTCAAATTCAATTCACGGCTCAAGAACTTACCATCAATCTTTCACAATTTAATTGTTAAGGTATGTTAAGTGTTCATTCAAAGGTCCCTTCCGCCCTTGGAGTTCAAGAATCTGTTTTTAAAACCTCAAGTGTATTGATTACATGAATTTGATGTTGGGTTTCATTATATTCATGATTATAATAATTGGCTTTCTAACCCATATTTTGTTACAAGTTTCATGTGGAGGTATCTGATATATGTATAGAATCATGTACATCCATGCTAAACTCTTGAAATTGTAAATGGGGATTTGAATTATGGTGCCTATATATGGTTAGGGTTATGTGTATGGATTATGTCCTCCAAGTTTTTGATAAATTTCTCATGTAAACAAAGAAAAAAGGAAAATAACCATGTCATGTTAGCTTATGTGCAAGTTATATTATGCAAGTGTTTGATGGAATGTCTCTATGAATGAGTTATGATCAAGTGCATATGGTTATGCCTTTCAAGTTTATGCTATGATTTATTTTTTAGGCTACCAAGTCCTGGGGGTATCCACTACCTGAAACCTTAGCTATTTACCTAGAGCTGTGGTAGTTACAAAACATCTTAGTAGTGTCATGAATAGTAGACTCAGTAATCAGTCACAGTTATGGTTCAGTACTCAGTTCAAACCTCAATAAATCTAGCTATTCAAAAGAACTCTGTAGTATTCCTTCAGTTAACATAATTTAGTAGTACTCCATCAACAATAGTTCAGTCCAGCATAGTATAGTTTAGAAATTTGTTCAGTGTCTATTTAGTTGGGAGTAGGATTTATGACCGAGCGAACCCAGGGATTGGGGCATTCCTACACGCAGAGGGTTTGACCCTTAGTAACAATCCCTATGTTATAGAACTACGTAGCTAGCGTAGGTTGAGATATCTTCCTTCCATACTAGGGTTGATATATATCATACGAGTTTTCCTGCCAGCGAGGGTTGATGAACGAGCTTCCTGTCAGAGATGGTTAACTCATAGTTTGTCTTTACCCATGGCATGATACTGACATCCTTCCAACTGGGGTTGCAGGTTAAACCCCAATCTATCCAAAAAGGGGCATGTCGGTTAGATAATTACCTCCTACAGTTTTAGTTTTAGATTCAGCCTCAGTATAGAGCTCAGTTAAGTTCTACGGATTTTGGATTGTCAAATACAGTCACCCAACTTAGTACAGCCACTCAGTTCAGTACGAAACTCAGAATAGTTCCACAGAATTAGGACTGTCAGATAAAATCACTCATTTAATAGTAATACAATATCAGTAAACTCAGATATCAGTAAATTAGTGATTTAGAACTCAGTATCCATTATCATCATGACCTCAGTTATAGTTTACGTATTTCATGCATGTACTCTTATTCAGTTATACTCATGTTATTCAGTTAGTATTGTTCAAGCATATGAACCCATGTATCTCAGCCTACCTCACTTAGCATACCAGTACATTCAAAGTACTGACGCATACCTTTCTTTTGTACTATGATATCTTATATCATAGGTTTAGACGCACGCGCTCCCGATCATACTTAGCATCCTGATCCATCAGTAGTAGATTAGTGGTGAGTCCTCATTATTCGAGGAAATAATTATTATTCCAGTATTTTAATACTCAGTTTACTTCAGTAGTCAGTTAGTTGGGGACTTGTCCCATCAATTCCTTGTTCAGATAGTAGAGGCTTTTCAGACTAGAGTTTTTATAGATAGATGTTCAGTTTTGGTATGGATGTACCGTACTCAGTATTTACTTATAGTTTTGAACCTTATGGTAAGTTTCCACCTAATTTCCACATAATTACAATATTACTATTCAGTTATTGCAGCAGGTACCAGTCATGGGTTAGCTTGTGGTCCTTTAGGATTATGATCACCATGTAGCGTCCAGGGTACAGACTCGGGGCATTACAAACTTGGTATCATAGCCTAAGGTTCAATAGAGTCCTAGAAAGTCTGAAATCCGTATCTGGTAGAGTCTTATGTATGAGTGTATAGCGTGCCACACTTATGGAAAGGAGGCTATGAGATGTTTTAGGAAAAGTTTTCCTTCTTTCTGTAATCATGTCATGCGGGTGAGCACAAGCTCAAGTTAAAATCTCTATCTAATCCAAATTTCTCTTCAATTCATAGAATATGCCTCTAAATAGGACCAAGGGAAGAGGAATGGGAGACCAGCTAGCACCTCAGCCCATCTAGCCAGATCCTATAAACAAACATATCTCCCATGTTGAATTCAGAGTAACTTTCACCATTCTAGCTGATTTTATGAAAGACTAGAATGAACGCCCAGCTACCGTTCCGGCCAACCTAGTGGCTAATACTGCTGCAGCTAGGATTCGGGTCTTTACCCGAATGAACCCTTCATCTTTTATCGGGTCAAAGTCAGATGAGGACCCGCAGGAATTTCTTGATCAGGTGCAGAAGGTTACAAATATTATGCGGGTGATAGCTAGTGAGAGTGCCGAGTTAGCTACATATCAATTACAGGATATGGCTCACTCATGGTTCAAACAGTAGAAAGCAAAGAAGGACATAGATGTAGGGCCCATAGAATAGGAGAAATTTGTTTTTGCTTTTCTGGATAGGTTCTTCCCGCTAGAGTTGAGGGAAGCAAAGGTTTTGGAATTTATTAATCTAAAGTAGGGCAACATGACAGTGCAAGAGTATTCTCTCAAGTTCACTCAGCTAGCCAGATATGCTCCTCATATAGTAGCAGATAGCAGATCTAAGATGAGTAAGTTTATGTCTGGCATGTCTAATATTGTGGTTAAGAAGCGTAGGACCACAATGTTGATTAAAGATATGGATATATCTAGGCTTATGGTCCATGCTCTATAGATAGAGAAGGCTAAGAGTAAAGAGAAGGAAAGGGAGAACAAGAGATCTAGAAGAGGTAGCTTCAACTTCACCCAGCCTAAGTCAGAGGGTGGAAATCATTCTTAGTTTTTCTCGAAATCCTCAGTCCCATCTTCGTCCTCATCTAGTGCTCCCATTCCAAAATTCAAAGACGACAATAGATATAGGGCATCAGGCCCTAAACCCTAGGGTAGTTTTAGCAGTGTCCAAATAAATCCTCTCTACCAGAAGTGTGGAAAAAACCATTAGGGTGTCTTCAGAGCTGGCAGTGACGTATGTTTTAAATATGTCAAGCCAGGCCACAGAGCTAGATAGTGTCCTCAGGTGGGTTCGTAAGGTTAGCATAATCATCCCTCAGCTCATCCCGATAGACCAAATCAGCAGGGTGCCGCTTCCAGTGCCACCAGTAAGCAATGCCCAAACAGACTCTATGTACTTTAGTCCCAATAGGATCAGGAAAGTTCTCCTGATGTGGTCACTGACACGTTTCAAGTTTATTATTTACATGTTTATGCGTTGCTAAATCCAAGAGCATCTTTGTCTTTTGTAACTCTCTATATAGCTGTTGACTTCGGAGTCAGTCCCAAAATTCTAGTAGAGCCATTCTCAGTCTCTACCTCAGTGGGTAAATCTATCATAGCCCAGTGGGTATACAGGAAATGTCCAGTTATGGTATCTCAAAAAGTCACTTCAAAAGACTTAGTCAAATTAGAGAAAATCGATTTTGATGTCATTCTTGGCATGGATTAGCTTCATTCTTGCTATGCCTCAGTTGACTGCAGAAATAGAATTATCTAGTTTCAGTTTCCAAATGATCCCATCCTAGAGTGAAGGGGTAGTACTTCAGCACTTAGGGGTCAGCTTGTTTCCTACCTAAAGGCAAGAAAAATGATATCTAAGGGATGTTTCTACCATCTCGTTCGAGTCCAAGACTCTAGCTCAGAAACCCCTAGTCTTGAGTCAGTTCTAATAGCATGTGAGTGTAACGCCCCAAGATCCCATCCCGAGATATCACACGATACTTGTGACCCCAAAGGACCACAAGCTAACCCTTTACTAATATCTGTACCTGTACACTGCATAATATCTGGAATAAATATAGAAGCTGGCCATAAGGTTCAACACATCTATAAATACTCAAAATATAAAACTGAATAATATACAATACATCCGTCTAAAAAGTCTCTAATCTGACTGAACTGTAGAGTTGATGGGAGAGGTCCCCAACTAACTCCGTCAACTAAAAGTAAACAAAATTTTGATTATAATAATAGAAAACTGAAAATCATCCTTAAAAGAAGAGGAATCACTGCTACTGCTACTGACTGGTACTGATCTGCTGATGATACTCTGGGTCCTGTGCCTCTAGACCTATGGTGTCAAATAAGACACCATAGTGCAAGTGCATCAGCACAAAATGTACCGAGTATGTAGATGGGGTAAGGCTAAATGCAAGGGCTCATGCACGCAAAATATGTATAACCTAAATGATCATGAGAATACCGCATGAAAACAAGCACATATACAAGAATGCATAAATCATACTCATAATCATCACAACTCTAAAGACTTAACCTTGGATACCGCTTTACTGCGAGCTACACTCACTACCATCACTGAGATACTGAACCACTGGCTTATCTGCTACTGATAACTGAGGATCTAAGTATGCTTATATCAAAGACTAAGTTATGAGCTTACCGTTTTCAACCGACTGAATTAGAGATTCAACTTTTCTAACAGATAACTTTGGAAGCTTTATCAATGATAAGAAAATAAGATTATATCCGAATCCGACAATAAGAATACTCAACAAATTCTGAGAAGGAGACCAAGCCTATCTGACGGGAAATCTTTAAATATGATAATAAGAATATTCAACATGATCTGAGACTGAGATCAAGCCCATCTGATGGAAGATCTTTAAATATGATAGTAAGCATCTGTATATGAGGCCAAGCCTATCTGACGGGATGGTCCACGAATCAATGGAATTATCTGAGTTCCTTACTGAGATAGACGACTGTACCACACGATCTTGACTTCTGAAGATTGATATTGAAACTAAAACTGTGGGAAGTAGTGACTTAACCGACATGCCTCGACCTACCACAGGTGGGGTCCAACCTATAACCCCAGCTGAAAGGACATCAATACCATGCCACGGGTAAAGATTCACTCTCGGGTCAAGCCTCTTTGATGGGATGACCCTCGCAGGAAGTCGACCTGAGGCAATATAATAGTCAACCTCTCTAATGATAACAGCCTCTACTGATGGGGACTCCTGTATCCTGCGCTGGCTACGCAGTTTTGGAGTTCAGGGATTGTTACTAACGACTTTGGCCTCTCTCTCTGACGAAAGGAATCACCATCCCTTCCCTCGCTTGGTGCTAGTTTCTACTCCTAACTAAAGACTCTCACTGATTCCTTAGAATAAATACAATAAAGCTGAATCTGTTTACATGATCATGTTTCTCAAATGATCTGGCTAAAATACGTTGAGATCACTTGGTTCCGTATCTGACAAAAACAATATCGAATCATGATATCTGATTGACGATACATAGCTTGATTAGATTATTCAAATCATTTCTGAGATTAGAATTGAATCACTTGAGTTACATTAGGACTGGGATAAGTATAGTCTGAGGCTAGATTACTAGCGATACAGATTACGGAGATAACTAATATTACTGAGCTTTATTAAGCTTTGCACTTGTTTAAGGATACAAAGTTTTATAGTTCATTGAGTTCTGAAAATCATGGCTCGGTTGGAATTATCAAGAAACTGACACGAGCTCTAGACAACAGCTCTATTTTCGGTTATAAATACCCCCAGGACTCGATAACATAGAAGTAAAGCATCACCATTCATTCATTCAAGCATCACAAGCATTCATGCATCATTACCATCATTCAGGCATATCCACAAGAAACTCAGAAATCATGCCATATATTCAATTTCATGATCATTATAACATCACCTCAAGTGTCCAAGGATTCATAAATGTCTACTCATCATCACAACTACCAAGGGGTCACTCTAAGCGTTTCAGAATCATAACATACTTTCCCCCTCACAAACTTTACGGCATCGCATCTATCATTTAGGAAATATAAACCTTTATTCACCATCATGATTACCAAAGAATCGCTCTCAACATTTAGGGGGTCATCAATATCGATTCATTGTCACAAACTACCTTAAGGAAGACATGCTATTAAATTATACCCTATTCAACAAAGTCTTGCATTAAGTAGTTCACACCTATATCGGTCTCGACATATATCTAGATATCACGAGATTTTGGGAAAACTTCACACTATCATGTCATTACTCTCTTGATAACCACTTAGCATGTATCAAAACTTAAAATAAATCAAAGAGCACTCACTTGGGAGATTTATCGCTATTTCGTCTCAACTTACTCACTACGGTCTTTAGACAACCACTAGACATATCCGGTTCTACACCTACTCGGGGATTCCATATTATTATTATGGCTCATTCCACTCAGTAAGGCATTTTATCAAACACTAGGTGTTCATGGACTGGCCCACAACTTTGGGTTTCCCCTTTAACATACTACAATGCCCCTCTATGCTTCACCTCAGCCTTTCATCCAACCTATGTGGTGCATACTCTGCTTATTCAACCATCTCTACACCCTAATGTCATGAACACCTCACATAGACATCAACTCCAAAAAGGCTCATCATAACATCACATAAATTCCACATACTAGGGTCAAAGACCATAAATCTTGCAAACAATCATTAATCCAAACTCAACAACAAAAGTAACATCAAATTCAATTCATACAGATCATGGAATATCACAAAACATAAAATCCATAAGTTTAAAAAGGGGTACTTGAGCTTCTTGGATGAAAGGGACCCAAGAATCAACATCTACATACCTGGGAATTTCTTTTCTTGAAGGCTCTTAGAAGGATTTCTTGATTTCTCTAGATCCTTCTTGATCTCTCTTGAATTTTATAAAAAGAGAAGAGAGTATTTTGATTTTGGAAACCCTAATTTTTGGGTGGAAGAGAGAAAAATGAAGTTGAAGGCCCTTGGCCCGGTATTTTTAGAGCTGGGGGAGGATATGGAAAAGACCAAAATGCCCCTTTAAAATTTGTCTAAAAAATTACGATCGGGGTCTGTAACGGTTGACCTGACGGTCCGTCAGAAGGATTGATGGTCCACCAGATCGTCCATCACTTGGGGTCCAGGAATGGGATATTCTGCCTCGGTCTGACGGTCCCCTTGATGGTCCGTTAAATTTCTGACGGTCCACCACTTTGGCCATCACATGATGACCAAAAAAAGAAGCTAATGCCTTGGTATGATGGGATACTTGATGGTCTACCAAGGACTTGGCGGTCTATCAGATCGACTGTCAAACCTGCGATTCTGACAACGCTCAGTAAAACAACCATAACTTCTTCATTCGATGTCGAATTTTGATGAAATTGGTATCGATGGAAAGCTCGTTAAAAGATATACATGACTAAAATTTAAAATTAGGGAAATTACATATGATTCAAAGTGTTTCATACTTAGGAAGATACTTCTAAAACTTTTAGGCTCAGATTTTCTGCTTTGCTGGATACGCTCTAAGGCTCAGACTAGAAAAGAACTTTGCAGGGTATGACAGTGAGTTTCCAGATATATTTATCGAAGATCTTCTCAAAGTTCCTCTTGAAAGAGAAATTGACTTTGGAATAGACCTTTTCCCAAATACTCAGCCCATATCTATTCTACCATATAGAATGGCACCTGCAGAACTTAGAGAATTAAAAAAACAGTTGAAGGATCTCCTAGATATGGTATTCATCAAACCCAGTGTCCCCATGGGCGCACCAGGTTTATTCGTGTGTAAAAAAAATAGTTCTCTCAGAATGTGTATTGACTACCGTCAGTTGAATAAAGTCACGATCAAGAACAAGTATCCCCTTCCCAGAATCGATGACTTGTTTGACCAACTTCAGGGGGATAGTTACTATTCTAAGATAGACCTCAGATTAGGCTATCACCAGCTCAGAGTCAGGGAATATGATATCCCAAAAATAGCTTTCAGAATATAGTATGGTCACTTTGAATTCTTAGTAATGTCCTTTGATCTTACAAATGCCCCAACAACTTTTATGGACTTGATGAACCTTGTGTTCAAGTAGTACTTGGACATGTTTATCATAGTCTTCATAGATGACATTTTTGTCTTCTCCTGTAATGAGCATGATCATGCATACCATCTTAGAATAGTATTGCAGACCCTCAAAAACCATCGCTATTCGCCAAATTTAGTAAGTGCGAATTTTGGCTAAGGTCAGTAGCTTTTCTTGGCCATATCACTTTCGGTGAGGGCATTAGAGTTGATCCCCAAAAGACTGAAGCGGTGATAAACTGGCCCAGACCTATCTCTCCAATAGATATCCGGAGTTTCTTGGGCTTTTCTAGCTATTATCGATGGTTTTTTTAAGGATTTTTGTCTATTGCATCCCGTATGCCAAGATTGACTCAGAAGAAGGTCAAATTCCAATGGTTAAATTCTTGTGAGAAGAATTTTTAGGAGTTGAAGACCCGACTCACTACAGCTTCAGTTTTGACCCTGCCAGATGGTTCAAATGGATTCATTATGTATTTTGATGCTTCTAGAGTCAATTTGGGGTGTGTTCTAATGCAGAGAGGTAAGATCATAGCCTACACCTCTAGATAGATTAAACCCCATAAAAAAACTATCCTAGTTATGATCTTGAGTTAGCAGCAGTAGTATTTGCCCTAAAGATTTGGAGGCAATATTTGTATGGGGTGCACATTGATGTGTTCACTAACTATAAGAGCCTACGGTATATGTTCTCTCATAAATACTTGAACCTCTATCAGAGAAGGTGGTTGCAGTTGTTAAAGGACTACGACATGAGTGTCCTATATCATTTGGGTAAAGTCAATATAGTGGATGATGCTCTAAGTGGGATGTCTATTGGTAGTGTTGCTCATGTGAAGGATTGTAAGAAGAAATTAGCTCAGGAAGTTCATTAGCTTGCCCAACTAGGTGTTCGCTTAGTCGATTCAGCAGAAGGTAATATATGGGTGCAGAGTATTTCAGAGTCTTCTCTGGTTTTTGACGTGAAGGAAAAGCAGGGTAGGGATCCCAACGTAGTTAAGTTGAAAAAAATCAGTCAGAGATCAGAAGATAGAGATTTTCTCCTAAGAGGGAGACGGTGTATAAGTGCATAGTGCACGCTACTCTATTCATCTAGGGGCCACTAATATGTACCGTGATTTGTAAGAGATCTATTGGTAGAGTGGAATGAAGAGAGACATTCAGAGTTTGTAGCCAAGTGCTCAATATATCAGTGGGTTAAGATTGAGTATCAGAGGACTAGTGGGGCTATGCAGGAGTTCAGTATCCCTACTTAGAAGTGGGAGGAGGTGAACATGGTTTTTGTGATGGGTTTGCCTCATACTCGTTATTAGCATGATTTAGTCTGGGTCATTATAGATAGTTTGACCAAATCATCTCATTTACTACCAGTCCATACCTCTTATTTATCCAAGGACTATGCTAACCTTTATTTCAGAGAGTTGGTCAGATTACACAGAGTTCCATTGTCCATTGTCTCAGATAAAGGTACGTAGTTCATCTCTCATTTTCGGAAGGCATTTCAGAAGGGTCTTAGTACTCACGTCCACTTTAGTATAGCTTTCCACCCTCAGATAGATGGTCAAGCAGAAAAGACCATTTAGACTTTAGAGGATATGCTGCTAGCATGTGCGACAGACTTTAAAGGTAGTTGGGATGACCACTTGCCTTTGATTGTGTTTGTATATAACAACAACTATCATTCCAGCATTTAGATGGATCTATTTAAGGTGCTCTATGGGAAGAGATATAGGTATACTATTAGTTGGTTTGAAGTAGAAGAGGCTGCAGTTGTAGGGCCTTACTTGGTGTTTGATACCTTAAAGAAGGTTCAACTGATCAGGGAAAGGCTTAAGACAAATCAGAGCTAATAGAAATCATATGCAGATGTACGGAGAAAGGATCTTGAGTTTGAGATTAGTGATTATATATATTTGAAGATCTCTCCTATGAAAGGAGTGAAGAGGTTTGGCAAGAAGGGGAAACTCAGCCCCCGATATATCGGTCCTTACCGAATTCTCAGCCATTTTGGAAAGGTAGCTTACAAGCTTGAGTTGCCTTTAGATTTAGCTTCAGTCCATCCAGTGTTCTATGTCTCCTTGATAAAGAAATGTATAGATGACCCAGCAGTTGTAGTCTCTGTAGGGAGTATAGACATTTAGAACAACCTCTGTTATGAGGAGATTCCAGTCAAAATTCTTGATTATCAGATTCACAGACTGAGGAACAAAGAGGTCCCTCTAATCAAAGTTCTTTGGCGAAATCAGTCCGTTATGGGAGCTACTTAGGAAGCAGAAGTAGATATTCGGACCAAGTATCCTCATCTCTTCTCCGCAAACTCAGAATCAGCCTAAGGTAACAGTTTTCCCATGAACTTACTAAATTCCATGCTCAGATTTCCCTTATAGACTTGGTATCAGTTACCATTGCATTTTTTTGTTATGTATTCATGCATCAGATATGTATTTTTAGTATGAGAAACTTAGCTTATTAGTAATTCCGTTCATGCATTTATAAATTTGGTTCAGCTATGTACTCATGCATCAGATGTGCATGTTCAGTATGAAATTTCAGCATATTAGTTGTGTTAGTCAAGAAATCATGTTACAGTTTTTCACGTCCTGTATCTAAATCCAGTCTATCAGTATTCTCAGCTCAGTTAGCCTTATTAAAAGAAGAATGTTCCCAAGGGGTATATATTATAGACCCCACAAAATTCTAAGCTTAACTCAAACCTTTAAATCTTGTTAAGGGGTCCCAGACTTAAAAAATTTTAGCTAAGTATTTAGACGTAGTGTTATTTTAGCCTTCGTAGGTTGGAGACCCTATTTCACGACCCTCATGACCTTAAAGTAATGATTTTTGGGTTCAATCATGATTAGGAATGTCAGTGGTTGTTCCTAGATATGTTTTGGATTTTTCAGACTTCGTTTGGACACATCTGAAATCTCAAACCAGTGGATCGATGCGATCTCGACGCGCCGTGTCGCCCATCGCTTTGATGAATATTTTCCTCCAGTTCCTATTTCAAATTCTAGTAAACCAACGTAGGCTCGATGCGGCGTGTTGGCCATCGCATCGATGCCAACAGCATAGTGCGTCAACTTGCGCATTTCTAGGTCACTTTATAGTCATTAAAAAGACACATCCTCAGGGGTAATTGGGTCTTTCTGCCTAACTATCAGCGCCAAAATACAAAATTAAACCATTCTAAGAGCAAAAACGATTCATTCTTCACAAGTTGCTCTCAAGAACAAACCCTAGGAGATTTCAAATTCAATTCAAGGCTCAAGAATTTACCATCAATCTTTCAGAATTTAATTGTTAAGGTATGTCAAGTGTTTATTCAAGGTTTTGTTCCGCCCTTGGAGTTGAAAAATCTATTTTTAAAACCTCAAGTGTATTGATTACATGAATTTTATATTGGGTTTGATTATATTCATGATTATAATGATTAATTGAGTTTTTAAGCCATGTTTTGTTGCAAATTTTATGTGGAGGTATTTGATATATGTATAGAATCATGTACATCCATGCTAAAGTCTTGAAATTTCAAATTGGGATTTGAATTATGGTGTGCATATGTAGTTAGTATCATGTGCATGGATTATGTCCTCCAAGTGTTTGATAAATTTCTCATGTAAACAAAGAAAAATAGAAAACAATCATGTCATGTTAGATTATATGCAAGTTATATCATGCAAGTGTTTGATGGAATGTCTCTATGAATGATTTATGATCAAGTGCATATGGTTATGCCTTTCAAGTTTAAGCTATGATTTATTTTTCATGCTATCGAGTCCTGGGGGTTTCTAATACCCAAACCTTAGCTGTTTACCTAGAGATGTGGTTGTTATAGAATAGTCTCAGTAGTGTCACGAACAGAAGCCTCAGTAATCAGTCACAGTTATAGTTTAGTATTTAGTTCAGACCTCAGTAAATCTAGCTAGTTAACAGAACTCTGTAATATTCAATTAGTTAACATAATTCAGTAGTACTCTATCAGTTAATGGAACTCAGTGAACTCAGTTCAGTTCAGTTAAACAGTACGGTTAGTAACAGTTTAGTCCAGTCTAGTACAGTTTAGAAATCATTCTAGTGTCTATTAAGTTGGGAGTAGGATTAAGCATCAATCAAACCCAGGGATGGGGTAATTCCTACCAGTAGAGGGTTTGAACCTTAGTAACAGTCCCTGCGTTACAGAACTACATAGCCAGCGTAGGTTGAGATATCTTCCTACCAGACTTGGGTTGATATATCTCATACAAGTTTTCCTACCAGCGACGGTTGGTGAAAGAGCTTCTTGTTAGAGAGAGTTAACTCATAGTTTTTCTTTACCCATAACATAATATGACACCCTTCCAACTGGGGTTGCAGGTTGGACCCCAATCTATCCAGAATGGGGCATGTCAGTTATATGATTACCTCCCATAGTTTTAGTTTCAGATTCAGCCTCGGTATAGAACTCAGTTTAGTTCTATAGATTTAGGACAGTCAGACACAGTCACCCAGCTCAGTACAGTTACTCAATTCGGTATGGAACTTAGAATAGTTCCACAGAATCAAGACTGTCAGATACAATCGCTCAGTTAATAGTAATACAATAACAATAAACTTAGATATAAGTAAATCAGTGATTCAGAACTCAGTATCCAGTGTCATCATGACCTCAATTATAGTTTATGTATTTCATGCATGTACTGTCATTCAGCTATATTCATGTTATTCAATTAGTATTGTTCATTCATATGAACCTATGCATCTTAGCCTATCTCACTTAGCATACCAGTACATTCAAAGTACTGATGCATACCTTTCTTTTGTGCTATGATGTCTTATATCATAGGTTTAGATGCATGGGATCCTGATCATACTTAGCAGCTCGATCCATCAACGACATATTAATGGTAAGTCCTCATTATTTGAGGATAAAATTATTATTCTAGTATTTCAGTACTCATTTTTTCTCAGTAGTCGAAGTTAGTTGGGTACTTGTCCCATCAAATCCTTGTTCAGATAGTAAAGGCTTTTTAGACTAAAGTATTTATAGATAGATGTTCAGTTTTGGTATGGATGTACCGTACTCAGTATTTACTTAGAGTTTTGAACCTTATGGAAAGTTTCCACCTAACGTTTGCATAATTATAGTATTACTATTTAGTTATTGCAGTAGGTACCAGTCATGGGTTAGCTTGTGGTTCTTTGGGATTATGAGCACCGTGTATCATCCGGTGAACAAACTAAGGGCATTATATGCTCCCTCCCAAGTCAACACATTATCTGAAGCAATAGGGAATATTTGATATTGTATAAGCAACCACAAAAACTTGGCATCAAAGGTCAGCAAAACTTCTTTATCACACCATGACCCTCAAATCATGAGGTCTCATCACCCAAAGGTGAAATATAGTTAGCTATCCATCTACCATCTCAACTCCCTTTTATTTATGCTTAGCCTCCCACATAGTGTGTCTATCATATGTGACACTTAATTTCTACTCACACTCTATTGTGGATATGGGAGTGATATAGTCTAAACCAAAAATAACCCGATGAATTGTCTTTACCTAAAGATCAACCCTAACCCCTCTCATAAGGGTCTCATTAAGTTATGGCTGCTCTATGTATCTTACCAGGCCTAGATATTTGTGCATAGTAAGAACTACTATGGCATGATATGATACATAAAACTTGTTTACCATAGCAAAGCTGTAAGAACTGAGTGGTCTAGTAATCCACTTCAACTGATAACGATCAAAAGGAGACCATAACTATGGTACTCGACTCATCCTAGATAAATCAATCTTATGCTCCTCATAAATAATCCTTTTGGTCCTTTTGACCTCTAAAATATGACTGTTTGTATCATATATCATCTACATCCCCTCCATGCGCCACCTAACATTTTCCTCCTCAAGAGGTGCCTCCGAGGCATGTATGGGTGCGGGACTCTACCCATGTTGTATTGGTGCCTCATGGGAAGCCTGCTCTATACTTTTCTCAAACTGGGTTAAAACTGACTAATGTACATGAATGTCGATACCCTTCTCTGAATGGGGTATCACTGATGACTCCTCGTGCTTTACATCCTCGGATGAATCCTAGGACTGATGGGTGTCCTAAGATACTCCTTGTGAGCCTGGCTCTAAATCTCATGCACCCTCATTATCATCATCTTGTGGGGATAATATGGAGGTGATCTTCATTGTGACTTCATCCTCGACTGGTCTAGATTTTCCCAAATATCATCGACAACCTGTGTGGCCTCAGTCCAGTACCTAGGTCTAGTGAAAGCTTGTCGACTCCCCCACTATGACTTCCCATGTAGTGACTGTACCATTATCCCCATTAAAATAGTCTCAGCTATCTGGTGCTTTTATTCTCTAGCCACTCTGCTTGTCACACTACTTGCAACCTCTCTAAGAAGTGCAATCGAGTACTCCTTCACAGAACCACTGTGCTCGGGGGACTTATCCCATCTTCATCATTTCTCATCCTTCTTCTTCTTAGAACATTTTAGTGCCATGTGTACCTGAAAACTAGTTGTTAGTTTCCAACAAAAATAAGGGATTGCAAAAGTTGAAGAAAAACACAAAATTAGCAAAAGTTTAATTTTTTCCTCAATTTTCACACCCCTATAACCTATTTGAAGTCCCAGCCAATTCAATGTGCACACACATATAAAGAATCATGTATTCAAATCAAACTAACATGCTCAATCATTAGGATTACTCTACTTGTTAAAGTTTAACTTTCGGTTGGTGCCTAAACTTAGAATTTAATTTTAAACAAGGCCCTACATTAAGATTTTAGGCTACTTCAAGGCTACTACGTACAAGCATGGTAGATTCTTTATATTTTGCATGGGAATATGCATATTAACTTGTTTGTTCAAAGATTAATTTAGAACATATCCATTAGGATACGATAAAGTTACCTCTTTTATGATAATCCAAAAGTGAACATTGAAAAAATTGAGCAAAACCCTAGTTGGAGCTTGTTTTAATTGTGTTGGGACAAGTAGGTACCTCAAAAAAGTTTTAATTTAGACTTTTTTTAAGTGCATGATTAGTTTGTTATTTCTGAGTGAAGTTTGAATTTAAATAGAAAAGTGAGGTTTTGAGGATTTGAATGAGTTAGAATGAGGCTAAGAGTGTTAAAATATAAATGGGGGGCTGATTTAGGTCTTAAATATGTGTTTATGGGCGCAAAATTTTAATTAAAATTTGTGACCAAAAGATGGCTACTCACGGCACCGACATGTGCCTGCCACATGCGGCCTACCATGGGGCTCATGTGCCATAAGCGGCCCGTATGTGTAGGGAACATGTAGGCTAAAAATTTTGTCCCGCTTTCTTGAATTTTGGACTTGGTATTTTCTATGTTCTAAGTTACTTTTGATCCCGTTATGTAAGTCTATGGTCCAAAAAGTATGATTATGTATCAAAGTCCACAACATTCCATTCTCATCCTCAATAATTTAATATTTTCAATTTAAATATGCAACTTACCTGGCCCGTGTAGGACTCGCGACCATGATGGGTTGATCACACTGTCCCCTTACTTAAAAATTTATGAATGTAGTAATTTTAACGTCTTTCGGGTAAGTCCATAAGCTATAAATCTACAAAATTAAAACAAGAAAAGACAACACTATGGGTTGCATCCAACCCAGTGCTTGATTTAACATCATGGCACGACGTAGTTGTGTTGGTTACTAAGCTTCACTACCAAACCCATGGGTTACCTTGCATACGGTGATTAAATTAACATCATAGAACAATATGAGTACCTTGATTAATCATAATTCATCAAGATACCCATAAGAGTACCCTACTGGGTTATCAATACATTCTGTCACTAATACCACTCTCAAGTCAGTTGGCTGCTTCATTGATTTTCGAATGTTGAATGAGGCTTCCTTATTGTTGACTCTGATTTTTGGTACTCCTTTCTCTATGTCAACCATCATTCTAGTTGTGGACATAAACAGTTTTCCTAATATGATTGGCATCTCAGTTTCAACCTCATAGTCAAGAATGATAAAGTCAGCCAAAAAGATAAAGTTATCCACTCTCACAATTATATCAAATAAAATACCCATAGATTTTTTCACCATGTGGTCAACTATCAATTGCTGAATTGAAGTCTATTCAGGAGGTTCAAGCACAATTATTTGAATACAGCTAGCGACATCAAATTTATGTTGACTCCTAAGTCACATAATTCACTGGAAAATTGGGATGACCCAAAAGAACATGGTATACTGAATGCTCTGTGTCCCTCTTTTTCTGGGCTAGAGACCTAGTAGTGACTGCACTACATTGGTGCAAGCCATCAATATCCTCAATTGTAGCTCATTTCTTCTTTGCAAATAATTGCTTCATAAACCTAGCATATCAAGGCATCTGCTCCAACACCTCAAGAAGAGGGAATAGTAAAGCTCAACTCTTTCAGCATCTTAATGAATTACTTGAATTTTCCTTCCTCTTTTTTTTGCTTCAGTCGCTAAGGAAAAAGTAGGGGTGGTCTTGGGATTTGTCTTATTTCCTGCTCATCACTACTTGTTGCTTTTTTGGTCTCCAAAATAGGTGTCTCATCAATAGAATCCTCATCATGCCTTATCACTTTCACAGCAGGTAGTGGGGGATCTATAATAGTCATACCACTCCTCATGGTAATGGCAAGAACATGACCATTATTTTTTAGATTTTGCACAGTATTGCTCAGGGTACCTTGCTACCTCTGGTTCAGTGTTGCTGACATCTGTGTGAACTGGTGCTCCAACTTCTTGATGGTAGTGGCATAGGATTTGATCTTCTAAGTCAACCCTGAAATATAGGCCTTAATCTCATTATGGTTGATCTCTCAATTTTATTGACCCTTTGCCAGCTTAGTCAACATCTCTTCCATTTATAATTCTGTATATCTTCTTCCAGGTGGAATGTACTGATCTCCCTTCTCTCTATAGTATTCCTTGTTTCTTTAGTCACCATCTCACTCTCTACTATAGTCTTTGTATCAGTTATAGTAGTTTCGCCATTTGTTCCGTTGCCCTTGGTCTTGGAAATCTTCCAACTGACGATCCAGATAGTTTGCTATCTCCTTTAATTCTAACTCAAAATATTTGGAAACTGGCCCCTGTGGTCCTACTCCGTTTACCTTCTCAGAACTTTCTGCTATAAAATGGTTTGATAGTAACCCTTGATAAGTTCTTAATAGCATAATCTCTTGCCCTATTGAATCATCCACTACTTTTTGATCATAGAAGGCACCAATAGCATATATGCTAGATCCTCTCTGATCCTCCCAAGTTTGCCACCCTCGATTAGGGAGAGAGATCTGCTTTACCATCTCTAAAGTGGCCTTCTGGAATATTCTAATAAAATATCATCTAGAGATGGTGTCTACCAAGGCTCTAGCGTTGATGGTTAAGGCTTTCTAAAATATCTCTAATAATCTTGACCCTGACATTCGATGGTTAGGCACCATACTTTGCTTCTTCCATAATTTGAACCTTGACTCATACATAGATTCTAACTATAGCTGTCTAATATTATAGATCTCATCCTTACGCTGTAATATCCTAATGAAGGAAAGAAGCGGTTCATGAATTGCCTGTGCAACTAGTTCTATATAGTGATAGATCCTCTTGGCAGTTCCTCTAGCCATAAAGATGTTTCTCCTATAAGTGAGAAGGAGAACAACCTCAATATAAGTTCTTCCTGATTCACCCCTCGAATGGTATATAAAGTTCTGTTCAAAATGCAATTTGCAAGGTGCATGTTTGCATCATCTATAGGAAAACTGGCAAATACACCCTTCAGATTTAAGAATAGGATTATTGCTCTTGTTATATCAAACTTGATACCTGGGGGTAAAATAAGAGGGATAATGGCTCCAGTCTCTGTCGTCTCAATGTATCCTAGATCTTCTTTATCATCTACATATGGCTGCACACACTGATATGCTGGGATTAGTTAAACATAGGCACCTCTAGCTCTATTTTTATTTCCATCGAGTGTTGTTTGATAGTTTGCTTCTTGTCTCTGTTCAGCTAGCTTTGCCTTCTTAGCTATACGCTGAGCTTTTTATATTTCCCTCCTTTTGTTAGTGGGTTGTGGTAAAAGCACACTCATCTATTGATTAATAATATCATAAAATCCTTCGGGAAGAGGAGGATGCAAATCATCATGAACCCTTTTAGGAATATCATCTCTTTTATGTTTTATCATCCTACTAGGTGTTTGTAAAATCCTCGCTAGATTTGAATTCACTGGGAGTAAGGGATTACGCCTTCTCCTTGTGTTATGCATACACTGGATTATACCCAACTAAGAATAAAAACAAAAATAAAAACCCAAACATTGGAACAAATTCAATTAACAAATCAACACCGTATTTCCCAGTAATGGCGCCAAAATTTTGGTAACTCCCAAGTTATACCTTCACGATAAAGATGATATAGTTTCTACAAAATATAGTAATCCAACAAATATTACAGTAGAATCCCAAAGGAATCTGTGAAATTATGGCTCACAGTTATTGTAATCAACGAGCAGAACTAGAAAACTAAATGGGGGGTTTTGAGTAGAAATATTAAATAAATGGCAAATATCAGATTTGGTTGTAATCAGTCGTAATTGAACAGTACGAATCTGTTCCCTGGCTTCTCAACTCAGTAGAATTATTGTGCATTGTTGAACCAATTTGATACCTTGCATGCCGAATCGATAAGCTCGTACCATTTACAGTCACTTGGATGAGTAAACAGATTTCACCATTTAACTTTTGAGTCTCAGGATGTCTCTTTACTAACACTTATCTTGATCCCAATTAACTATTATCTTTTGAGTCTCTAGTTATTAGATGAAAGTTAACTATCTTACTTAATAATACCTAGTATTGTGGATCGACAACTAAAATTCAAATTACTGTTGTCAGTATATTTTCCTAGTCACTACTCCTCTTTAGTAGTAAGTAGCAATAATCTAGATGGGATCCTAATGTTTCCAACTGTTAAGATAACTATTAAGGCAAAGATAATACTATGCATCCATGTGTATCGGTTCACAAGAATAATAGCACTTCCCCTACTTCATCAATTCGCCAGGGTTTTCACAACCCTACCTAAGGATTTTTAGCCGCTCATGCTTGTGGAGTAATTAAAAGCACTGATAATTGAAATCATAAGATAAAATCACAATAATCATAAGTAAAAGCCCAAGTAACTGAATTAATCTACCGAAATTAATACAAGAGAATTCCAAAACCAAAATCAAAATATGTTTGGAAGTATCATGGGTGCGTAACTTCTACTAAAAACACATAAGGGGTACGTATAGTACATGCGGAAACCCTAAAACCAAATCCCAAAAGAAAAAGAAAAAAAAGGATCGGTTGACACATAAGGTGTCCACATGTGGCCTGGCCTTGGGTGCATGTAGGACATGGGGCCTGAGGATGGGCACATGTGGCCACCACATGTGCTCAGACCAAAATTCCTGCAACTCTGCTCTCTGGATTTTGAACTTCTACCACATGCTTTCCCTACATGTGGTCCAAATGTGCTACATGCAGTTCGCATGTTGACATAAGTAGGTACCGAAAATCTTTTTTATCTCTTCTTCTATTACAAAACATGCTTTAGTCATGAACATCCAAGATTGGTTCAATAGGTAGCAAAAACAACCATATTTTATTTTTTTCATGAACTTAGAATCCAAAACCTAGTTTCCTATAAAACATACCAAAAATGCATCATATCTAAAAAAACAACCTAAGAAACTTGAATATTTTCATTGTTTTAAGAATTAAAAGTGCTATATTTCTATAACATATAAGTTACTAGGAAGTTCGTTTGGTTCTTAGGGTCAATTCATATTTAGAAGTCTTCACTGGTTCCAAATGGACCTCGAATGAAAGTCCACGTTCACCAAATTGTCAAAAAGTTAAAAAATTTAAAATTTAGGTTTGGGACCCAGATTTGGTCAAAAGGACCTCGAATGAAAATCCACGTTCACCAAATTGTCCAGAACGTTAAATTTAGGATGGTTACACAGTTCATTTTCCTATATTGGATTTTGAATGAATCCCTAACCATTACCAAAACTTGAAATTTCTTTATGTTTCAGTTTATATTTGGTGCTAGGTGAAGTTGTCGCGATAGCACCTAGGGGTTTCACAATTGCCCTATTGTGATCATGGTCCATGGACGGCAATAGATACATCTCTTTACCTGGGAAGGGCATTTGAAGGAATTTTAGGCCGTATTATGGGGATGTTTCACTCTTCTTCGAGACCAAGAAACCCTATAATGGTGTGCTAAACTCAAATTGAGTCTTGGATGCTTATTTAACAAATATTTTTGTGATTAAGCACAAGTTTGAGGTACCAATCATTTCATTTCATGACTGAATTTCTTGAATTCCTTACTAAAACCCCCAAATAACTTAGAGGCTTAATTTTGCCCCAAATAATCTTAGTCCTTACCTATTTCTTAAGAGTTATAATTCCTTGATGGTGTATGAACATTGGGTTGAGCTTGGAAATATTTTTCTCATATGTGGGACCCACTTGGGGTTTTGGTAGTTTTTGGACCCAAAGCACAATGGTGCAATGGGTATCAGTATTTTAGTTAAAATGTGTAGATTGTATTTTTGATAGCTTGGCACCTTGAAAAAGCTTCTTGAAAGGGAAAAGTAATGTTATAGCAGTTCGTGAGCTTTCTTTGAATTTGAGGTAGGTTAGGCTTGTTCCTTGTTAGATTGAGCTATGTTATAGTATAATTGTGATATCTTGTCAAGATTGGGATGGGTTTTAGGTATTGGAATGTTGAATGGTAAGACTTGGGTTTAGTTGAATCATTTAGGTCACTTAAACTTATAGATTGGAATCTTTGTCTTGTAGGCTTGAATCTTTGTAAATTAGACTTCATGTCTAGCATGAGGATCCCTTAATCACTCTAGTTGGATGAGATTGACCTTGTCACTTATATTATGGGTAAGATGACCCTAGTTCTTACATTTATGGAAGTGTCTTAGATGCTATGGTTGAATTAGGTGTAATGTTTGGAGAAGACCATTACCTTAGGACTATTTTTGGTTTAGTATAATCTAAAAATTGATTTAGATACCTTAGTCTAGACTTAGTTAGAAGTCTGACTTACAATGTATTTTAGAAATTTTAAAGGGGGTTCTTGTCACGACTCGAGGCTACCCCCTAGTTGTAACACGGAGCCTAAGACCACAAATAACCCTAAGCTAACCCATGATCTAGTACCTGCTATTAGTATTAAATAAGATAATACTAAAATATCATATGTCGAAGTTAAACTAAAACAATACTCAACATGTCTGGAACTACTGATAAAACAAAGACAAGTCTATATATCTCAATATCTTAAAGCCTCTAAGACATGAAGATTTGATGGGATAAACCCCCAATAAACTCTAACTGACTGAAATAAAAGAAACACTAAAAATAACTGTAAATATATGACCTCGATTAATGAGGACTCACCACAAATATTGTTGAGTGATACTCAACTAAGTACCGGCGATCGGGGAACTGTATCTCCGTACATATGTTATAAGACAACATAGCGCAAAAGAGAGTTTGCAGTCAGTACTTTGAATGTACTGGTACACGAGATAGGGACTAACTAAAATACATATGGGTACTGAACATGAATTCATGACATATTAAATGAATGTAAGACTAAGTAAACCATGTACTGCAAAAATCTCTAAAACTGATAAACTGAATGCTTGTTCATTCAAACCTAAGTTTATATAATCTGTCTATGAAACTGAAACTATGGGAGCTATCATATAATCAACCTGCCCTAATCTAATCTAGTTGGGTTCCAATCTATAAACCCAGTTGGAAAGATGTCAGTAACTTGCTACGTGTACTAACACTGGCTGTGTGGATCAACTAATCTGATGTCTCAAAGAACTAGGGTGTCATTCCTCTATTGGCGAGTGACACTTTAGAGAGTGTTATTCCTCTACTAGCATGTGACATCTCACAACCTACGGTGGCTACATAGTTCTAGAACTTAGGGACTCCTACTAAAAGTCTTACTCCTCTATTGGCTAATGAGCCTTCATCCCCAGGTTCACGCGATGCTATATACTACTCCCAACTAAACTACATTGGTACTGATTTAAGTTAACTGGACTCGTAACTGATAATTAGTCAACATGAATATGGTAATCTGAATATGATGATAAAATCATGATCTGACGACTTATCACTTAAAAATAAGAAACATGTGTAAATATATAGGTATAGAGTGTTTATATCCAACCAGCATTGAAAAACACTTAAGTACAATAACATTATCACAGTCTTGTAAGGAAATTCATGATTCGTAAACCTAAAACATAGTATATTTCACTAAGCTGATGAAATCTATGATTATGAGTACGAGGATATGTTAAACTTATAAGGACAACATCCCCACATGATTTATTTCATAACTTTATATATTGACATGGTATCAACCGAACATGTTATGGATGACTGAGATTATAAAGCATGTACGAGTATAATTCACATGGAGAAACACTATGTCATGGTTTTTATTCAAAATTATTAAGAGGAAATTGAGTAAATTCATATGCAACATTGAAATTTCATGAAAAAAGGGAAAAGTTTCATACTTTAAAACAAGGGATTTCTTGGGACTCAATGGGTGGAAGGAACCTATTCATGAATACCCCACATACCTGAGTTGCTTTAATTCTTGAAGAAAACTTGGAATTGAGACATTGAATAGTTGAATTCCTAGAAGAACTTTGACTTTTTATGTTCTTGGATATGGGAAATAATTTTACGTTGTTAACTGATGAGGAATGGGGCAAACAATAGTCCTCTTTGGTTTTAAAACGTCAATTGGATGTTTAAGAAGAGGGGGAAAGACCAAAATTCCCCCTTGAACCTTAAATGAAAAAGCAAGATTGCATAACCTCCATGGCACGGAGGCTAGTCTCCGTGACCTGACGTGTATCATGGAGACTAACCTCCTGACACACCACGTATAGCGGAGGTCCAGTCTCCGTGACACATTAAAATCGCTGAGGCATTCTACCTTCGTGGTCTAAAAGCACCCCGAACCCCTTTAAAAGATCTCAAAACTCTCTCGATTGACCCTTTTAACATTCTTAAACATATTTTAACTCATAAATCAATATTTCAAACTCGGGAAGGCCAAAAATAAACTGATCAAAATCTTAGGGTTTTAAAATGGCCATGTCACTTGTACTTAGTGTAAATTCAATGGCTTTGGGACTTCTATACATTAGAAGAATAGATGGAAACTCATCTAGAATCTTGTGGGGTATGACAATATCTCCCCTTTAGGATCATTTATCCCCAAATAAAACTGTCTATGCTGAGATACTAAGAAGACTTAGATCATGTACTGAATACTTATGACCTGAAACATTATTAAGTAACTGAATATGAAAATTGATGCATAGAGTGAACTAAATTCATAAATGCATGCTATGACATATGGATGGTTGGATAGCGGAGATAAAAAATGAGATAATCGATTTAAGAGAAACCACTACCTCAAGCTGAATTTGAATTTACAGATAAAAGATAGGGATACTTAGTTTGCACAAGTACTTCTGCTTCCTATGTAGATCCCTTAACAGACTGATTTCCCCATAGAACCTTAACCAAGGCAATTTCATTATTCCTTAATATACAAATCTGACGATCAAGGATCTCAACTGGGACTTCTTCGTATGAAAGGTTATCTTTCATATCTGCACTCTCTTAGGGATTGACTAAAGCTGGGTCGCCAATACATTTCTTTAGTAAAGAGAATAGAATATAAGTTGCACTGATGCTAACTTTGCAGGGAACTCTAACTCATAATCTACCTTCTCAAAATAGCTCAAAATCCTATATTTGCCAACATAGCAGGGTCTGAGCTTCCCTTTCTGTCCAAATCACTTCACCCTATTCATGGGTGAATTTTCACATAAACTAAGTCACCAACATCAAATTCAAAATCTCTTCTTCTGAGATCAGCATAGGATTTTTGTCTGCTCTAGTCTGTCTTCAGCCTTTTTTGGATCAACTGAACTTTCTCTATCGCCTCGTACACTGAATTTGGACCTATCAAAGAAACTTTACCTACTTTAAACCAACCTATTGGTGAACTACACCTCCTTCCTTTGAGAGCCTAAATGGAGCCATCCTATTACTAGAATGATAGTTGTTGTTGTAGGCAAACTCAATTAAAGGTAAGTGGTCATACCAACTACCCTTAAAGTTGATAACATAATCCCTTAATATATCCTCTAAGGTCTAAATAGTCCTCTCTGCTTGACCGTCTATTTGAGGATGAAAAGATATATTGATATGAACTTTGGTAACAAGACCCATCTAAAAAGCCTTCCAAAAATGGGAGGTAAACTTAGTACCTCTATTTGAAACAATGGTCAATGGAACTCCATGAAACTTTACCAACTCCCTATGATAGAGTCTAGCATAATCCAATGTTGAATACAAAGTATGAGCTGGCAAAAAATAGGCTGACCTGGCCCTTATATCTATAATTACCCAAATTGGATCACAATGACGATGCGAGGTACCCTATCATAAAATTCATGTTCACCACTTCCCACTTCAATATGGGGATGCTGAACTCCCGAAGTGTACCACTAGGAATTTGGTGTTCAAACTTAACCTACTTACAATTTGAATACTTAGCCACAAATTCCGCCATATCATTCTTCATACCATTCCACCAATAGATTTCCCACAAATCAAGGTACATCTTAGTGGCCCTTATGTGAATAAAATATCTCACAGCAAACGTCTCTGCTAATATTTCTTGTCTTAAACCTTCCACACTCGAAACACATAACCTACCCTGACAATGAAGCGCACCATCTCCCCCTTAGGAGAAAACCTCAACCTTCTGATCTGGAACCGCCTTGTTTAACTAGACAAAAATAGGATCCCTGTCTTACTTTTCTTTCACTTCGGCCACCAATGAAGATTTTGAACCATTCTGAGCCCATACACTTCCTTCGGCCTTATAAACCACCCGAACACCTAATCTAGCAAGCTAATGAACCTCATAAACTAACTCCCTCTTATCCTCCTTAACATGCACAACACTTTCTATAGACAATCTACTGAGGGCATTGGCCACTACATTAGCCTTACCAGGGTAATACGACACACTCATATCATAGCCATTCAACAATTAAAGCAAATTTCTCTGACAAAGATTCAGGTCTTTCTATGTAAAAACATAATGTAAACTATTAAGGTCCATAAATACATCAACATGAAGCCCGTAAAGATAATGCATCCAAATCCATAAGGCAAAGACAACTACTGCTAATTCAAGGTCACTGGTCGGGTAATTCTTCTTACAGGGTTTAAGCTGTCTAGAGGCATAGGCTATGACCTTACCTCGCTTCTTCAATATACAACCATGACCAACTCTAGAAACATCACAATAAACTACAAACCCATCTTAACTCTCTAGTAGAGTCAATAATAGAGCGAAGTGAGAATAGTCTTCAACTCTTAAAAACTCTTCTCACGAGATTCTGACTAATAAAATTTTACTTTTTTTTGGTTTATTTGAGACATGGGAGAAGCGATAGATGAAAATTCTTTAACAAAAAATCTATAGTAACAAGTTAAACTTGAAAAACTTCTAATAGTTGATGGAGAGACATGTCTAGGCTAGTTTCTCACCACTTCAATATTTTGAAGATCAACTTGAATACCATCACCATAAATGGTATGACAAAGAAAAGTTACTGATCTCAACCAAAATTCACATTTTTTGAACTTAGCAAATAAATAGTGCTTCTTAAGGGATTGCAATACGATTCCTAAATAATCATCATAATCAACTTAACTATGTGAATAGAAGAGGATGTCATATATGAAGACTATGATGAACATGTCCAAGTAATGCTTGAACAACCTTTTCATCAACTCCATAAATGTTGTAGGCGATTCATTAGTCTACAAGACATAAATATAAATTCAAAGTGACTACACCAAGTTCTGAAGGCTATCTTTGGGTTGTTATATTTCTTTACTCTAAGCTGATGATATCCAGATATGAGGTGTACCTTAGAGAAATAGATTACATCTTGAAGTTGGTCAAATAAGTAATCAATCCTATGGAAAGGATACTTATTATTGATTATAATGTTGTTTAACTGACAATAGTCAATGCAAATTCTGAGGGAACAACTGAAGCACCATGCGGAGTCACTAGGCCCTATAAAACCCTTATCTAAGAGATCTTTAAACTGATCCTTCAATTTTTTAAGCTCAGATAAAAATATTATGTATGATTGAATTGAGATAGGTTGGGTATCTAAGAGGAGATCTATTTTGAAGTCAATTTCCCTCTCAAGAAGAACTCCGAGAAGATCTTCAAGGAACACAAGACTAAGGGTTTCAGAATTTGAGTCCTTGAGTCAGACGAGATGGTACATATATCCCTTGGATACCATTTTTCTTGACTTAAGATAGGAGACAAATTAACCTATAGGAATTGAAGTAGTATCCCTACATACTATGATATAATGTACTTTTATATTTCTATAGTCAACTAAGGCATAGCACCAGTGGAGCTAATCCATGTCGAGAATGATATAAAATTCATTCATCTCTAACTCCTCAAGGTCAACTAAAGTGCCTTTGTGAGATACTGTGACCAGAAAATTTTTGCATACTTGTTTGGCTATAATAGAACTATCCACTGGGGTAAACACTAAGAAGGGTTCTTCTAAGATATTGGGACTGACATTAAACTCTACTTCTATATAGGGATTCACAAAAAAGTGAAGCTCTAGGGTCTAACAATGCATAAAAATAAATATAAAAAACTTGTAACATACCCGTAACCATATTAGGAGAACTCTCCTATTCATGTAGAGCCTAAGGAGCTTAAAGTCGATTCTAATGCTGCCCACTGGTTGCACTAGATGTGGTTCCTTACTGGGTCAGACGGCCTACTGGAGTTGATAAAAATTTAAATTGACCCTGTTGATGAGAATCCCTTCCCTTCTAGGCAACCACTGGGCAATCTCTAATCCTGTGGCCTAGGCTGCCACATCCAAAATATATATCACTGACTTCTCGACACTCTTCCTAATGGTTCCAAACTACTGTAAATAGGATTGGTATGACTACTATTCATGCTACCCTGGGACTTGGAGCCTAGTACTTTATCCCGATTATTCTTCCTAAACTGAGGCACTACACACTGGCTGAGGATGGGGCTGGAGCTAAAATTTTTTGACAAAATGAAATGATTCCTACCATTAGATATTTGCTATGAGAAGTTGAAGCTACATATTTTTCCCTCTTATTCTCCCTTTTATTTTATTTGAGCTTCTTCTCCTCAATTTATTGAGCATGGACCATAAATCTAGAATGGTCCATATCATTAACCAACATAGCTATTCTATACTCCTTAACCACTTCTTTTGAACCCCCGATGCAAACTTACTCATTCTGGCCCTAGAATTAGCCATCATAGTCATAAGCATACCTTACAAATAGGGTAAACTTGAGTGAGTACTCCTCCACACTCATGTTACCCTATTTTATATTTATAAACTCTTTCACTTTGGCCTCTCTCAACTCAAGTAGGGAAAAAACTATCTAAGAAGGTTGTAGCAAACTTCTCCCACCCTATAGGCTCTACCTCAATACCTTTGTTCATTTTTTACTACTTGAATCAAGTATGTGACACTCCTTACAATTGGTAAGCGGTGTCAGCACTCTCACTCAAAGTAACACCCATGATGTCTATCACTTTTTGCACACTATCCAAAAACTCCTATAGATCCTCCTCAGACTTGGATCTAGAAAGTAATGGATGATTAATCCGAGTGAAGTCTTGATCCTAGCTATTGTCATTCCCACTACTTAATTTGATGGGGAAATAGCTTATTGGTTATTCTGAGTAGCCATAGTCTCGGCCAATATAGTGAAAGTGGTCCTAAATTTGGCTTGTAAAATATATTCATTTAGAGGGCCTTCCTGAATAGATAGTGGTGTAGGCTGATCCTTATTTCTTCTTCATTTATTTGTTCTGGGAGTCATTATCTATAAATAGATGAAGGATAAGTTAGAAAAAGGAATTCAATAGAGCTCATGATCTTTTGCATGACATGAATACTGAAAGAAGGGAAACTTTTCTAAAACTTCTTCTAGCCACTTGCCCATATATGTAGCGTGCATCATACCCATGCACAAGGCTCTACTCAAAGTGGATTTTAGACAACTTAAGACACTTTAAAGCCTTAGGCTCTAATAACAAGCTTCGTCATGATCCGAGGCTATCCCCTAGTCATAACACGATGCCTAAGGCCATAAGTAACCCTAATCTAAATAATAAACTGGTACCTACTATGGGCATTGAATAAAATAATACTAAAACATCATATAGGGAAGTTAAACTGATCAAATACTATTAAGATATACCACTAAAACAATACTCAATAGGTCTAAAACTGCTGATAAAATTGAGACAAGTCTAAATATCAAAATATCTAAAAGACTCTAAGACATGAGGAGTTGATGGGAGAAACCCCTAACTAAATTTGACTGACTGAAATGAAGGAAATTATAACAATAACTATAAATACTTTTCCTCAATGGTTAAGGATTCACCACACCATAACTATTATTTAATGATACTGAATTAACTAGGGGCAGTAGGGGAACTGAGTGTACACATATATGTTATGAGAAAACATAATGCAAAAGAGAGTATGCGGTCAATATTTTGAATGTACTAGTACGTGAGATAGGGACTAATTGAAATACATATGGATACTAATCATGACTGTATGAACATGCACAATAAATGCACGACCTATACAACATGTACTAAAATAATCTACTAAAACTTAACTAGCAAAATATCTGATAAACTAAACAGTTGGTCATGCAAACTTGATTTGATATAATCTAAATATTGAATTGAAACTATGAGAGCTATCATGTAATGGACATGCCACAATCTAAGATAATGGTGGTCTAACTTGTAACCCCAACTGGAAAGGTGTAATACCTTGCCACAGGTACTAACACTCATTGTATGGATCAACAAATCCGATGTCCTGATGTACTATGGTCTCAGTTCTCTATAGGAAAGTGACCCTAAGAGAGTGTCAGTCCTCTATTGGCAGGTGATATCTCATAACATACATTGGCTATGCAACATAGAAGCTACTACTATAAGTCTCAATCCTCTACTGGATGGTGAGACTTTATCCCTAGGTTTGCTTTTTGCTAAATCCTACTCCCAACTGATTAACATAGGTATTGATTTAAGTTAAATGGACTCATAACTGATAATTATTCAACATGAATATGATAATCAAAATATGATGATAAAATTATGATCTAACTAACTTATAACTTGATAATCTGAAACATATGTGAACATATAGGTATCGAGTGTTTATAACCCACCAACACAGAACAATACTTAAGTATAATAACATTATCACAGTCTTGTAAGAAAATTCATGATTCGTAGACCCAAAACATAGTATATTTCACTAAAATAATGAAATCCATGATTATGAGTAGGGAATATGTTAAACTTATGAGGATAACATGCTCATATGGTTTATTTCATAACTTGATAAATTTATGTGGTATAATGATGTGCTAGATTTTTGTAGCACATTTAAGACTTTTTAACTTAAAATAATTGTAAGTTCTTAAGTAACTACTGGTGTTTTTGATGATATTTCTTATGATTTTGTAGGAAAACCAAGATTCATGAAAATACATAAAATCTACATCAAGAAGGATGATTTTTGGTGAAAATATGCAAGAAATTTAGTTTTGAAAAGTTTCAGAAGATTTCTTGACGACATGTTATGATAAGCTATCAGGTTTGTGATAGGATATCATGGTGGTCGTCAGGTTTAGACAGAGAACAAGAAAATTGAAGATTTTCTAATGACATGTTATGATAAGCCGTCAGATTTATGATAGGCTATCACGGAGGGAGTCAGATTGTGATAGGCTATCACGGAGGGCGTCAGGTTTGTGATAGCCTATCACAAATGGCATCACAAAAAGTAAAAATTCTGAAATTTTTATTTCAAATTTCTTCTTAAAGTACGGATATAAATAGAAACATTTAGGGTTTCATGGGGAATCTTGGACATCTAGGAACGTCTGGAACTTATTCCAAAGATGACTTTACTTTTCTTTAGTCTCTTAACTTAGAAATTCAATTTTCCATCCTTTGATTTAGTTGTGGAAAATTCTTATTGTACTTGAAGGAGAAACAACTTTGAATTTCATCTTTTGTAAGTTCACTTGCTTTAAGTTATGAATTCAATCTTTGTTAACTCTTTCTATCTTATGAGCAACTAAAAACCTGCAACGAGGGTTGTGAGATCTATGATTATTATTTCATTGATTTAATAGTTGGATTAGGGTTTGAGTGATTATGGGAACGTTTTGAAATTCTGTTGTTTTAACTTGAATCTATTAGTTGCAAACATTAGGTTATGCCTTAGGTTTTATTTTCTTCTAACGAAGAAATAGACTAGAGGTCGTGGATTATCAACAGGGACTCGGAAGCTACCGACCTTCTATTTAATGATTGATGCCGTAACTGGATCAATCTATTTGAGATGACATCCAGTTGGAAATAGATAAGTTATCTAAGTTTGAGAGAATTAGATAATAAATTTTCTGGTGAGGTCGAGAGATAAGTCAGATAGTATCATCGGCAGGGATAATCTGTTGTTCCCACCTATCACGATAATCATGAACAGTTATTATTCAATGGAGATTAATAGTCATAGTGATCACAACCCTAGTATCTCTATATCATTGATTTTAAATATTGAAATCTAAGTTTTGAGTTCTAAAATAAGTTGAAACGTTAGAATTTGTTTGATTGTAAAAAACCCTATTTTGTCTTTTCTTATTATTTATTTGAATTTAACTTGTAGCTATAGTTTTGAACTATTTTAATCACTACTCACATTGTTCCCTATGGATTCGACCCCGACTCTGAAGTTGGGTAAATATATTGACGATGACCGCCTTGCACTTATTTGAGGTATAAGTTGAGCGTTATGGCGCCGTTGTCGCGGAACAATTTGGCGTATTGAGTTAGTTTGGAATTTTAGCTTACTTGCTTGAATTCAAACTTGTAAATATTTGTTTGTAATTTCCTTTATTTATTGTGTTAGGTAGATTTTCTTTATTTTTATTTATTTCTTACTATGGCATCATGGAACGAATGTAAGTTTGATGGTTGGAAATCTTATCTGGATGATCCATGTCCATATTGTGATGGACTCCACTTTTGGCAAAATTTTAGATATACTTCCTGGAGAGAGATGTGTGCACCATCTCCATCCTACTGGGAGTATAATTATTCT
Organism: Capsicum annuum; assembly: GCF_002878395.1. Taxonomy (NCBI): domain Eukaryota; kingdom Viridiplantae; phylum Streptophyta; class Magnoliopsida; order Solanales; family Solanaceae; genus Capsicum; species Capsicum annuum. The sequence continues at coordinate 129,863,778 of NC_061117.1, forward strand.
ATATGTGGTGGTCAAGATGGATATTGGAGTGATTTCCCAAATGCCCCCTCCCCCTGTTGTGCTAACCCAAGTTCTAGTTCTTCTTATGAGTATGATAGGTCTTATGGTCAAGAAAAGGAAGAACGCAGCACTGGAAAGACTAAAATTGAAGCTATGCTTCAACTAATGTTGGATCGTATAGACACAATAAATGATACCATATGTGACATATGTCAAGACATTAGGGTATTTAACGAGGGAAGAGAAAGGATAGAAGAGATGGATATCGAGGTCAATCATCCAAAACACTTTTCTACATTATGGTTAGATGATATCTTGTCTGTGGAATCATTTAACATAATGGATGAGTGCAAAGATGAAGAAAAAGAACCTTATATCGATGTTGTGCTTGATGTTGAGCAGACCTTAGAGATTTCCTAATCAACCAAACCAACCATGAGGGATGATGCCAAGATTAAGGAAATGGTGCTAGTGGCAAAAGAAGAAAACAAGCCAATCTCTTATGAAAACTCTAGCTTAATTCAAAGTGAAAATATTGAGAAGGTGAATAAAAGTGAGTGTGTAGAGGATAGTGTAAATTTTGACGTAGGATTTGTTGGGCCACACTCGAAGCATTTTTCCACATTATGTTTAGATGATATCTTGTCTGTGGAATCATCTAAACTGGTGGAAGACTGTGAAGATGAGGAACAAGAATCCTATATTCTTTATTTTACACTTGATAAACAACATAAAAACACACCTCACTTAAAGGTTGAGTTGTTTACCATGCATCATTCATTACTCGACTTCTTCATCGTTGTACCACCTCCCTATGAGTGAGGCAAGAAGATGGACTCTAACTTGAGGGTGAAGTTTATATCCTCAATATGGAGGAAAAAACTGAGTTGGGTCATGCCGCGATACTAAATTAAGCACTTCTTGGGAGATACCCAAGGTATTTTGTTGTTTGTATTTATATTGTGTGTTTGATATCAGATCTTTGCACCAATGGTGCCACAGGTATGTTTCTAACTCTCTTGTTTTGGATTGACGTGTTGGGAACACTGCATGATATTAATTTGAGGGAGGGGATACTTATGGGTGTGATGTCCTCCTGGGGTTTTTGTTGTCGTGCCTCTTTTCCCCTGAGTCTTGTTCCTAGTAGAGCTGACATGTTTAGGTGTATTGTGTTTGTTTTGTGATGTGTTGTGGTTAACTGGAGAAAAACAAGTATCTAGAGTAGTTGACATATTTTTGTTGATTTTTAAGACTGATAAACACCTCTTCGTTGGTCTATTTTATAACTATGTGATATGCATTTATATGTGTCTACCGTGAATCTTTTTATGGCATTAGTACTAGGGACATAATAATCACTGCTAACCATTGCATGAACCGAATGGGTAGTAGCTTGTGATATACCATTGTGCCATGTATGTATGAGGTCTTACTCAATTCCCTGTGTGTGTTGAATCTAGAATTTTCCTGGTTAGTCTTACCTTGGTTGAAAGATAGGGGTTAGGAAATGACCATAGGACGTTTTGATTTTTAAGTCACTTTTTGTCCTAAATGACCTTCCCTGTATGCGTGATATCTTTTAATCCCTATTTTGAGCCTGAATTGACCATTTCCTTTTATGACACCTATCACCTTCCCATTTAGATCATAATGAACCTGTCTTGGCCCTAGTCCTCCTTAGACACTATGCACTTTGACTTAGGTAAATAACTTAATTTGAGGGTGGCTATCATAGGGGTACGTAATGTAAACTGGGTATGAATAAAGGTAGAATAAAAGGAAAATAATAAGTGAAAAAGAATAAAAACTGGGTGGTGTGGAAGAAGAATAAGAAAAGAAAAATAATGAAAAAGAAAAGCCACATTCATCCTGAATAATGTGTGATCAAGAAAAGGAGAAAAAGAAGAAAAATGTTAATAAGTGAACCCTAAAAGTTAAGGTAGTGCCAAGGAGGCTTAGTTACTCTAAATGCCATTGAATATCATACCAGCCCTTAGCCTACATTACAAGCCAAAGAAAAGACCTACAGTGATCCTAACTTACCTGTCTGGACACCTTGCTAATGAAAAATAGGTCAAGCATATGGTATTTGACATGCATTGATTGGAATTTCTTTCTGAGAGTGAGTGTCTCTTGATCGTCCCTGCATTGACATGCTTGAGTTCATATATGAGTGAGGAGGGACTTCTTTGTTGTAAGGGCACATCGGTTGCATTGCTAGCTATTAACTTATTTGGATAGTGTAATATTAGTACATGCATGGTTGTTGTTGCTGAATTGATGCCATATCTTGAATCCTTTGGGTCACATTGTGGATCTTTATTGATATGCATAGTTGGGTTTAAGGTGATTGAAAATGGAGAGGGTAATGTGTTTTGAGCTAAACTTGATAATCAACTGTCATAGGTATCTTATGTGTCTCTTGGTTAAGTATTGTAATATGGTGTTATGTTGTTACTTAGGGACAAACAATTGTTTTAAGTTGAGGGTATTGATGTGCTAGATTTTTGTAGCATATTTAAGATAATAGGTGATTGGGATTATAATGCATGTAAGATAATAATTCAAATGGGAAAACACAATGGCATGATTTATATTTAAAACTACTAAGATCAAATTAATTAAATTCATACTTAAAATTGAAATTTCATGAAAAGAGGTAAAAAGGACTATACTTGAAAATAAAGGATTTCTTGGGACTCTATGGGTGAAAGGAACCCATTAATTAGTACCCTACATACATGAGTTTCTTGAATTCTTGAAAAAAATATGGAATTGGTACTTTAGTTGAATTCTTGGAAGAAACTTTCAATTTTTGTGTTCTTAGGAATGTGCAATGATTTTACATTGTTAACTAATAAGGTATGGAAAAATAATGCCACTCATAAGTTTTATAATGTGTATTGGGTGTTTAGGGAGAGGGGAGAAAGACCAAAATTCCCCTTGAACCATAAATGTAAAAGAAGGAATTCACAGCCTCTATGGCATGGAGACTATTGCGGAGGCTACCTCCGTGACATGGTGTGTATCATGGAGACCAACCTCTATGACACGTCATGTATTAAGGAGGGCCAATCTTCATTACATATTTAAATCATGGAGGCATTATGCCTTCGTCGTCCAAAAATACCCTGAATCCCTTTCAAAAATTCCAACTCTCTCGGATTACCCATTTAACATCCCAAAATATATTTCAACTCATAAGTTAATGTTTCAAACTCAGGAAGGCCAAATATAAAATGTTTGAAATCTTGGTGTCTTAAAATGGCCATGTCACTTGCACTTAGTGTAAATTAAATGGCTTTGGGACTTCTAAATAGTGGATGAATAGCTACGGACTCGTCTAGAATCTTGCGGAGTATAATATTTCTTGACCCACCTTAAGAGTAATTCTCTTGAAGACCTTAGATGGCTAATAAATTCATAGGAAATTCTCTCTTAGAATAATGTTAGCTAAATTAAGATAATTTAATTATGGTGATTATATTAGAAGTGATGTATATGGTTTGTCGCCTAAATTACCATAAATGCTATGAGTAACTATGGTTTATGCTATCAATTGATAACATGTTTGTTATCATGTGAGCTATTTATTAAGCTATTGTTTCAAGCTTGGGTTATTATATTACTCAGGTTGTACTCTTGTTTAGTAACCAAACTAGTGACCATGCTAGAAAGCCCTCATATTGCTAATATTATGAGTTATGATACAAATGATTCTAGAATGCATGCTTATTGACTACATAGGAGGCTATGTTGCTAATTATGCTTGAAACCCAATGATAATTGTAATACTCATGTTACATATATATGTCTATTGATATATTTACATTGAAAACAAATGATGAGTATTGGAGGTATGATCTTAATTTCTCTTTTATGTTCATTTACTTTAGCCTTCGTGGGGCTTGCCATTTACTTTAGCCCTGGTGGGGATTAACATTTACTTTATTGCTTGTGGGGATTGCTCTTAATTATTGATATTAAATTGCCTATTATTATGATATTGATGCCCAACAAGGCAGAAAGAGATAGAGATGATGATATTGATACCCAAAAAGGCTGAAAGATATTGTGATGATAATGATATACTCGGTAGGCAGAAGGATAATCAATTGTTGTGCCTACTTGTACATCTACCGATTTGAGTTTGGCTAGCCCTTTGTATGGAAATTTACACTTATGTATGCATATCTATATCTCCATGTGATTAATTTCGATGCAACATGTCATTATAATGACAGATGTAGCCCACTAGTGTTAAATGCATATAAAGTGGTGTAGTTAATGGTAAATGAGAACTAAGGATTCATGATGGATATTTCATTCATTAATCAAGACTAGTTGGTAAGCGAGAAACTAGTTGTAAATGAGGATTAACTTAGTGAGTAATGTTAGTGATAAATAATGGTTAGTTTAGGAGGTTTGGCTATTAAAAATACTGTGTGGTGAATAGTTTCCTAATCGATGACTATAATTATAAGATGCGTAGAAATCTAATAGACTAGTTAATGATCCTTGCTTAGCTAATAAGTAGTGGATAATGGGTATTAATGATAAGTAGCTAACGATGGTAATTGTATGGAATATGGTTATGTGGTCAATATTTGTAACAAATGAAAGTTTGGTAAAATTACAAGGATAAATTTGGAATATTGATGAATAATGATGATATTTGACTATGTTGTTTGTTAAATCCATTATTATTATTATCTCTCTTGGATGTACTCTCTTGTAGTATAGGATGCGGTGATGACTTCTTTACTTTATTCACCAACTGGAATATGGGCACCAACTTGTTACTTGTGCTTTGTTGTGTGTATGACTTATGATGTATTATGGTTCTGAATTATCTATTTCTTATGTACGATGATATAAGTATGTGTTGATGCCATATGTTACACCGTTATTTTGGTTTAATTACTTATTATGTACTGTAATGATGGTGATAATTTAGGTTCAATTTTGTAACTTGACTTACTTAAGATTATCTCGCATATATCATCTTTATATCATGACTTATCTCAGTTGTCTGATGATGCCTACTAGGTACCCATTGTTTTGGTACTCATACTACACTTTTGTACCTTTTTGGTGCAGATCTGAGTACTAGTTGCCACCGTTGATTCGAGTTTGTGTGGGGTTGATCTATTAATGATAGGGTGAGCTCAGGGAATTTGAGTCACCTATATTCCCACTATCTTTAACATTAAGTCTTTAGTATTTTAGAAAGATGTATTGACTATACTTTAAGTCTTTTGGGATGTATTATTTACATGAGATGCTCTTGTACAGGATCTACCAGGTTGTGTGATTTGTATCTTATGATGTCTGTTTATCTATATTATTACCTTTGTTTATATTTTAACTTGTCTTCATTAAATTTAGCCTATGTTGGCATTTCTTATCGAATTAACCCATTGAGATATCTCTGGGTTATTATATTACCTTACCTATTGGCGGTATTTAGTAGGTGTCATCATGACCTATAAACTGGATCATGAAAAATTGATATCAGAGCCTATGTTTTACCTCTATAGTTGGTACAAAAACAAGTGTCTAGTAGAGTCCTACGGATCAGAATATTGGTGTCTATTTCATATCTTTGGGAGGCTATAGGACATTCATAGGAGTTCTTCACTTCTTTCACTCATATTATGCTAAGAGTCTGAGTTGGTTTGTAAAATATTCCCTTAAACTTACTCTTTCGCGGATGGCCAAGACAGTGCTACCTCTAACAAGATATAGGTCTCGAGTCTGAGCCTAGGGATCCTAATCCTGTTTGAGGATAATCTAGAGGTCGAGGATAGCATCATGATGTGTCCCCAGCTAGGGACCAGGATAGGCCACTTTTCGTAGACCCTATTCCTACACCTGAGCCAAAGATTCTTCCTTAATAGCTAGTTGTGGGCCAAGGACCAACTCAGGCTCTGATAACTTTTGTTCTTTACTCATTGCTTAGAGACTCCTTGACTCATATTTTAGGGATTGTTAGTGGTGTGTCATTTGATGGTGAACAGTTTATTGATCAGAGTGCCACTAAGGTGGGGTCGTAGCTTATAGCTATAGCTACCAGAGTTTAGGATCCGCCTACGCCGGAAGTTATTTAGTTAGTAGCAGCTCAGCAAGTTGTGACAAAGCCTACTATACCTTCTAAGGAGCAGAAAATGTTGGTTAGATTCTTGAGGTTTGCTTAGCTTAGGGTTTTTGGTGCTCCAGGAGAGGATGTGTATGTGTTTCTCATTGCTTGTGAGGATTGGCTTTGTGGTTTAGGCCTTGTTGAGACTCGTGGCATGGATTATACCATGTTTCAGTTGGATTTGTTAGCTCATCATTGGTGGAGAGATTATATAGACTCTAGGCAAGCCGGATCTTCGCCGTTGTCCTGAACTCAGTTCTCTGAGATGTTCTTGGAGAAAATTATGACATGTTGCCATAGAGATTGATTGCGTGATCGGTTCTGCAGATTAAAGCAGGGCTCCATGGTAGTTGTTGAATATAAGGCCCATTTTCATTGGTTGGCCAAGCATTCAATTTCTATTTTGGACATTTAATATAAGAGAGTTTGTTTCTTTGTTAGAGGGTTAAGACTCTCCATTTGTATGGCCACTCAGATAGTAGTTGATGTTGGTAAGAATTTGGTTAAGGTTTCAGATCATGCTATAGTGGTGGAGGAGATGGACCACGAGAGTCATGAGAGACGTGATAAGAGGCCTAGATTTCAGGGTAGATATAGTAAGAGTCATAGTGGTTCCTGATTCAGAGGTGGTAGTTCACATGTTGGGTATTCTCCGCATTCATCTTTTCATCCTTAGATTCAGCATAGTCGACCAGTTAAGGCAGCTCTTCAGATTAATGAAAGAGGTCAGTTAGGATATGATGTTCTCCCAGATAAGGGTGGTGATTAGTCTTTTAGGGGTTCATCTTTGGGGCATTCTAGACGTGGTGGTTATTCCAAGTTAGCTAGATCTGTTGGTTCTGGTTTTGCTCATATGTCCTATTTTATTTGTAGACTTATTGGTGATTATTTACGAGATTGTCATAGTCGTGGGGCGATGGTTGTTTTAGCTCATGGTGCTACCCCTATTAGAGCCGTTCATCCCTTGTGTTGAGGTGGTTCTCATTGTTGTAAGGGTGGTTACCAGGGTGCTTGAGGAGCCTCTCAGTATTGCAGGTCGGTCAGGAGCCCAGCAAGATGGCGGGCGTGGTTAGTTATATGTAGTACTTGTTTGACTCAAGGCTGAGACTTTTGATGATGTAGTTACAGGTATGATTCTTGTGTGCCGTAAGTTATCTCTTTCTTTCTTTGATTTGGGATCCACTTAATATTATGTATCTTCTTATTATGCACCATGGTTGGAGTTGGCTAGTGATTTATTATCTATTCCTCTATACATATCTACTCTAGTGGGTAATTTTACATAGTAGTGGATTGAGTATTCAGGTCATGTGTTGTGACAGTTAGTGATACTGATACTTGTGTTGATCTTATTATTAAAGATATACTAGACTTTAATGTGATTCTGGGCATGGACTTGTTATCCCACTATCATGTGGTCATGGATTGATTTTCTAAGACCGTTACCTTAGCCATGCACGGTGTATCCCTAGTCATGTGGAAAGGAGCAGTTTACCGCAAGCTAATAAGGATTATTTCTTATGTTCGTGCTAGGAGGCTTATTTCGAGCGGTTGCAAGTGACACGACACAAATCGGGGCCTTGTCGCAATGGTCAATCTCACGACCGACTGGGACAGAAGACCACCCCTAATACCCAACCCAACCAACCAACACACATACCTTGAGTCAGATGAACTCCGAACATATATCAAGATAGCATAGTTACCATGTAATGACTTTGTGATAAGCCTGTATCCGTGGCCAGACCAACCAAGTCAATCTATCCAATAACCGAAACCACTAACCATACAAAAACCATGAATCAAAATGAAAATGATAACCCAATCTATATATAAATAGCATGATCAATCCATACCCAAGTCCACAGTTGTCCAAACAAAGCCTCTAAATGAAAATCCAACAGTACCTAGTCGGGACATTCCCCCGACCATAGCCAAAAATCAAGTCTAGGAAAAGGAGAAGCTATGTAAAGTAATCCATGATATGAAATGGATGCCTTCCGATCTATGAAAGATCACCACTTCAATCCAACACAACTATTCCCGAATTCGATCAATGAGCAGGAGGGATAGTATGGCCGGGTCCTGCATCACGTGGGATATAGCCGCCCAAAGACATTTTAGTGGGTGAATGCAAGAATGCACTCAAGATAATGATAAACTAATTCCAACCATTAAAAAACACATAAACCAACCACATGCATACAACCAGTGCAATACACACACACACATACACATATATATGAACCATGCCGGGACATGGAACAGGATTAGCATGAACTTTGAAATCATTAACCTGGGATGTATAGACTTTTTCGTTTAGAATTTCACCCATGGGATATATGGGGTGAGTGCTACCTACAAAAACGGCCTCAGCATGTGTTGTCGCATGAGCCAGAGAAAACATGAGATGAATAGTACATTTCCTAAACATAAGTATGACATCATGAACACGGTCATCAAGACCAACCTCACACCAACAACCGTGAGTTTCCAACTTTGTTACCCCGGGACCTCTGCCTTCTACGACATGGCTAACATATACCGCTTTAAGGCATAAGTTAAAACCATTCACACATAACCAACCATATAGTCATTTTCTTATCAAAGGCATTTTATTGGTATCTTCATACCAATACTACTTGCAAGTATACACATGCCATTAGTATTATCAAACAACCGTTTATATGATTTTGGTTCTCTAGCCCATCATCAAACAAGGATGCTTATTACACCAAAGTTTAGGGACTTGAACCCATCACTAACAAAGATACAAAAACCCATTTCATGGCCAACAACGTCTTTATAATAGAAACCAAAACCATAGCTAACAAGGACTTTTAATTTAAAGACAAAACCATGGCCACTAATACCTTGCTATTCAAATAAATTAGAAACCCTTTCATAGCCAACAAGGCCTTTACAAAATATTTTGTGAACTATTTGTACTCATTTAGCCATTGTGTTAGTTCAAAACACCATTAACATGTGACTAGTAACCTCTTTTAGATCTTTTCACAAACACCTTGTAGGCATACCTTAAACAAGTCCAAAAGCAAAGAATAAACCATTAAGATTAGGGTTACCATGACCCAATATTTAGACCACAATCAAAAAACACCCACACATGCAAAACTTTACAGAAAAACATGCAAAAAACACCATTTAAATCAAGAGAAAACAATACTCAACAATATGCATTAAAACCCTTAACATGGGGTCATCAAAACCACCAATTAAGAATAAAAATCAATGTTTAAAACCATGATATTTTCTAACTAACAATGAGGGAAGACTTACTTGCCTTATATAAGAAGGTCTACGGAAGAAACTTGACTTTTGAGCCTCTAGATGCCCATTTGTATCAAACCTTAGCTAAACCTTGAGAGGGTTTAAAGGGAGGATTTATGAGTTTTTTTGGTATGTATTGATCCACCAAAGAGTGTTATAAGAGTCTAAAATGATTTATATAGTGAGATGACTTATGGGTTTTAGGGTGGGAAATATTTGCAAAGCCCTCAGCTTAAAAGCTGGAAACTCTCTTTGCAGATGGGTACGACTCACCCTCCAAACCGTACCTAAGGGTACGAGTGGTACCTTAACTTATACCCTAGACCCCTACCAAGGACCTCTATACTGACCAACATACGACCATGATTGTCGCTGACGTATCTTAAGGTACAAGAAGTACCCTACTACTCATACCCTAGGTAAAATCTACTAGGGAATACTTTAGGCATCATACGACTAGGTAGCTTTATGACTTATACCCTAAGGTACAACTAGGGAGCTGCCAAATCGTATCTTGGAAAGAATGTACCCAACAAGCACTGGTCAACATACGAGAGAGAGGGTTATAGGTTATATCCTAAGGTATGACTAGTACCCTGGAATCATATCCTCCCAGAGACTTTAACTTATAAAAAATTTTCAAGGGTCCAAGTTTAGGGTGTTTCATTCTCCCCCACTTAGGATCATTCGTCCTCGAATGACTAGTAAATAAAAGAAAAATAATGGGATAACACATTAACACACATCAACTTCCTTCAAACAAAAATAAAAGACAAGAACATAAAATAAGATGAGAGGATTACCACACCTGAACCAATACCTCCGTTCTGACCTCTAACTAAGTTAGAAAACAAGGAGGCAAGAGAAACTATTCTTTTCCCTTAACCAAGTTAGAAAACCAATATGAGATGAGGAACACATACCTTATTTATGATTTTTTGGTTTGAATAACCAAAGTGGAAACTTAGACCGCATGTCCTCTTACGTATCCCAAATGGCTTACTCGGACTTTTGTTTCCACCATAGAACCGTTACAAAAGCCATACCTTTTTGTTCGCAACCGTCAAACTTACCGATCCACGATCCTCCTCAGGACCTCCTTAAAGAACAAAGAATCTAAGATACCACTACCACCAAAAGAAACTAACCAATGAAAGGCCACCCACTCCTTACCCCAACACAAACACATGGAATACCGGATGAATGAACTCATGATAGAGAGCAAGTCCAATTCAATGTATAATTTCCCAAAGGCACATCACCATGAGAGCTTGAGTCTAGCTATATACCACCCCCATGTACATGCCTCTCCAAAGCTAAAAGAAGATTAACTTAGGCCAAAGATCACTATCCCTTACATCTATCTAAAACACTACTACGCTTCTATCACTATAGCCAGGCATCATGTTTCATCAAGATTCTCAAGTGCCTTACATAACTATTGGTATAAATGCTAATCATAACATTCTATCCTACCGCTTATGTGCCCGCGGTATAATCTATTATTCCAAAGATCTAGCACTCTCTATCATTTGTACAAAGGTTTACACCAACAATTCCTTTCCAAACCATTTCTCATGACAACAAGCTTACCTCGCCTTCCAAAACCTTAATGCTCATAGTCACCCTAGACTCTCCCCCACTTAGGCACTTCTACATTCCTTATTTTCAAAATATCACCATTCTTTCCAAGCCACTACCACCTTAATTATAGGAAGGGGTATCTAAGGAACCAAAGTATAAGAATTATACATGCCAACCTAGGAAAGACCCCCAAGATAAGACACGGCACTAGAGGCACTAAGTAATTCATAGCAACCACCTAGACCATAATAAAGAACCACCCTAACATAAACATACCATAAAGGAGTCCTTAGGACTAGATACTAAAAGAAACATAACCGCATATACCATAGGTAAATATGTAATGTAATGTAAAGACTCATCTAGGGAATGGGGTGAATGCTAAATGCGAACCTCAGGCATTAAAACTATAAGAATGCATCCAATAATAGTAGAGTACTTTCTAAACTAAGATAGAAGAGAATCACTAGGATATTCAACCTGACCTTCCCTTGAAGTCTACCGCTAAAAGAAAATTTTAGATTAATTCTCAACCTTTATCCCATGACTCCTATAAGCACAATGCTCCGCTTTAATGGGTATCACAAGGATGTACATTAGGGAAAATTTGTTCTATTATATCTATACCTCATCAAACAAAATGATGCCTAGAGTCCAATATAGTCACATAAACTCCATGTTCTAACCTAACCAATAACTAAACCCCCAATCTATCTATTCAGCCTGAACCCCCAACCTATATATCATCACCTTTCTATTATTGCACTCCCCGAGCCATTAAATTTACCCCTTATACACACCTCATATCACCAACAAATTTACCTCCAAAATTATCACATTGTTTGATACAAGTTAAATGGCTGCCTTAGCTTTTGATGATATCTTTGGAGGCCAATACCTAAAGGCTTAAGACTTGGCTGCCATGAGAGCATAAGGATATGCAAGGAAGGCTCATTTTGATCATGAATTAAATCAATACCATGTATGGAAGGTTTATTAGAAGCTTACATTGATGTTAACTCGAGAACCACAAGCCTTGAAGACTTAAGGACTCTCAGGTTTGGACCATCTTTGTTGGTTCCCTTTACTAAGGGAATTTTGGTCACTTAGTCTTAAGGGTATTTTGTACAATTCATATTGTCTTCCAACACACCAAGGACACCCTTGGTCATTAAGGGTAGTGTGGTCTTTTTGTCTCCTTTTGTAATATACTATAAGTAGTATATTTTAGGTCTTTTCTCTTTAGTTTATGAATGATAAAATATTGAAACATTTAAAGTCTTCTCTTTGATAGTATAAAACCTTAGTTTAGTATTAGTTAGGGCTTGGAATAGCCATTATAGTATAAGGCTTGGAAAAGCTAGTATTGATCTTTGCTTTGAAATGGTGGATCTTGAGGTGCGTTGGTTCCCTTGGAGGTCACTGTAAGAGTGTGGTGTTGATTATTACATTCATTAGGGTTTAGTGTTAAAATAAACTTGGTTCTTAATCTTGTAATAATCTTTGTCTAACTATTTATCATTTTCATTCTTGCAAACTTGTTGTGTTGTTCTTGTTCTCTACTCTCGGTTTGTGTTTGTTCTTGTTGGCTGAAATTATTGCCTTCTTGTTCTTCATTTTATGTTTTTGTAAGCTAGTTTTGGTTGGATGAAATAGGTGTCAAACACTTTGTTATCTTCTCATTCTAGTGTTGTGTTGTGAATTCAAGAGAGGTCTCCAATCGGTCCAAGGATCTTAGTGATTTATGGACTGTTTTGAGTCGCTTCATGAGTTCCTTGTTTTTATTGTATAATTTGGTATCAAATAATGGCTTGATCTTGTTCCTACAAGATCAATCTTCAGCTTTTTAGTGGAAAAATAAAAAAAATGTTCAAAACTGAAAATTCTAGAAAAAAATAGCAATCTATTCGTGTTGTGTCTTGGCCGAGATTTTTACTTGTATTTGTTGTATCTAAGTGTTAGTTTTGTTCCTCACTAACACATTAAGTCGATATCTTGATTTGATATTTAAAAATTGATGTTGTCTTTGTGAATAAGAAGTGGCCATGAGTTGAAGTTGTTGTTCTAACTTGGCCGTGTGGTGACCTTGTTGTTGGGAGTTGGTTTGTGTTGTTATTGATCTTGGTGGTTGTTGTTGTGTTCTTGTTGTTCATCACAACCTTCATCTAGTGTTTAAACCAAAAATACAACACCAAAGAAACTTGGCCGTTTGTTGGTGGTTTTATTGTTGGTCTTGTTGTTGTGGAATTGGGCGTTGGAACTTGATGTTGTTCTTAGGAGATTGTTGTTGGTTGTTCTTGTTGTGGATGTTGTGTTCTTGAAGTTCCTTACCATATTCATCACCTTTTTAATATAAAGTGAATGATAGAGCCTAAAAGGTGAAGGAAAGAAGTGTAAGTAATTGTGTCTTGAAAGGCCCCCAACCTTACATCACTTCTCAACTACTTCCCATGAAACAAGGGTCCATGTTTTAAGGAAAAGTACTACAAAAGTCAAGTCTTGAAATTTGAAACTTGAAAAAAGGCTCCAATACTTATTCTTCCTTCCTTAAAACAAATTCCACCAATCAAAATTAAAATTGGTCGACTTAGACTTTGGAAAATAAAAATTGTAGAAACCGCAACCAATATGTAGCTGCCACATCATCAAGTTACTGTTCATGCATCAAATTTTGGCTCAAATTTCTGATTTCATAGTTTCCTTTTGTTGTTCCTTAGTTTCAATTTTGTTGGTTGCAATACTAATTAGGAAACTAGTACTCATCTACTAGATTGTTAGTTAGTCTTTGTGTTTGTTCATTCGCGTTTGGCATTTGTTATGTGCTTTTCTCATCTTTGACACATCGTAAATTCTTTGTTTCAAGTTTATAGGTAAATTTTGTATTGTCTATTGAGTCAATCAAACAATAATCTATTCCGGTCGCCAAGTAGAATTGACATCTTATTGACTACCAAAGTATAAACAACTTTCAATATTCACCACTCCAATTGTGAGAATCACAAAGGTGAGTGTATACAAGTGTTGGTAAAGAGCTTTTACTACTAATCTTATTTTTTGTCTTGTTGTTTGTTATTGTCTTTTGCTTTAGGTACCATGGATACCACTAATCTCGATGCCACATTCGATCGCATCAATGATGATCTTGAAGATATGAAATGTCATGTTGAAAGGCTATGCCAATTGTTACCTAAGCTTTTCCCGCAAAATCCAATTCCTCTTATCCAAACAACTTGCGATGAGAGCATCCCAAAGGTAGTTGCTTCCAAAGTTTGTGAAGGACCTTGTCACCGAGGTAAAGACAAACATACTCATGAACTTCTAGGTAAAATAGCTAACTCTTAGACTTTTGTGCATGTGAATGATGATCGTGTGGCTAATAAGCCATTGAGTGTGACTTGTATCTTACCTACATGTAAGTATATTGATTCTTTGCCATTTGTTGATGATGTACAAGTTATATGAGTGGATACACTAGTTGATCCTATAGATGACCAAATTGACTCTTTTTGCAAGATCAATTTGTGTCCACCTAGTGTTGAAGCTATTGTATTGAATGAAAGTACATCGTCGTATGAAAAATGTGTTGACCAACTAGTGTCTAAAACTTTCCCACCACTTGAGGTTATGTGTGATGAGATTAATAAATCTCAAGTGAGTGGAGAATTTGAAAATGTTGGTCAAGGAAATAGTAGTGAACCCAAGAGCTCTTCTTGGGGTAATTTTGTGCTTGAAATCTCCTTGAAACTCGATATTGATCTTTTAGAGAGTGAGGAAGTTACTTTTTCCAAATCTTTTCGTGGATTGGATAATGCTCTCTTTAGGTATAATGTCTTGTTTGAAGATGATATAAACACTCCTAATAAACCTAGTGGTGAACATGATGGTATAGGTTTCCTTGAAAGCTATAGCCAATATGCTAACCCACTATGATGTGACAACATTTCTCCTAAAGATGAAACTATCTTTTTGAAAAATGAGAGTACTCTTACGGGTAAGTAATGTGTAGTCCTTCTTAAAAACCTGTGAGCAAAGGTGTCATTGACTCCTTGGGATAATATTTCTAAATTTGCATCCTTGCTTGACACACTTGTGCTTACATTGCATGAATACCAACTTGAGGATGCCAAGTTGCCTACTTGCTTGAAGGAAAGAATGTGTATGTATTCAAATGTCTTATTTTCACCCGTGTATACCTTTACACTTGGTTCTTTCTTAAACTACCTCTTTTCCTATGATGACATCCATGCTAGTTATGGATTTGTGTTATGTACAGGTAGGAAACTTGTTGGTTGGTCCACTTATTCTAATGACTATGTTATGTGTGTTGGATGAACTTTAAAACCAATGGTGGCACCACGATTGATGAGGTCACTTGAAGAAGTAATGAAATAATTGTGCTTTATGGTCCCTAAGTTATGGGTGGCCTTACCCTTGGGACTTTGGGATACCACTGAGTCCTTTGTAATTTCTTTATCTCTTGATACTTGTCAAAACCATGCCCTTTCTGACGTTTTTGCTAAGATTTTCATGACTAACACCATGGATTTATGGTTATATTTCAAGTATGTCCCACCTTGGCATGATGATGTTTTTTATTATACTAACCCTAACCCTCATTCCTTGAGGAAGTTGTGCTTGTTTGTCCTTTCTCTTGTTTTGCAAGGTATGGATTCGAGGTCGAATCCTTTTCAACGAGGGGAGGATGATACAACTCAAATGGATGCCTTAGCTTTTGATGACATCTTTGGAAGCCAACAACTAAAGGCTCAAGACTTGGTCTCCCCGAGAGCACAAGGATATGCAAGGAAGGCCCGTTTTGAGCATGACTTAAAGCAATCTCGTGTATGGAAGGTTGCATGGAACCTTACATTGATGTTAACCCGAGAACCACAAGCCTTGAAGACTTAAGGACTCTTGGGTTTGGACCACCTTTGTTGGTTCATGATTTTGGTTCCCTTTACTAAGGGAATTTTGGTCACTTAGCCTTAAGGGAATTTCGGACAATTCATATTTTCTTCCAACACACCAAGGACACCCTTGGTCATTAAGGGTAGTGTGGTCTTTTTGTCTCCTTTTGTAATATACTATAAGAAGTACATTTTAGGTCTTTTATCTTTAGTTTATGAATGATGAAATATTGAAACATTGAAAGTCCTCTCTTTGAGAGTATAACACCTTAGTTTAGTCTTAGTTAGGGCTTGGAATAGCCATTGTAGTTTAGGGCTTGAAAAAGCTAATATTGATCTTTGCTTGGAATCGGTGGATCTTGAGGTGTGTTGGTTCCCTTGGTGGTCACCGTAAGAGTGTGGTGTTGATTATTAAATTCATTAGGGGTTAGTGTTTAAATACACTTGGTTCTTAATCTTGTAATAATCTTTTTCTCACTATCTATCATTTCATTCTTGCAAACTTGTTCTGTTGTTCTTGTTCTCTACTTTCGGTTTGTGTTTGTTCTTGTTGGCTGAAATTGTTGCCTTCTTGTTCTTCATTTTATATTTCGTTAAGACAGTTTGGGTTGTATGAAATATGTGTCAAACACCTTGTTATCTTCTCATTCTAGTGTTGTGTTGTGAATTCGAGAGAGGTCTCCAATCGGTCCAAGGATCTTAGTGATTTGTCGACTGTTTTGGAGTATGTTTGTGGACTGTTTTAAGTCACTTTGTGAGTTCTTTGTTTTTCTTGTATTATTGTTCTTCCTGATCTAACATACTCTCTTTACCAAGATCAAACATCTAGGTTCATTCCTAGTGTCTACCAACCACCATGCACTACAATACCACCAAAGTACCCAATATAGAATATATATATATGGTCCACCGTACAAGGACGACACCCTAAAATTCCTTATTCACCAATCAACCGCCTATGGATTCCCGGGGAAACCATCCCCTTATGCATTAAAGAATGAAAACACTCCACGTAGAATACTAGGATGGATGAAACTTTCAACTAAGAGATCCCTTAATTTCCCTTTGAGCCCCTTTCACTCAGCTGGAACCATTCTATGAAGAAACAATAGAAATTGGGCAATTGTCTGAAACAACACCAATCCCAAACCAACCTCCCCATAAGAAAAACACCATGAGGGTCATCATAAAGGACCTCATGAAATTTACTCATCACCAAAGCTAAATGCAAATAAATATCTTCCGAGTTAGAACCATTAGCCCAGACCAAATGATAGAAACACCTCTTTGTAGACCAATCTCCAAATTCTAAGATATAATGTAACCGTTCCCCTTAATAGATAGGGAATAAAACCATCCTCTCAGTCCATAACTGACTCATCATGAAGAAAATAACAACCTTATAGATCCTACAATCTAATAATGCATAGCATGAGTATAATAAATCCCTTTCCTGAATGAGATTAAAATTCACCATAACTGAGTCAAACCAATCCACCAAGACTAACAGATACCACACACCCTCATAGACTTCTTTAGCAATCGCGGAGGAACCTACCAGGGTAGAAATAGAAAGAAAAGAATCTGAAACAAGCATGGGACCAAATCCAAACTATACAACCATAAATAGGGTCATATGAGAGAGGGGACCCCAAACCAAGCAAACCATACACACATCATGGAAAAGGAGTTTTTAACATACCAGTGTTAGTATAAGAAGATGTATCAGACTCCCGAGGTATAGTAAAGTTATTGAGATGATCCAGACCAATGTCAGAAGTACAAGTAGAACCCCGTGGCGCAAAAGCCACAGAAGTGGGAACTGGTATCCTATATGCCCAAGTGAAAATCATTATGGGATACTCCCATTGCATGTAACCCAATTGACCATAACTAAAACACTGATTCTTTCCTTCTTTACAAAAATGATGGTGTGACTAACAAAAAAATCTGCAAAGAGGGTAGGATGATACAAATTGGGACCCAATAGCCCGAGATTGGGCACTTTTTCCCTAGAAGAATTATTTGTTTGAAAACATCTGCCTCCCAATGAATTTAGGTGGGGAGCAGGAGTATTAGCCATAGAGCAGGAGTTAGGACCCACCCAACTCTTCCACTTGAACCACTTACCCCCATATTATTGGCTTCTTTTTGTTTAGAAAACTAAGTACTCTGCCTATTTACCGACCTTGCCTCATTCTTTCCCGTACTAATAAGATCATACTGGCATGATAGAGTTGTCACTATCTGGGTTAATAGATTTATAGAATGACTAAAATCAGCACTAGTAACCTCTCCTTAAGTTAGCTGGGCATGAGTGCTAACTTCCAAAATAGGATCAGTTAAGACCGATAGGACTCTATGAGAAAAACCAAAAATTGCAACCCTTAATCGAGTCTATACCTCATGAGTTGGACTATATCTATCTATGTCATCCTCAAATGGGATGGGTGAGTTTCCACATAATTTGGATCATTGAGAAAGCATGATATGAAAGATAAACCAAAGGAAAATTTAGGGAAGAGTTCTAGACCTTATACTCCATAGCTCAAAAGTAGAACAAAAAGAAAGTGAAACATTCCCAAATGCCTTGTAGACTCATGATTATAAGTATACTGCACAACATATCCATAAGATAGACTCAACTTGACATGACTTTGTGGACATCCCATGACACCAAAACCTTGGCACTGATACCAAGTTGGTACTACCCAAATTGAGGCTTTGTCATAATTGGCAATTTCAAGTCCAATCAGGATCGAAGACCACAACCAATACCTAATCCAACCAACAAACACATAGACCATGAGTCGAATGAACTCCAAACATATATCAAGTTAGCATATTACCATGTAATGACTTTAGGTTAAGCCTATATCTGAGGCCAGCCTAACCAAGTAAATACATCCAATAACAAAATCTAGTAACCATACCAAAAAAAAAGAACCAAAACAAAAATGAACCAAAACAAAAATGTTAACCCAAACTATATATATAAAGCAGGATCAATCTATACCCAAGTCAATAGTTGTCCATAAAAATCCTCCAAACCAAAACCAAAGAGTACCTAGTTGGGACATGCTCCCGACAATAGCCAAAAGCCAACTCAATGAAAAGACAAATATATGTAAAGTAATCCATGACATAAAATTGATGCCTTCCAAACTATGGAAGCTCACCACTTGAATCTAACGCCGGCTGTTCCTGAATCTAATCAATGAGTGATAGTAGTAGTATGGTTGAGTTCTGCATCTTATGGAGATACAGCCGCCCAAAGACGGGTTATCAAGTAAATGCTAGCATATATTTAGGATAAGGATAAAATAATTCCAACCCTTAAATACCAAATAAACCAACCATATGCATATGACCAATGAGGTACATTTATATATATGAATCATGTTGAGATAAACAAGAGGATTAGCATGAAATTTGAAAGCATTGGCCTAGGATGTGTAGCCTTTGTTGTTTAAAATTTCACCCATGGGCTAGATGGGATCAGCACCACATTTTGAAATGGCCCCGATGTGTGTCACCGCATGAGCTAGTGAAAACTTGAGATGACTAGTACATTTCCAAAACATAAGTATGACATTATGCATACAGTCATCAAGACCAACTTTACACCAGCAACTGGGAGTTTCTGGCTTTGGTCCCCCTAAGACCTCTGCCTTCTATGGCTTGGCCAATATATCCCGCTTTAAAACCCAAGTTAAAACAATTTTCCCATAACCAACCATTTATTTATTTTCTTAACAAAAGACATTTCATTGGTATCGTCATACCAACACTACTTGTAAGTATACACATGCCATTACCATTATCAAACAACCATTTATATGATTTTGGGGCTTTGGCCTATCATCTAATAAAGACACTTATTACACCAAATTTAGGGACTCTAACCCATTGTCTACCAAAGACACTAAAAACCATTTCATGGCCAATAATCCTTTACAATAGAAACCAAAACCATAGCCAACCAGGCCTTTTATTTGAAAGTCAAAACCATGGCCACCAAGAACATACTATTTAAATAATTTAGAAACCCTAACATGGCTAAAAATTCCTTTAGAAAACCATTTACAAACAATTTGTACTCATTTAGCCATTACCTTAGTTCAAAACACCATTAATATGTGACTAGTAAACTCTTTTAGATATTTTCACAAACACCTTGTGGGTATACCTTTAACAAGTACAAAACCAAAGCATAGACCATTAATATTAGGGTTACCCATGACCTAATACTTAGAGCCCAATCAACAAACACCTACACATGCAATCCTTCAAAGAAAAACATTCCAAAACACCATTTAAATCAAAAGTAAACAATACTAAACAATATGCATCAAAACCCTTAATATAGGTTCATCAAAACCACCATTTAAGAATCAAAATCAATGTTTAAAACCATTATATTTTCGAACTAATAGGGAGAAGTTACATGTTTTAAATAAGAAGGTCCACGGAAGAAACTTGACTCTTGATTCTCTAGATGACCACTTGTAGCAAACCCTAGCCAGCCTTCTTGAGAGGATTTAAAGAGAGGATTTGACAGTGTTTTTGGTATCTTTTGATCTACCAAAGAGTGTTATGAGACTTTAAAATAAGTTATATAGCAAGGGGACTTAAGGGTTTTATGGTGGGAAATGTTTGAAAAGCCCTCAACTTAAAAACTAAAAACTCACTTCGCAGGTGGGTACGACTCATCCTCCAAACCATACCATAGGGTATGAGTGGTACCCTAACTTGTACCCTATCCCTCTACCAAGGACCCCTAAACTAATAAATATATAACCATGCTTGGCTAAGACGTATCCTAAGGTACGAGAAGTAGCCTACCACTCATACCCTTGGCAGAATCCACTAGGGAACTTTAGGCATCATATGACTAGGTAGCTTTACGACTCAAACCCGAAGGCATTACTAGGAAGGTAACAAATTATATATTAGGCTAAATAGACCCAGTAAGATCTGATCAACATACAAGAAATAGGGTCTTAAGTTGTATTCTAGGGTATAAGTAGTACCCTAAGTTTTATATTGACTAGATACTTCAACTTAGGAAATTTTTCTAAGGGTCTAAGTTTAGGGTTTTTCAACAAGTCTTATCTTTCTTATATTTGTGATACTCATATCGAGAGTTCATCACTTAACTTTGTGCCTGTTGTTTGTGAGTTTCCTGATGTGTTTCCTACAGAACTGCCTAGTATTCTGCCTATCTGTGAGTTTGAGTATGCTATTGACCTCGAGCCTAGCACCTTACCATATGGCTTTTATTGAGATTAAGGAGCTGAATTCTCAGTTTTAATATCTTCTTGGTAAGGATTTTATTAGAATAAATATGACCCTGTGGGGAGCTTTTGTATTGTTTCTAAAGAAAAAGAATGGTTCTACGCATATGTGCATGATTGTAGACAACTTAATATGGTAACGGTGAAGAACCATTATCTTATGCCTCATATTAATGAATTGTTTGACTAAATTCAAGGTGTAACAGTGTTTTCTAAGATTGATTAGAGGTCTGGTTACCATCAGTTAAGGATTCGAGTTGAGGTTGTCCCAAAGACAGCTTATAAGACCTGCTATAGTCATTATGATTCTTAGTAATGTCCTTTGGGTTAACTAATCCCAAGCCACATTTATGGATTTGATGAATTGAGTATTCAAATATTATTATGACTTCTTTGTTATGGTATTGATAACATCCTTGTGTATTTGAGGAGTACTGAAGAGCATGCGCAACATTTATAGATTGTGCTCTAGATTTTGAGAGATTATTTGCTTCACGCAAAGTTCTACAAGGGTGAGTTTTGACTTGAGTCAGTGACATTCCTTTTCCTTGTGGTGTCTATGAATGGTGTTATGGTAGACCTAACCAAGATAGATACGGTTCATGAATGGGCTAGACCAAAATCTCTGACTGAGGTTCATAGTTTTATTTGGTTGACCAGTTGTTATAGACACTTCATTGAAGGCCTCTCTAATATTTAAACCACTATGACCAATTGACTTAGAAAGAGGTTCCTTTTCCACGGTCTGAGGAGTGTGAGTCAAGCTTTTGGAAGCTTAAGAATTTTCTTACTTTAACTACTATGTTAGCTTTTCCTATTAAGAGGGGGGGATTCACTATATTTTGTGATTCTTCTAGTGCTCGCCTTGGTTATGATTTTATGCAACAAGGTCATGTCATTACATATGCTTCTAGAAAACATATAGTTCATGAGCGCAACTACCCCACTTATGATTTAGAGTTGGCGAAGGTAGTTTCTCGATCAAGATTTGGAGGAATTATCTCTTTGGTGTGCATTATGAGATTTTCACCGATCCTCGTAGTCTTCAACATTATATAACCCAGTGAGAGCTTAATGCTCAATAGCTTAGATGGATGAAATTGCTTAAGGACTATGATATTTCCATTTTGTATCATCCAGTTAAGGCAAATATGGTAGTTGAAGCCTTGAGTCTCAAGGTAGTGAGTATGGGTAGCTTGGACTAGATATCCATTTCTCAGAGGCCTTTGGCACTAGACATTCAGTCCTTAGCTAATTTGATGGTTCACCTTGATATCTTAGACCCTAGAAAGATTTTGTCTAGTGTGAATAGGAGGTCCTTACTATTTGAGTAGGTTTGTGATCGTTAGTATAAGGATGTTAAGCTTTGCTTGCTTTATGATCAGGCGTTAAGTGGTGAGTCAGAGAGGAACACTATTGATTTTAAGGGTATTTTAATGTTTGGTAGCCATATTTGTGTTATTTAGATTGGTGATTTGAGTCAGTAAATTATGCATGAGGCTCATAGCTTTAGATATTTCATTCATCTCAGTACAACAAAAATGTATAGAGATTTAAGGCAGTATTATTGGTAGAGTGGCATGAAGAGAGATATGGTAGACTTTATAGCACATTGTCTATGTTGTCTAAAGGTAAAGGTCAAGCATCATTATCTTAGTTGTTTTAACTCAGTGATTGCCTATTCCCAAGAGGAAATGGGAATGGATTACTATGGACTTCATTAGTGGTTTGCCTCGTACCTCCTATGGTTTGGATGACATTTTGGTTATTATGGATTATTTGAATAAGCCATCAAACTTTATTCCTATTATGATAAACTTTAGTACAGGGATATTAGACCATATCTATGTTTGGGACATAGTCCATCTGCATGGGTTGCCTATTTTTATAATTTAAGATAGTGGCTATGTGTTCACTTTAAGGTTTTGGAGAGCATTTCAGGAGGATCTGGGTACTTAAGTGGATTTGAGTATGTCCTTTCAACCATTGATAGATGGTAAGTCCTAATGGACTATTTAGGTACTTATGGATATGCTCTGATCCTGTGTTATGGATTTTGGAGTCTAGTAGGATCAGTACTTAGCCTTTGCAGAGTTTGCATATAAAAAAAGCTATCATTAGAATATTGAGATGGAGCCTTTTGAAGAATTATATGATAAGAGATGTAATTCTCTTATTGGGTGGTTTGAGAGTTTTGAGGTAAGGCCCTGTGGTAAGAATTTTCTTTCTGGACACTTTGGATAGAGTTAAGATAATCCAGGATAGGTTGAGAGCAGCCAAAGTAGGCAAAATAATTACATAGATTGGAGGCTTCATGCCTTGAGATTTGGGGTTGGATATCGTGTATTCCTCTATCTACCACCCATGAAAAGTGTAATGAGATTCGGAAGGAAGGGTAAGCTTAGTCCTCGACATATTGGTCCTTTAGAGATACTCTATTAGTTGGTGTTATGGCTTAAGAGTTAGATTTACCTCTAGATTTTGCTGTGGTTCATCAATTTTTTTATGTATCTACGTTCCAGCTATATATTCCTGACCCATTCCACATGCTTAGATGGGATTCAATCCATCTAATAAGCATTTGACCATTTTGGAGGAGTCTTTTCTTATTTTGGCTAGTTATATGATGTGATTTCATACTAGAGATATTATTATAGTTAAGGTTTTGTGGAGGAACAACCAAGTTAAAGAGGCCACATAGGAGATCGAGAGTGAGATACAGGCCCAGTATCCTCACTTATTCGAGACTAGGTATTTTCTCATCATTAACTTTTGGGATGAAAGTTCCTTTGGTAGTGGATTTTATAATGACCCTCCAAGTCATTTTCCATATTTCTACTTATTTTCGCTGTTAGATCTTTTCCATAGATGCCTAAGTCATCTATAACTTACTGGAGTTAATAGCTCGATATCCAGGCAGTTCATTTCATTTTTAGAGTCAATTTCCTATTTAGAAGTCTTTGTTGCTCTAAATGGCCACCAGGTTAAAACTTCAATAACACAATCTTGAATTTGAATTCTTATTGATACAACAACTACATAATATCAATTTTAGGCTATATAGACCTTTGATTCTAGTCCCAATGTACCTTAGATCATTTTGACCAATGGGTCAGAAAGTTAGAAAATTTGAAATTTGAGTGTTGGATCCATATTTTGTTGAAACAACCTTAGATGAAAAATTCAGGATCACCAAAGCTTCTAAAACATCAAACTTATTATGGTTACATAGTTTATTTACCTATATTAGATTCTGAATGAATCCCGAAGCATTTGCCAAAACTTGGAATTTTTCCAAGTTTTAGTTGATATCTGGTGCAAAGTCAAGATGTCGTGATCAAACCTAGGGGTGTTGCAATCGCCCTATCTCGATCATGGTCCATAGACGGTAATAGCAATATCTCTTTTCCTTGAAAGGGTATTTAAAGGACTTTTAGGCAGCATTTTGGGCACTTTTCACTCTTCTTTGAGACAAAGAAACTTTAGAATGATGTGCTAAACTCAAATTAAGTCTTGAGAGTGTCTTGGGAACTTAGTTAACAAATATTTTTATGTTTAACAATGGATTTGATGTATGAATCCTTCTATTTCATGCTTGAATCTTTAATTATTGGCCAAAACCCCAATAGCTTAAAGGGTTGATTTAGTCCCAATAAGCTTAGTCTTCACCTATTCTTGAGGGTTATGATTCCTTGATGGTGTAAACTTGGAATTTCTTCCAAGTTTCAGTTGATATCTGGTGCAAAGTCAAGATATCGGGATCGAACCTAGGGGTGTCGCAATCACCCTATCTCGATCATGGTCCATGGATGGTTATAGAGATATCTGTTTGCCTGAGAAGGGTATTTAAAAGCCTTTTAGGCTGTGTTTTAGGCACTTTTCACTCTTTTTTGAGACCAAGAAACCCTAGAATGGTGTGCTAAACTTAAATTGAGTCTTTAGAGTGTCTTGGGAGCTTAGTTAACAAATATTTTTGTGTTTAACAATGGATTTGATGTATAAATCTTTCCATTTCATGCTTGAATCTTTAATTCTTGGCCAAAACCCCAAATAGCTTAGAGGGCTGATTTAGTCCCAATAAGCTTAGTCTTTACCTATTTTGAGGGTTATGATTCCTTGATGGTGTAAGAATGTTGGGTTGACCTTAAAAATGTCTTTTCCATAAGTGAGACCCGCTTGGGATTTTGGTGTCGCTTTTAGACCCGAAACACAATGATGCAATATGGGTATCAATATTTTTAGTGTACTGAGTAGATTATATTTTGATAACTTGTCACCTTGAAGAATCTTCTCAAAAGGAAAAAGTAAAGGTGTAGGTTTTCATGAACTTTCTTTGGATATGAGATAGAATAGGCATGTTCCTTGTTAGATTGAGATATATTATAGTGTAATTATGATATCTTGTTAGATTGGGATGGGTTTTAGGTGTTGTAATGTTGAATGATAAAACTTAGGTTTAGTTGAATTATTTTGGTCACTTGAACTTATAGATTGGAATGTTTGGCTTGTAGGATTGAATCTTGTTCGATTAGACTTCATGTCTCATGGATAGAATATGGATGTCTTAGTCACTCTAGTTTGATAAGAGTGACCTTGTAACTCATGTTGTGGGTAAGTTGACCCTAGTGCTTACATTAATGGAAGTGCCTTAGATACTATGGCTTAATTAGGTGTAATGTTTGGGGAAACTTTCACCTTAGGACTATTGGTGTCTTGCTATTCAACTATGAATTGATTTAGATACCTTAGTCTAGTCTCATGTAGATATTGGACATAGAATGTATTTGGGGAATTAGAAGGGGGTTCTTGACCCACTTTAAGCTTGGATTGATGTAGTTATCTTGAAGACCTTAGACAGCTACTAAATGCCTTGGAAATGCTCCCCTGTAAGCATGTTGGCTAAATTGAGTGATTAGATTATGTTAATGACATTATAAGTGATGTACATGGTTTTTTGACTAAATTACCGTAAATGATATGAGTAACTATAGTTTATGTTAGCATCTAAGACCGTGACTATGTTATCATGTATGCCATTGATTAAGTTATTATTTTTAGCTTGGGCTATGCTATTACTCACGTTGTACTCTTGTTTAGTAACAAAACTAGTTACCATGCTAGAAAGCCCGCATATTGCTAATATTATGAGTCATGATACTAATGATTCTAGAAGGCATGCTTATTGACTACATGGGAGGTTATGTTGCTAATTATGCTTGAAACTCTATGATAATTGTTATATATATATATATATATATATATATATATATATATATATATTAAAAAATTTACATTGAACACGGATGATGAGTATTGGAGGTATGATCTTCTTTACTTCTCCTTTATGTTCATTTACTGTATCCCACATAATGGTTTCCATTCAGTTTAGCCCTTGTGGGGTTTGTTATTTACTTTTGCCCTTGTGGGGCTTGTTCTTTATTATCGATAATAAATTTCCTATTGTGATGATATTGATGCCCGACCAGGCTAGAAGAGATTTTGATGATGTTATTGTTACTCGACAAGGATGAAGAAGATTATGACACTGATATTAATACTCAACAAGGACGGAGGATATTGTGATGATGATTATACACTTGGCACAGAAGAAGGATGATTATTTTATATACCTACGTGTACATCTATGGGTTCCAGTCCGACTAGCCCTATGTATTACAATTTTACTCTTATGTATGCATATGTATTTCTCCATGTGAGTACTATGGATGTAATGTGTTATTTAAATGCTGGATGTATCCCACTAGTGTTAAATGAATATAAAGTGGTGTACTTAACGGTAAATACGAACTAAGGAAACTTGATGGATATTGTTTAATTAATTAATCAAGGCTAGTTGTCAAGCGAGAAACTAGTTGTAAAATGAGGATTCACTTTAAGTGTATTGTTAGTGATAAATAATGGTCAGTTAAGGATGTTGTCTGTTAAAATGACTGTGTGGTAAATAGTTGCCTAATAGATGACTTTAATTATAGGATGGATAGGAATCTAATGGACTAGCTAATGATCTTAGCTCAGCTAATAAGTAGTGGCTAACAGGTATTGATGTTTAGTAGTTAATGATTTTATTTGTATGGAATGTGGTTATGTGGTCAATGTTGATAGCAAATGAAAGTTTGGTAAAATGACCGATTGACGACAAATGTGGAGTACGGTTGAATAATGATGAGATTTAGATAAATTATTGGTTAAATGCTATATTATTATCTCTCTTAGGTGTACTCTCCCATAGTATGGGATGCGGTGATGACTTCTTTACTTTAAGCACCAGTTGGCATATGAGCACCAACTTGTTACTTATGCTTGCTTGTTTGAATGCCTTGTGATGTGTTATGATAACGAATTGTCTATTTCTTATGAACAACAATATTGGTATGTGTTGATGCCATATGTTGTACTATTATTTTGATTTAATTACTTATTATGTACAGTGATGATGCAGATGATTCAGGATCGATTCTGTACCTTGACTTACTTAGGAATATCTCACATTATATAATCTTTATATCATGACTTAGCTTAGTCGGCTGATGATGCCTACTGAGAGCCTGTTGTTTTGGTACTCATACTACACTTATGTACCTTTTTGGTGTAGATTTGAGAATTAGTTGCCGCCATTGATTTAAGTTCATGCGGGGTTGATATTTCGGAGATAGGGTGAGCTCATGAAGTATGAGCTGCCCTTTTTCCCTCTATCTTTTACATTCAGTCTTTAGTATTTAAGCAAGATGTATTGACTATACTTTAAGTATTTTGGGGTTGTAATATTGACATTAGGAGCTTTTGTACTGGCTGTACCAAGTCATGGGATTGGTATCATATGATGACTATGTATCTATATGAAAACACTTTGTTTGCATTTTAACTTGTGTTTATTAAATTTGTCCTATGTTGACATTTTTTACCGAATTAACTGATTGTGATAGCTCCTAGTTATGGCATTGGCTTACCTATTGGTGGGATTTAGTAGGTGCCATCATGACCTGTAAATTTAGTCGTGACAAGGCAGAGGCTTATGTAGATAGTAGACTTTGAACCTTGATGTTTTGAGTTGGAGACTAGGTATTCATTCGAGTATCACCCATGAAGGGTGTGATAAGGTTTGGGAGGAAGGGCAAGCTCATCCAAAAATATATTGGGCCTTTTGAGATCCTTCATATAGATGGTGACACGACCTGAACCAGGGCCTAGTTATGTCGGGTATCTCAAGTCCAACCAGGACCAGAGACCACCCCCAATACCAAAACCATGAACCGCCCCACACCCCCTGTCGGATGAATTCTGAACATATGAAAAGCTACTGTAATTTTAAATTAAAGACATGATAATACTCCTAAAATCAAAACCGAAAGCCACAACTAATTAACAATCCAAAACCAATCCCAATACCAATGCTTACACTGATAACGAAACCGCCCATGCCCATAGTAGTCAAACAAAGACTCTTACCAAAATCAAAGGATATCCAGTTTGGACATGCCCCCAACCATAGCCAAAACCTAAATCAAAGAAATAAGAAATATAAAAAGATGACCATAGAATGAAATGGGGTCTTCCAGATTATGAAATCTCACCTCTTCAGTCTGACTCAAGGTTGTCCTAAAATCACCATGTCACTGAGTAGGAGTAATGGAAGTATGGTCGGTTCCTACATCACGTGGGGATACAATTCCTGAAGCGCTTAGCGGGTTGAACTCTAGCATGTTATTCAGGGATAAAAATAAACTAATGTCATTAATTCAAAACCAAATCAAATAACCATAAGTAATGACATAAATACATATATATATATATATATAAATATGTATTGTGTTCGTATAGCGAACAAGGTTTAGCATGCATTTACAACCTTCACCTGGATTGTGTAGCTTTACCATCATAATTTCACCAACAAGCTATATGGGAACAATGTAACCCCTTGAATGGGCCCTAGTACACATAGCTGCACGAACCGAATATGTTATAGAAGACTAGGGATTATCGTGTACCCTTCACCCTCCATGAAACATATATTTATATATAGACTTGGGGGATTCCCATTTACCCTAAAAGCATATGGTCACCAAGACAAACCCTCATGTCGGCAAACATGAATTTCTAGTGTCCGTTCTTCGGACTCACACCTTCACGGCTAGCTATCACAAGCCCTAGTATTGCCCAATTAAAACATTTAGCATACAAAAAACCCACCAATTCCAGGAGTAAATTATTAAGGCATTATTAAGTTGTACCGTCATACCTACAATAGCTTGCAAGCAATGCCATTAGCAAACACTTAGGGTATTCACATTTACCCCACACACTCCATTATTAAAATCGCTTGGGGGATACCCTTGTACCCTAACAGGTTATCATTATATAATAACTTGGGGGATTCCCATGTACGTCCATAAGGTTTTCCAAACCATCCGTAACTATTTAACTATTTATTCCTTGCATTAGTTTCAAGAAACTATTCAAACCAAACACTTTGGGGTCATAAACACTTCAAAAGTCACAAGTATACAAAAAGTTACCATTATCAAGTTCCAACACCATACCCATTAACCCACATGTTCAAAACCATAACTAAAACATGGAAAACCATCATTAAACCATGGGAAAACATCATTAAACATTAAGCATTCAAAGATCCCCAACCTTTGATTCAAAACCATAATAATACCATGAAATCCATACATTAAAAGATGTGCTTTAAGTAAAATAAAAATGAGGGAGGAATAACATGCCTGAAATACCAAAATATTTGGAAGAGATTACACCCTTAGAACCCGAGATGACCACTTTCTTCGAAACCCTAGCCTTTTCTTAAGCAGAGAGTTTGAGAGAGAATATAAGAGTTTTTTTATTGGCGATGATGTTATATTGAAGTCTTAATGGAGGTTTTAAGTCGTGGGGTCAAGGTGGGAAATGTCCCGAATGCCCCAGCTTAAAAACTGTAAAAAGTTGTCATTGGTTACAAGTCAACCCATTGTCTTATTACCATATCATACGACTCATAGCCTTGAGTCATATCCTAGGCAGTGTGTTGGACACCCATATACTGTCCACCTTACAACTCCATGATCCTACTTCTAACCTGAACCAATGAGTCGTAAGGTCTAGTCGTAACCAACATATCACCCAAATAGGTCAGACACAGGACAACCTACGACTTCACCTCACGACTCATAACCTATTCACATATCTCCTAGTAAGCCACTCATACTCGGAGCAATGTCAAGCCACTAAGTTAATGATTTTGTTAAGGTTTGTCCTAAGGACATGTCACCACTCTTAGCGACTCCTATCACCAAGTCATAACCAAAATAGGAAACCCAACCACCATCCACTGGACACCATATGACTAGGGTCATCTGACTCGTCAAGATACCATATGACTCATATGGACAAGTTGTAATCAAGGCAGTGAGCTCAAACCCCAAAAAATTTTCAAGGGGCGAAAATTCAAGATTTTTCAATTCTCCCCCACTTGGATCATTCATCCTCGAATGATGGGAGAAGGAAGTGACTAGCATGATTAAACCCCAAACATCTCTGCTCTTACCTTTAAGAACGAAAATAGATTACTAAGGAATTCACAGTCTTTCTTTAACAAAGACAAAAAATAGAGATGTTAAGAATAACCCATACCTTAAGCATGATTTTTTGGAACAAGAATGCATACTTTAACTTTATGTCCTCTTCTGCTTCCTAAGTAGCCTCCTCAACC
Source organism: Capsicum annuum (assembly GCF_002878395.1). Lineage (NCBI taxonomy): Eukaryota > Viridiplantae > Streptophyta > Magnoliopsida > Solanales > Solanaceae > Capsicum > Capsicum annuum. The sequence goes on from NC_061117.1 coordinate 129,894,726, forward strand.
TTGTGGTTCCTCCATATAACCTCTACCAAAGCTACATCCTTTGTTTGTATCTGATGAACTTTTTGATCCATGATTTCAACCGAACTTCCTCATAAGTCAAGGAATCCGAAATACAAAAATCCTTGATAGGCATAATTTGCGATGGATCATCCACACACTTTCTCAACATAGATATGTGGAACACCGGGTGAACAGAGCTCAAACTAGAGGGAAAGTCCTATTCATAAGTAACATTACCAACCATCTTCAAGACCAAATATGCTCTGTCAAACTAAGAACTGAGCTTCCCTTTCTTAACAAATTGCATCATTCCTTTCATGGGAGACACCTTCAAGAACACCCTATCCCTAACCTCAAACTCTAACTTGCTATGCCTTGCATCTGTATAGGACTTTTGGTGACTTTGGGAAGCTTTGAGCCTATCCTGAATCAGCTTCACCTTTTCTGTGGCTTTGTAAACCAAATTCAGTCTAAATATCTCTGCCTCACCATCCTCAAACCACCCAATATGAGATGTAGACCTTCTATCATACAAGGCCTCGAACAGAGCAGACCTAATGCTGGAGTGGTACCTATTATTATACGCAAACTCTATAAGAGGAAAATGTTCAACCCAATTACCACCATAGTAAATCATGCAACCTCAAAGCATATCTTCCAATGTAAGAATAGTTTCTTTTGCTTGCCCATCCGATTGTGGGTGGAAAGCCTTACTAAAGCTCACATTGCTCCCCAAAACTTTTTGAAATGACCGACAAAAGTATGATGAGAACTGAGTACCACGACCGAACATGATAGAAATGGTTGACCCATGGAAATTCACAATTTCCGCAATATACAGTTTGACATAATCCTCCACCAAGAAATCTGTCCTCACTGGCAAAAAGTGAGCAGACTTTGTCATCCTATCCATGATGACACAAATCGAATCAAACTCATTCTGAGACTGGCAAAGACCGGTAATGAAATCCATATTGATCACTTCCCACTTCCGCACAGGCAACTTAATTTCTTGATAAAATTCTCCAGGCCTCAAGTGCTTAACTTTCACTTGCTGACACACCAGACACTTATCCACAAAACTATCCACATCTCACTTCATATTATTTCTCCAATAAATCTCCTTACATTCATGATACATCTTTGTCGAACCATGAAAAATAGTGTGACACAACTCATGCACCTCGGCCAATATCCTCTCTCGCAACTATCTATATTGAGAACACATAATCTCCCTTGGTATCGCAAATTACCATCATCACTAATCTCAAAGGCCATAACTTTTTACCCACCTATATCACCCTTGATTTGCATCAAGATAGGACCTAACACTTGTTTTTCCTTCACGACAACACCAAGAGATGACCTTGTCACCTTTCGAACAAACACACCACTATCTTGCGAGTGTAAGAGACGAACTCAAAGGTTAGCCAAATGGTGATTATCTTTAACTAATTCACACTTTCTTTTATCCACATGAGCTAGACTCCACATGTATAACCTTATACGAGCATCAACAACCACGTTAGCTTTACTTTGGTGGTAGTGAAAGTTTATGTCATAATCCTTGAGCAGCTCAAGCCATTTCCTTTGCCTAAGATTAAGCTCTTTTTGGATGAATACACACTGCAGGATCTTATGATATGAAAAGATATCCACACGAACTCCATAAAGATTGTGATGCCAAATTTTTAGTGCGAACACCACAGCTAACAATTCTATGTCAAATAATTCTTCTCATGTACTTTCAACTGTCTAGAGGCATAAGCTATGACCTTGCCATGCTACTTCAAAACGTAACAAAGGCACACACGGGATGTATCGCAATAGATCACAAAACCATCAGTGCCTTCAGGCAAAGTCAAAACCAAAGCCGAAGTCAACTTATCCTTTAGCTTTTCAAAATAGCTCTCACAATCATCAGACCACAAGAATTTCACCTTCTTCTAAGTTAACTTAGTTAAAAGGGCATCTAAAGTTAAGAAACATTCCACAAATCCACTATAGTAACTTGGTAAACCCAAGAAGATTCAAATATCGGTGGGAGTCGTGGATCTAGGACACTTCTTAACCACTGCAACCTTCTGCGGATCCACCATGATTCATTCATTTGATATGACATGACCCAAAAAAGTGACAATGTTCAACAGGAATTAACATTTCAAAAATTTAGGCTTAAAACTACTGATGTTTTAGAGTTTGTACTATAATAGAAAGGTGATCAACATGATCCACCTCACTCTTCAAGTACACCAGAATATCGTCTATGAACACAATGATGAACAAATCCAAAAACTGACAAAATCTTTATTCGTCAAGTCCATAATTGTCGTCGGGGCATTGGTCAACTCAAGAAACATAACCTAGAACTGAAAATTCCCATTTCGGGTATGGAATGTAGTCTTAGGGATATCCGCCTCCCTAATATTTAACTAATGATACCTAGATTGAAGATCAATCTTGGGAAAAAACTTAGCACCTTAGAGCATATCAAATAAATCTTCTATCCTTAGGAGTGGGTACTTTTTCTTTACCGTCACCATATTCAATTGCCAGTAATCAATACACATATGAAGGGAACTATTCTTCTTATGCATGAACAATATTAGTGAATCCCACAGAGGCACACTAGGAAGGATGAAAAACTTCTGTAAAAAATTCTTTAATTGCTCTTTAAAATGCCTTAACTCAGTTGGAGCCATTCTATACGGAGGAATAGAGATAGGACGAGTGTCCAGAACAAGATCAATCCCAAAACCAATATCCCTATTGAGAGGGACACCAGGAAGGTCATCAGGGAAAACCTCAGGAAATTCATTCACTATTGGGATAGAATGTAAAGAAGGACCATCTGAGTTAGAATCTTTAACTCAGACCTGATTATATAGACACCCCTTAAAGATTAATCTTCTAGATCTAGGTTACTATATGAAATTCCCCTTAGGAACCAGAGAACCACGCTCCGACTTAATACATGACTCATTAGGAAATGTAAAAGTAACATTACGAGTTCAACAATCTAAAGAGGCATAGCACGAGTCCAACCATTCCATCTTTAATATGACATCAAAATCAACTATGTCTAATTCAAATAGATCCATCAAAGTCTCTCGACTACCAACAGATATCACATAACCCTTATAGACTCTCCTAGCAACCACAGAGTCACCCACCAAGGTAGAAATAGAAAAGGGGTCCAAAATACACTCGAAACCAAAACCAAAATACACTGCAACAAATAGGGTCACATGAGAAAGAGTGGACCTCAGGTCTAGTAAATAGTACACATCACGGGAAAAGAGTTCCAACATAACAGTAACGACATCAGGCAATGCCTCAGACTCCTAACGAGTAATAAGAGCATAAAGTCAGTTCCAAATAGTGTTAGAGCCAGATAGCAAACCCTTTTATGTTGGAGCTGATGAAGAGGCCTCTAGAAACTTGTTTGTCCCAAAAGAAACTTTACTCACTGGACAGTTTCTAAGAATATGCCCTGGCTGACCACAGTTGAAGCACTTGTTCATTCCCTCATCACAGCAACCCAAATATAATCTACCATAAAATCTATAAGAAGAATATGATAGAGCTGATTGGGCCCTACTGAATTGAGATTGGGCACTCAGTACCCTAGAACTGTTTCCATACTAAAAATGCCTATCAAAAGATAGCTTTGGGTAGGGATCACTAGCCATCAAGTAGGACCCAAAATTTCCCCACTTTTTTTTTGACCAGTTTCTACCATCCCTGCTGCTCTACTATTAACCTACCCCTGGTTATGAATGTCGGTATTTCCTTTTCTACCTTTTGCCAATTTCAACCCGCTCTCTCTTCTCTTCCTCTACTTATTATATATATAAAACCAAGGTGGAAATATCTATGTACTTATTCAATAAGGCAGCCATACTCTCTAAAATTAAGTCTCAAGACATCCCATAAGTGAACTTCCTCATTCTAGACCTTATGCTAGATACCAATTCTGGAGCATATCGAGAAAGCTGGTAAAATTTCAAGGCTTACTTCTTTACTGGCATCTTGCCTTGCTTTAGGTTAACAAACTCTTTCGCCTTTGCCTCCCTCAGCTCTTGAAGAAAGAAATAGTTTAATAAAGCATTAGAAAAATCATCCAATAGGGCTAACTTAGCATCGTCACCCCTTGAATAGTCCCATTCCTTGTACAACTGGTATGCCACACACCTTTCAATTTATAGACAGTGAATTCTACGCCCTTTATATTAGTGGTATGAATTACACAGAAGATCTTTTCCATCTCCTCAAGGAAACTTTGAGGATCCTTCTCGACCTTAACACCAATAAAGATCACAGGGTTCAACCTATTAAACTGGCCAACCCTTCTATCCCTAAAAGTTTGAGTAACGAAACACCACGCTCAGCCTGAGAAGCTATAAATTAAACCAACATATAGATAGACTAACTAAACTCAGCATTCATCACTTCAGCTGGAGGAGCTCGAGAAGGACTAGAGGGGATTGATGGGACTCTAGAATTACAATCAAGAACTAGACCCCTTGACCAGGTTTGGATGCCATAAGTAGGATGTGTCCTATCAACATTATCCTGGGGTGGGATAGAGGAGTTTCTGTAAGCTTCAGATTTTCTGGGAGGCATGATCTTAAAAGTGAACAAATGGGAATTAGGGAAGATTTTAGGACCATAGACTTTTCAGCGTAAAGGCAAAGCACCAGAAAGAGAAACCTTCCTAAATGCCTTATAGTTTATGCCTTATGAGTGTGGCTACACACCTTTAAAAGAGACTCTACTCGATACGACTTTGTGGACACCCAATTGACTATGAACCTAGTGATCTGATACCAATATGATACAACCCGAACTAGGTCCTATTCATGTTTGGTATCTCAAGTATAGCCAGAACCAGATACCTCACCTATACCCAAACCATTAACATCCCACACCCTCTATCGGATGAATTCTAAACATATAAAAATATAAGATAATATTAAATAAAGGATATATAATAAGTCAAAAATCAAAATCAAAAGCCACACCCAATTAACCATCCAATACATATCTTAATTTTAATTCCAATACCAATGCTAACACTAATACCGACACTGTCCATGCCCATAGTAGTCCAATAAAGTCTCTAACAAGAATCAAAGAATATCTAGTCCGGACATACCCCCAACCATAGACAAAATGAAAATCAAAATAATAAAAAATAATATAAAGAAGTTCATAGAATGAATTAGGGTCTTTCGAAGTATAACAGCTCATAACTTCAATCTGACTCAAAGTTGTCCCCAAATTACCAAGTCATTGAGCAACAGGAACAAAAGCATGGCTAGTTCCTACATTGCATCGGGATACGGTGCATAAAGATGGTTAGCAGGGTGAGTGTTGGCATATATCTTAGAGATAAAGATAAAGTAAGGACATTAATTCAAAACCAAATAAAATAATCATATGCAATGTCGTATATACACGCATATATATATATATATATATATATATCGTGCTGGTATAAAAAACAAGGTTTAGCATGCATTTACAACCTTAACCTAGATTGTGTAGCTTTATTATCATAAGTCCACCCAATGCCTATATGGGTCCTATGTTACCCCATGTACAGGCCCCAATGCTTGTAGCCATACGTACTAGAAATATCATAGAAGGATAAGGATTCTTATGTACTCTTCACCCACAAGAATATGGTCACCAAGACCAACCCTTATGTTGACAAACATGAGTATCCCATGTCTATCCATTGAACTCACACCTTCACGGCTAGCTATCACAACCACATTATTTCCCAATTAAAACATTTAGCACACAATCAAACAACCAATTCCAAGAGTCAATTATTAAGGGATTATTAAGTGATATCTCCATACCGACTCTAGCTTGCAAGCAATGTCATTAGACAACACTTAGGGATTCCACTATACCTCGCAGACTCCTTTATTAAAATCGCTTGGGGGATTCCTGGGTAACCAATAAGGTTTTCATTATATAATCACTTAGGGGATACCCATGTACCCCATAAGGTTTCCAAAACCATTCATAACCATTTAATAATTTATCCCTTACATTAGTTTAAAAAAATAAGTCAAACCAAACACTTTGGGTTAATAACCACTTCAAAAGTCACAAGTATAGAGAAATTTACCATTATCTAGTTCCACCACCATACCCATGCACCCACATGTTCAAAACAATAATTAAAACATGGAAAACCATAATTAAACCATAGGAAAACATCATTCAACATTTAAGCATTCAAAGACCCCCAACCTTTATTTCAAAACCATAACAATACCATGAAAGCCATAAATTAAAACATGTGCTTTAAGTAAAATAACAATAAGGGAGGAGTAACATGCCTAAAATATCAAGAAACTTGGAAGAGATAGTACCCTTAGAAACCTATATGACCACTTTTTTTGAAACATTAGCCTTAGCTTGAATAGAGAGTTTGAGAGAGAGTTTGGGAGTGCTTTATTAAGAATGATGTTATAACTAAGTCTCAATAGAGGTTTTAAGTTATGGGGTCAAAGAGGTTAATGTGGGGAATGTCCAAAATGTCGCTATTTTAAAAATAGTAAAAATCAGTCCTTGGTGATGAGTAGACCTATTGTCCCGTCACTACATCATATGACTTGTAGCCTTGAGACGTATTCTAGAAAATGTGTTGGACACCCATTCACTGTCCACCTTTTAACTACATGATCCCACTCATAACCTGAACCAACTACTCATACGATCTAGTCGTAACAAACAAAAGACCAAAATAGGTCTTACACTGGATAACCTACGACTTCACTCGTAACTTATCCTAAAAACTCCTAGTGAGCCACTTGTACTTAGAGCATAGTCATGCCACTAAGTTGCTGATTTAGTGAAAGTTTGTCCTAATAACTCATCACTAACCTTAACGACTCGTATCACCAAGTCGTAACCAAGGCATGAAGCCCAACAACCATCCACTGGACACCTTAAGACTAGGGTCACCTAATTAATCAAGACACCATAAGAATTGTATGTTCAAGTTGTAATCAAGGCAGTGAGTTCAAAGCTCAGGAAATTTCAAAGGGCTAAAAATCATAGGTGTTTCAGTTGGAGATGTGGCTTATGATTTAGACTTACCCTCATATTTAGCTTATGTCCATCAATTTTTCTATGTTTTAAGATTGTGGATTACATCCTAAGGAGTAAGATATGGTTTGGTGGGACATGGTTTATTTTGATGAGAGATTGACCTTTGTGGAGGAGTTGGTGTTCATATAAGTTATAGATGTCACGTGGTTGCGCTCTAGGTAAATTCTAGTAGCTAAGGTTCAATGGAGACATCGTCCCATAAAGGATGCTACTTGGGAGATAGAGACCAAGATGTAGGCCTAGTATCATCTGCTTTTTGAGCCTACGAATACACCGTAACCTCTTACTTTTGCAGATGAAAGTTCTTCTAGTAGTGGATATTGTAATGACCCTCAAGGTCATTTTATGTTTCTCCAAACATTTTACCATTTAGAGTGTCACGATCCAATTTCTTAGGTCATGATGGCGCCTACTATAACCCATACGTAGGAAAGAAAAACCCATACTCTAGAATGGATGGTAACAAATTACAAAATATATAAAGAAAAGAATTGCAAAATAGATGAAATATGAAACAATTACGTAATATAATCTGAAAACTTGGTGGTATCAGTACAAGAGCTTCAAATATAACAAGATTAGAAGAGTGAAATACAAATGAATATACTGATAAAACTTATCTCTGAATACAACATAGAGACTAGTTTAATACATAAGAGAGAGATAAGGAATAATCCAAATGCCAGGAACTCACTCAAAGTCTCCAAACCATGGCTGCTTCGCATGATGTACACATCAATGGTGATAACCCGTACTATGATCTTCAGGCTACAAAGGTGTAGTACGAGTACCAAAAGAATGGTACTCAGTAGGCAACTATAAACTGAGCTCCCAAGATAAAGCAGATATATATAACATATAAAAAGAATAAAAAACTACACTCATGTGTCCATCATACATATAAGACAACCAATAAAGTAAAAAGGATAACTATCCTTTTCATGTCCAGGAGACTAATATATAAAGACTAAGGGAGTAGCAAGAATGAGGTATCATATTCCAGTCATATTCATGAATCTCCATACTATACTATAAATCACTGGCCAATATGTAAACTAAAAGTGGAATGAAAATACATACAAATATACAGGGCCAAGGTATAAGTATACAATATGAACATTTGAAGGATGGGATATACGATAGTTCTATAGCTACATATAGTTAGGTATATATACATATAGACATGAAATCAACTCAAAACATAACCTAAATTATCATGTCTTCACTTTAAGACCTCATTATAATCCTGTCTGAATTTAATACTATCATACTTAGGGTATTAATACACAGGGCTAGACATGAAATAATCGTGCATAATAATGCAATCACAAGATAGAAGTGGCCGGAAACATACCTTAAATCTTGATACCAAATCAATAACCAATTAGTCATGAATTAGCTATAATAATGATCATAATAACTATAGTAACAATATCAATAACAATGCAAGTAACCAGCTATTTAAGACATCAAAATACCTAACAGAGCCTATGTGTACCGCCCTAGGCTCGGAAGGTTCAATCAACATACAACAACACAAGTCATAGTCATCACCTATATCTATGCAACTATCCAATACCTGTTGATAGACATAGGCACATATTTGTGATAGGCGATGCACATGCCAGAATGAATGCAACGTACACAATCAATATCAAAATATCATCAACATAACCATCTCTATCATAAATATCATCTTCATGACAATCATCATTATAATCAGCCTACAGCCTTACGGGTATAAATATCTCTATCATAGTATCCTTCGACCTTGTCGGGTATCAATATCAGCAACATAATATCCTCCAGCCTTGTCGGGTATTAATATATCATCATCACGGAATCCTCTGGCCTTGTCGGGTATCAATATATCATCATCACAGTATTATCTGGCCTTGCCGAGTATCAATACTATCACAATCATCAAGAAACACACACACACACACACACACATATATATATATGTATATATATATTTAATAGGTGCACGGACTCAAGCCTTGAATTAAAGTGTGTAAATTCAGAATTTATTGCCTGGAGTGATCTTCAGGACTAAATCATAGTAAAGATGTAGAAAGGGTCAGAATATCTCAAGATTGAAATAAATAATAGTGTCAAATCATGGACTAAAATCTTTCTCAATCAAATCTTTAAAACATCATTATTAGCTCCTTTTGTGTATATAAATAATCCACTTATCTATGAAGTTATTATGGTAAAGAAGTCTATTTTTAAGATGGAAAGTGGATTTAGATCTCTTATTTAGAAAGAATAGTCATATCACCATAGCTTAAATAGAACCACACTATTTACAGAATTAATGACCATGAATCTACCAAATCTAGGCATGCCATCACCAGTATTCAAATTAGTGAAATCATAAGCGTCATACCACATCTTCCTCCATCCCATACAGGAGAGATAAGCATATAAAAATATATACATATCCATAACTACAACTATATCTTTTACAAGGATAAATACTTCCCAAATATCTAACTCATATCATAAAGTGACATTTGGCCCAATAATTTGTATGGAATAATCCCAATATCATAACCACGGCCTTAGGTCCATATACATATCCAGAACTCATGTCGATAATCATATTTATGAGCCGTAGCATATCTATAATCATCTCACATATAGGAGGCACCTCACATCTAGGAGGCATAATATATTAATAAGTCATAACTCGAAAATATGAGGTATATCACATATATAAGACATCTCATGCCTATAGGTCATAATCATGACTATGTGAAATATCACCTCTCTAGGCCAACTATCATATTAAAAAGGAACATCAACTCTAATGTCCCTATATCACATATAAGAGGAAATAGAGTTTCTATATGCCTAACATCACTTCTAAGAGAAATATCATCTTTATCCTCCAAATAACATATTTAAGAGGAACTAACATCTCTAAGGTCCCAACATCATGTCTAAGAGGAAATAGAATCTATAAAGGCCAAATATCATAACTAAGAGAAAGTAACATCTCTATGAGCCAAATATTAAGTCTAATAGAAAATAGAATTTCTTTGGGAAAAATAACAAGTCTAGGAGGAATGTCATCTCTAAAGTCCTAATATCGCTTCCATAAGGAATATCATATCTATACGTCACAAGTCATAATCTGGGGAACATCACCATAATTTACCAAGTCATGAGGTAAACTTATTTTAAAGGCTCACTAGTCTCAACTAGGACTAACATCCACAACAAAGCCCACGGGGGCTGACACATGTCTTTGCCTAAGTAGGCCAGACATTCCTACTTCTAATCCTTGATTTCTATGTTTAGCCAAACTATGCCTCAAACTAGGCTAAAGTATCTAGTTTAACTTGTAGATGTTGTGTAGTCCACAACAAATCATAAGATAGGAAATTCTTCTAGAAATATGGGCATTTATGCTAATTCTACCTAGATTACGGTTTCAAGATCACTAGACGAGCCTAACTAAGATTAATCATATAACGATGATTCTAACACATAAACCATATCCCAAACCTAGAATTATATCATGGTCATGCCTCAAATTAGTCCAATATCGAGAGAAGGCAATAAAATTATAAAATTTTCATAAACATACCACCTTACGGGTCTAAAACCCTCATCTAATACCCAAACATCAATAATCAAGGCTAATTTATCCTACTCATAATCAAGACTAACATTCACATTCAAACACAATATATATCACATATCATCTTCAAAGAAGAGTGGGTAGAAGCCTACATCAAAGACGAACTGCAAAGTCTCACATCATCCCCAATGTCTATCTTCACTTTATAATACAAAAAAGCCATCACACTATCAAAATAGTAACCTACTCAGCAATATGAGTCTAACGATACCCATATTGCACTATTATGCTTCGGGTACAAAAACAACACCAAAAACTCCAAGTAGATCCCATTTGCAAAAAATGTGTTTTCGAGGTCAACCCAATGTTCATACATGAACAAGAAATCATAACCCTCAATAAATGGGTGAAAACTAAGAAAATTTTGGGCTAAAATCAAGCCCTAAGCTAAATGGGGATTTTTGGTCTAGACAAAGAAATTCAACCATAATTCGAAGTATTCTTATCTTAGATTCAAAGATATTCACATTAATAGATGATAGTCAAGACCCTAAGTCGCCTACATAATTCAATTTTGAGTTACCATAACTATTTAGGGTTTTAGGCTCTCAAGGTTGAAGAAGAAATGGCCAAATTCACGACTTGGGGGTCTTTAAATACACCCACCAAGTGAAGAGGTATCATGATCGCAATTAGAAGGGTCGCTATCATGCTAGCATGATCGCCCTTGGATCCCCTAGATCGCCATCCACTTTGCACAATCGTCGTGGCATCCGCACTAACAAACTTGGAAATTTTCCATGTTTGCAACTATGCCTTGGGATTAATTTAGAATATGATTTTCGCAAATGAACTATGTAACCATACTAAATTCAATGTTTCAAATGTGTTATCTAAGTTGGATTTTCAATCTAAGGTCGTTTTGACCAAATATGGGTCCCACACCCATTCTTTTCAATTTTTAGCTTTCTAACCCATAGGTCAAAACGAGTTCGGGTTAGTTGGTACCCGAACCAAAGGTCTGCCTAGCCTAAAAATGATATTCCAAATTACTAGCATAGTTGGAATTTGTATCCGAGATCATTTTACTGAAGTATTCGCCCGGTGGCCATTTGGAACCAACGAAGACTTCTAAACGGGGAATTAGTTCTAAAGACCACATAAACTACTTGATAACCAAACAATCAGTCCCAGCAAGTCATAAATGACTTGAGGCAGCTATGGGGAAGCCCAAATGCTAAACATAAGGGGAAATATGAAAAATGATCGGAAGGGTCATTTTAAAATCCATTACTAAAAGAAATTTCATTCCCAAAAGTCAATGGATAGAAAGAATCTCAAAAGCTCAAAAGGATAAGGTCCTAGGCCCACATGCTATGAGCATGACTTCCCAGATGACATCCATGAATAGAGGACACTTTCAAGGGATTTTGCCACAGGTATCCTATTTTCAACCAACACCCTCACTTTACTTCCAAGTAGCCAAAATTCAACTTCAACCACCAACTGGTCTCCAATTCAACTGAAAAGGTTGATACAAACAAATTTTATCCAGAACATAATGATACCATCTCGATACCCACACAAATTAATCAAAGGCTCATCTAAGCCAAAACCAACCCAAGGCATGAGTCATACCACCATCTTCTAATCAAAACATAACCTTCTTTTACAAATCTATAGTTGTTGTCTACTCTAAACCAGGAGGAAAATCACATGAGTCCTATTTGTGAAACCTCATCACCAAGAACTCAATGAACTAAAGTTGATTTGCTGAAAGTCTATATGACCGACATGAGAATAAGCTCATAAGGCACTCTCTAGTCTTACAAATAGAAATATTCAAGGGATGCAACACATGCCAATGCCATAACTAGTCCGAATGAAAATCAAACTGAAACCTGAAATTCCATTGTATAATTACCAATCATACAATAATCTTATCTAGGGTGTCCAATCAACCGAGAATGAAACCATATTGAATCCAACTCTAGCATATTATTTGCATCGAGTATATCATCCAAAATTCCCAGAGAACATTGGAAACTTAAGGTCAAAGCTAAAAGAAACAATATCGAGTCCATGGGCTATCATTCAAACACATATGAACTATAATCAATCCAAAGTCAAGAATTCCAAATAGGTAACCACGGAGTAGTCTCAACCATCCTAACAAGAAGTCCAAACTGAGATAAGTCTAAAACAAAGGCTGTACGCATACTCTATGATTCCAAGATGAACAACCTAACTACCATAACAAAACCTGAGGACAAGTAAGCATTCCTACTCCAAATTATTCATAACTTCCAAATCTTTATTCCAAGGTGTCAAGTCAAACTGAACCAATGATCCTATATCATTACTAACCATTCAAATCGATATGAGTATCCAAATTTGTCATATTTGAGATAAATCATACCAAGCCACTATCAAGACATATCTAAAGAACTAAATCACCACAGGATATCTGTCGACTGAAAATGCAAGCAACAAACTCTATATCAACTAGAGGGTGTGAAATATAGCCACAAAAATAGAAATTATGCCGAAGGATAAATCATTGGATACATATGCAAATAACCTTCATCATGTCCCCTAGAGGACATGAACTATCAAAACATGCTCAAAACTTCTAAAGGCTGAAAACTACACCAACCAAGGTAAGACTCTAGCAACACGAAGAAATGTAACTTAAGCCAAAACTAACCAGTTCAGTACTATATCTCAACAATGAATAATTGTAGGCATATATCAACCAGAAAAAATATTCCCCCAAGCCTCATTAGGCCGAATGAGTGCTAAAATAGGGATTTACTCAATCCACTCAAGTAAGATAATCATAACTCGATCAATCCATGAATCACCTTGACAAGGAAGAAAGTACCAATCTCAAAACCAAGGTCAAAGTCAAGACCACCGTCGAAAAATCAACAACTCAAGAAGTGATCACATAAAAGGCCACCTGCCTCTAACTCTCCAACACTACTAGACATAACTATATCATGATAGTAATGAAGCATCCAATCTCCACACTAATAACATGGGCAAACCATCACAGAAGAAGAAACCCAACTAATCTAGGAGATAAATCTATGATATCTCAATATCAATAACCAACCCACTATCATGCGATGAAATTGCTATAAGCAAAGAACGAACCCAAAACTGGTCAAGATAAAAAATTAGGTAATAGGATGAAATAGACAACGCAGAAGTCTTCACAACCTAGGAGGCAAGTATAAGAATCCCTAACTCAATAACGGGCAATATAACTAAATTGCCAACTCTAGAGTCATAAAGAACCATGGAAGGTCAATTTACATTTGATACCATAATTCATTCTCAAACCAATCTAACACCGCTAACCAAGAGGGAAATAATAAACCTTGCTACGCTATAGAGAAGAAAATATAAAATTGGGATATGACTACTTAAGCCATCGAATAAGATCACAAAGAAATAAAATTCTAGCAAGATGACACTAGTCTATACAACTACCTAACGAGGATCAATTACATCAAGTAATATTATCAAATAATATCAATAACCTCAGGCAGTGATAGCAATAGAAATGACAATATCAACATCAATATAATGAATAAGTGGTGCCTAAAGGAACATCAATATTATGCACCACTCAAGGGCCAAAATAATGCTAATACGCCAAGACAAATGGGACTCAAACACAAAACATACACCCATTGGTAGAAAATACCAAAATGAATCTACTCTATCCACTGCTAATAGAAATAAACCACATAGTAGTAACACAATCATGAATTCAATAATAAGGCATCTATTAACCAATATCAAATCATCAAGGCATATAATCATCAATAGGTATGAAACCCCAATACATATAGTAAAATATAACTATGGAAAATAAAAGAACACTTATCATGGTAAAATCTGAAATCACAAGACTAACAAGCATAGGGAAAATAGATTTGAATAAGTCCAACTCAGACCGACCGACTAAATTTTCCATTGAGCCGCGAAGCTCACTATCTCTAAATAAAGATACCACATCATCATGAGGATATGTTATTAAGATTAATGACTAGAAATCCCATGCTGGGGATACTTTCTAGCCTAATAACCTATCTTTCTACCATAGAAATAACTCCTGAAGCTTGAATCCGAGAGATCAACACAACAAATGCCCAAATGGCTGGCCAACTTAAACAAAGAGCAATTTCTAATAGTATATCCATCCTTCTATAATTATAGCCTATCTCAAGGACTCTAGGCTCATGATGAATACATGCTAACTTCATCTTATTAGCTATATCATACTCAGGGCATTCACTAAGCTGATGTCCCATCATACAAAGCCAAAACAAGATCCTATAATACTTCTAAATATTTCCCCTCATAATCCAGAATGGCCTTTATGGACCAAAGAACCATACTAAAACTCCACAAGTTTAATGGGGACTCTACCCTCTATGATTATCATGGATAATCTGAGAACCACTCATAGTCTAAATTACCACTTGCATAGATTCGATACGCTACAAATAAAGCTAAACTCTACTATAAGAATTCTCACTTCTAGATAAAATATGAATAGTACTATACTTATCGAATGCCTCTTGCTGCCATTTCCATAAGTCTCTACACATGCTTTCTTTGGTCCTCTCATAATCATCACCCTAAGGAAAAGAAAACTCATTTGCTATCATATGCTCTGATGCCAAGCAGAGTGATAACTATAACCCTCTAACACACCCATGTACTACTTAAAGGGATATAACATAGGAATGAGTGTGGACTACTTGGGATATCCAATCTCATACAAAGAAATTGGTCAACAATGCTGATGAACACAAATAAACCCAAATCTGGTCTAAGAACTATTCGATGATGCAAATGCCATCAATGTCTGAAAGGGATCTACAACATGACTCGAATTCCTAATGTCAAACCTTAAAGGTTAAAGTAGTCATAAGCTCAACTGGATCTTAAGTTGATTCTAAATCTCCTTGGCTGATGCTGAAGGTCTTCAATATTAATCTCTAACTCTCTAGTCTGATGTTTTACTGTAGCACTGGAAACACCTATTGAAGTCTCATCCACATATATCAATAATGTCGCATAATCCTTCTAGGATAGAATAGTCTCAAAGTGTGTGTTCAAGGTTCATAGCAATATGGAAAAATGATAAGAAGTCAAGAAGTAAATTTCCTAAAATATCCTGGTAGACCTTCCAAAGATAGGATATGCATGTCTTTGCATAGATTTGCGAGACTCTACCAAACACTTATCGATTGTACTAATTCATCGGTAAAACCTTGCTTAGATACCAATTTATCATGACTTAATTTTCTAGATCATAATGGCATTTACTATAAACCACTCGTAGGAAAGCCAAACTCGAGGTCCAAAATGGATAGTAACGGACTACCAAATATATAAACAAAAGAATTACAGAATAGATTAAATCAGAAAGCAATTACATAATAAAATCCCAAAACTTGGTGTTATCTATACAAGATCTTCAAATATAACAGGAGTACAAGAGTAAAATACAAATAAGTATATTGATACAACTTATCTCCAAATACAACATAGAGACTAGTCTAATACATAAGGGAGAGATAATTAATACTCTAAACATTAGGAGCTCACTCTAAGTCTTCAAACAATGGCATCCATGCATAATGAATAAATTAATGACCATAACTCATACTATGATCTGCAGGCTATAGAAGTGTAGTATGAGTACCAAAAGAATGGTACTCAGTAGGCAACTGTCAACTGAGCTCCATAGATAAAGCAAATATATATAACATATAAATAGAATAAAAAACTCTCAAATATCCTGCATCCATATGAGATAGAAAATAAGGTAATAAGGATAACTATACTATTTATACACAGAAGACTAACATATTAAGATAAAGGGAGTAGCAAGGAGAAACTATCCTATTTTAGTTATATTTATGAATCTCAACACTATCTATATATCTCTGGCTAACATGCAATGTATAAGTGGAAGAAAGATACATACAAATATACAGGGCCAAGGAATAAGTATACAATATGAACAATTAAGGAAAGGGATATACGGTAGTTTTATATCTATATATAGCTTGGTATATATATATATTGATATAAAGCCAACTCAAAACATAACCTAAATCATCATGTCTTCACATTAAGACCTCATTATAATCCTATCTAGATTTAATACTATCATACTTAAGGTTCTAATCTACATGCCTAGACATGAAATAATCTTACATAATAATGCAATCATAAGATTAAAGAGGCCAAAAACATACCTTAAATTTTGATACCAAATCAATAACTAATTTTTCATGAACTATTCATAATAATGATTATAACAATGATATTACCAATATCAATAACAACACGAGTAACCAGATATTATGGACAACTAAATACATAATCGAGCATATGCGTACCCCCACCGCCCCAGGCTAAAAATTTTCATTCAGCATATAACAACACATGGCATAGTCATTGCCCGTATCTATACAACCATCCCATACTAACTGATAGACATAGACACATACTGGTGATAAGTGATGTACATGTAAAAATGAATTCAAGGTACATAATCAATATCACAATCTCATCATCATAACAATCTCTATTATAACTGTCATCATCATGACCATTATTATCTTAACCAACCTCCATCCTTTCTAAGAATAAATATAATCGTCATAGTATTCTTTGGCCTTGTTGAGTATCAATATCAACATCACAATATCCTCTGAACTTGTTGTGTATCAATATATCATCATCACAGTATCCTTAAACCTTATTGGATGTCAATATATCATTGGATATCAATATATCATTATCACAAAATCAATATATATATAATAAGTGCACACACTTGAGTTGTAGCTAAAAGAATGTAAATCCATAAGTATATTAGCCGAAGTGATCTTCAGAACTATATCATTAGAAATATGTAGAAAGGATTGAAATAACTTAAGATCAGAGTAAATAATAGTGTCAAATCATATACAAAACTCTATCTTCGTCAAATTATCAAAATGTCATTATTAGCACCTTTATGTATATAAATGATCCACTTAGTTAGGAAGTTAATATTGTAAGGATAGACATTTTTAAGATGGAATGTGGGTTTAATTCTCATATTTAGAAAGAGTAGTCATAATACCATAGTTTAAATAGAATCACACCTACATATATAATGACCATAAATGTACTGAATCTGTGCATGCCATCATTAGTAGTCAAATTAATGAAAGCATAAGTATCATACCACAGCTTCCTCTATCATATACTATAGAGATGGGTATATAAACATATATCTATATTCATAACTACAGTCATATCCCTTACAAGGATAAATATTCTCGGATATCTAACTTATATCAAAATATGGCCTTTGGCCTAATAATGTGTCTGAAATAATCAGAATATCATAATAACGGCCTTAGGCCCATATACATATCAAGAACTCATGCCAATAATCATATTTATAAGTAGTAGCATTATATAATAATCTCACATATTTGAGGCACCTCATATATAGAAGACATAATTTATCAATTAAGCATAGCTCGAAACTATAAGGCATATCACATCAATAGGATATCTCATGTCTATAGGTCATATATCATGACTATGAGGAATATCATCTCTCTATACCAATTATCATATAAAAAAATGTAAACTATAAGGGCCTTGTATCATATCTAAGAGGATATAGTATCTCTATGGAAAAAAACATCAGTTTTAAGAGAAATATCATCTCCATCGACCAAATAACATATTTAAGAGGAACTAACATATCTAAGGTACCAACATTATGTATAAGAATAAATAACATCTATAAAGGCTGAATATCATAACTAAGAGAAAGTAGCAACTCTATGGGCCAAATATAAAGTCTAAGAGAAAATAGCATCTCTATGGGACAAATAACAATTTCAAGAGGGATGCCATCTCTAAATGCCCAATATTGATTCCATAAGGAATATCATATCCCTAAGTCATAAGTCATAATCCTGGGATCATCACCACAATTTATCAAGTAATGAGGTAAATTGATTCTAAAGGCTCTTTAGTATCAACTAGGCCTAACATCCACAACTAAGCCCATGGTGGCTAACACAAGTATTGGCCTAAGTAGGTTCGACAATACCACTTTTAATCCTCAATTTCCATGTTTAGGCAAACAATGACTCAAATTGGCTAAGGTATCTAGTCCAAGTTCTAGATGTCAAGTAAGCCACAACCAAATATAAGATAGGAACTTCACCTAGAAATATGGGCATTTATGCCAATTCTACACAATTTATGATTTCAAGATTACCCTAACTAAGGTTAATCATAATATGAAACACCTAAGTTTTTACCCTTAGAAAATTTCCTTGAAATTCATTATCAGTACCCAATATGACTCATGGGTATGAGACGTATAATGGGGTACGAGTTATATGGTCTTGTCGTATGTTGGCCAGTGTTAGTTGGTGGGATGGTTTTGGTTACTAGAATTGGTACAACTTAGAGATTTGAATCATAAGGGATTGGTACAAGTTGTATTAAGGACTCGTATAATGGGCAGTGTTTGATCTTATTGGTATTTCATTCTGCCAGGGATACAGGTCACGAATATGGATCCTATGTTATGGTTATGACTTAGTTGGATGAGTCATATACCATATAGTGTTTGGTACAAGGGTTGAAGATTGGATACGAGTGGCGGATACCGCTCGTATAGAAGGGTATGACTCGTAAGGTTCAGTCATATCCCTTTGATTGGGTTTTAAGGGATTTAACTGAGGGTATTATAGATATTTTTCTACTTATCTAATTAGGACCCATGACTTCTAATACACTTAAGAGGTTATTTACCCTATTATTCTATTCATTAAAACTTAGAAACTATTCCAAAACATCATATAATTCTCTTAAGAGATTTTGGGGCAAAGAAGCTTGGGTTTTAACTAAGGAATTTCTTTGGGGCTTGCTTTGGAGATTTCTTTCCATTAATTCTTTGGTTTAAGGCATGTTTCTCTTCCCTCATTGTAATTTCAACGCATAATTTATATAATTGATTTCATAGTTTTACTATTTTATGCTTTTGGTTTTTCAACTATTATTGGGGGTTTTCATATTGAATGCCTTGTTATGGTTTCTTATGGGTTTAATTATGCTTTTATATATATTAATGGTGATTTTGGAAAATTGGATTTTATGGTAATGGCTTGATGGTCTTTGGAATTAGGTTTGACTATATTATGCCCCCAAGCTGTTTGATAAAATACTTATAAAGATATGTTCATTATATTGACTTCTTTTAATGGAACTCTTGCAAGTTTTAAACTGGATAAAAGATTTATGAATAGTTTAAATGGTTTGAAAAGGTTAAAAGCTAAATGATTATGCTTGTGGAGAACATGAAATTCTCCTAAGTGGATTTAATATGGTATATGGAAAGGGGAACCTAAGGTTCCCTTAACCTAAATGGCTTGGCTATGAATATTACTTGCAAGCAAGGGGTGGTATGACAATACCACTAATATTGGCCTTGGTTAATAAATGGTAAATGGATTGTTTGGACATATTTTTAAATGGGCATTAATGTCAGGGTGTGTAGCTAAGTTATGGAAGGTAGCAGCCCTGAGAGAAAGAAAACTAGAAACTCATGTTTGCTGATATGAGGGGTCCTTAATGGCCATGCGTGAGTGTCACATTTTATATTAGAGGGATGTACAAATCATCCCATTGGATATTTTCTGATCATGTGGTTACACGCACTAGGACCTTTTCATCAGGGGGAGCTAAACCCATATCGTTCGTAAGTGGTTAGGACGGCTAAGCTACACTATCTAGGTAAAGGTTTTAAATGCATGCTAAACTTGATCCCTTTTCCTGGCTTTTATATATGTATTGTTGTATGCACTATGGATGGTTTTACAACTTGCATTATTTTATCCTTATCATGAGATTTATGCTAGTAGTCATTCCCTTACCCCATCTACTGGAAGTTGTATACCCATGTGATGCAGGAACCAACTATTTAGCTTATTCTATTTAGCACGTGGATTTAGTATCAATAATTAGACTGAAGTGGTAAGCTTCCATATTTTTAGAAGGCATTATTTCGTGTTATAGATTTCTTTAGACACTTTTATTTTATTTTGAATATTGGTTTTGGCCATGGTTGGGAAATGTCCTTACCAGATTCTCTTACTTTTTTAGATAGAGGCTTTGTGGTACTTCTGGGGGTCGATAAGTGCGGGATTGGTATTGGTGTCGGCCTTGGCATTAGAATAAGCTGGTGGGATGACATTATTAGACTATATTGTTGGTTGTTCCATCCTATTACAATTTGGGATTAATTCTTATATTATGTTTTGGTATTCCCTTTGGTTTATGGTTAGTGGTTTGGGTTGGTATGGTTGGAAGTTTGTGATGTACGGTTGATTCAGTCACGGTAGTATCCCATCCTAGTTTTAGTGAGAATAATAATGTTATTTTATTATATGTTTAAAATTTATCCCATCTAAGGCTTGATATAGGTGGTTGGGTTGGGTAATAGGGGGCGATCCCCAATACCAGTTGGACTTGCTATACCCATTATGAGAAGGCACGGGATCGGGTCATGTCAAGTTGGTATCAGAGCATTAGGTTCATGGACCACTATGAAGTCCACAAAGTCGCGTCGGTTAGAGTCTTTTTTAGGGATGTAAAGCACGCCACAATCATAAGAGGGAGGCTGCAAGACATTTAGCAATATTTTACTTTCTTTGTATTCTATCTTCAAGCTTGAGCTCTCAATTCTTCAATCTCTTCTATTTCGTCTTTGTTCATCCTTCAGTTCATGCCTCTTAGATCTGGAATAGAAGAAAATTCTTCCATCCTATCTGGGGATAATGCTAAAGGGGTACGTCCTATATTTGGAGTGCATCTTTAATCTCATGGTCCTATTCCTGATGGTGCTGGAGTTTCTCTAATTCTTGCTAGTTCTCCTCAGGTCCCTTTGGGCAACATGATGAATGCAGAATTTCGTCAGTCTATTCATGTTATTTCCTAATTAGTTGTTGCTCAAGCTGAGTGGGGTACAATTGGTGATTTATCTATTGAGGCCACAAGGGTTGGTCAATTTATTAAGATGGGTCCTCCAACTTTTACTAGGGTGAAGGTAGAGAAGGATCCATAGGGCTTCTTGGAGAGATGTAAAAGATCATTTAGGTATTGCATACTACTAATATAGAGGGGGTTAACTTTACAGCTTATCAGCTCAAGGATATTGCTTATTAGTGGTATGAGGAGTGGAATAGGGATAGAGGTGATACGGAAGAGTTAAGATTATGTGAGGCTTTTTTGAATTCCTTCATGGATCATTTCTTTCCTTAAGAGTTGGGAGAAACAATGATGGAGGATTTTGTAAACCTCAGGTAGGGAAAGATGTTTGTAAAGAAATATGCCTTAAAGTTCCATCAGCTATCAAGGTATGCTCCTAATTTAGTGGAAGATATGAGGTCGAGAATGAGGAAGTTTGCTTCTAGTTGAATAAATATTTAATTCTGGAGAGCAAACTGCCTTGCTGATTAAAGATATGGATATCTCAAGGTTGACTATTCAAATACAGCAGTTTAAGGATGGGAAGAGAAAGCAAGCAGAGTTTAGACATAGGCAGGGAAAGTGGAGAAGGTTTTCTGATCATGGAGGTGCTCAGTCTTAGGGTGGTAGAGATGGTGGCAAGTGGTAGAAAAAGAAGTGAGGAAGTAACGGCTCCTTTTCTGCCAGTGCTCTTTATCAGATAGTAGACAGGCGTCATTAAGGTGGTGATAATTCTCGGGCATAGGTTGCCTAATCTTAGGTGAGCAAAGGTTAGTTAGTTTCTTCGTGTCCTCCTTGTCAATTTTGTAGTCGTCCTCATCAAGGTTATTATGAAGAAAGAAGGGATAAGTGTTTCAAGTGTGCCCAGGAAGGCCATCGGCTTAGGGATTGTCCAGTTAATAAGGTTACCACCAGGGAGAATAAGATTCTTATGGCTTCATCTTCTACTCCCATACCTGGTAAGGTGGCATCTACTTCTGTTACTGCTTCTAGTTCCAATGTTGGTCAAAACAGGTTGTATGCGGTTGCATCTCGATAAGAATCCAAAGCATCATCACCTGATATTATTATTGGTATGTTACAACTTTTCTTTTGTGATGTATATTGTCTGCTTAATTCTAAGTCCACTCTTTCTTATGTGACTCTATATGTGGCTGTGTCTTTTGGTTTTTATCAAAAAGTTACCTTGAATCCTCTTTTTATCTCTATCCTAATAGGTGATTTGGTTATTGCTAAGAGAGTCTCTAGGGGGTATGTGGTAGTTATTGGTGGCATGCAGACCTTGGTGGATCTATTTAAGTAGGATATGGTAGATTTTGATATAATCTTAGCTATGTATTGGTTGCATTCTTGTTATGCGTCTGTGGATTGTCAGACCAGTAGTGTTATCTTTAAGTTCCCTAGCGAACCAATTATAAAATGGGAAAGTAGTTCCTTAGCTCCTAGGGGGAGGTTTATTTCTTATCTTAGAGATCGGAGGTTAATCTTTAAGGGTTGTCTTTATCACTTGGTCTGGGTTAAAGATCCTAACTCAGAACATCCATGTTTGTCTTCAGTCCCCATGGTTAATAAGTTTCCAGAGGTTTTTTCGGATGATTTTCCTAGTGTTCCTCTTGATAGAAAAATATAGTTTGGTATTGATTTTCTTTTGGACTCTTGTCTAATTTCTATTCCTCTATATAGAATGGCTCTGATTAAGTTAAGGGAACTCAAGGAAAACCTTAAGGATCTTCTAGATAAGGGGTTTATTCGACCCAATATTTGTTTGTGGGGTGCACCAGTATTGTTCGTGTGCAAGAAGGATAGTTCCCTTTGGATGTACATTGAGTATAAGCAATTGAACAAAGTGATGGTCAAGAACAAGTATCCTCTTTGAAGGATAGATGATCTATTTGACCAGTTACAGGGTGCCAAGTTCTTCTCTAAGATAGATCTTCGATTTTGGAACCATCAGCTTAGATTAGAGAGGTGGATATCACTAAGATAGCTTTTTGTACTAGATATGGGCATTTTGAGTTCTTGGTGATGTCATTTGGGTTGACTAATACTTTGGTAGCATTTATGGACTTGATGAATAGGGTGTTCAGGCAGTATTTGGATCTCTTTGTAACTATGTTTATTAATGACATTCTGGTTTCTTCAAAGAGTGAAATGGATCATGCTAATTACTTCTATGTGGTATTGCGACCCTAAAGGAATAACAGTTGTATGCCAAGTTCTCTAAGTGTGAGTTCTGGTTAAATAATGTAATTATGTTTTCTCTAGTGAATGGATCATAGTAGATCCGTATAAGGTTATTCTGGTGAAGACGTGGCCTAGTCCCATGACTCCATCCAATATCCGGAGCTTCTTGGGTTTGGCCGGGTGTTATAGGCAGTTTGTGCAAAGCTTTTCTTTGATAGCTGCTCCTTTGACTAAGTTGACTCAGAAAAAGGTTAAGTTTTCTTGGCCGGATGCTTATGAAGGGAGTTTTGACAAGATTAAGGATAAGTTGTCTTTGGTTCCAATATGACCTTGTTGAAAGGGAATAATGGGTCTGTGGTTTATTGCGATGCATCTCGGGTAGGGCTTGGTTGTTTTTTGATACAACATGGAAAGGTAATTGCTTATGCTTATAGGCAGTTGAAGGTACATGACAGGATTTATCCTACTTATGATTTAAAGTTGTTGGTGGTTGTGTTTGCTTTGAAAATATGGTGGCATTATTTGTATGGTGTTCATGTGTATATCTTTTTGATCACAAGAGTCTTCAGTACGTGTTCACTCAGAAAGAGCTTAATCTCAGGAAGAGAAGATGGCTTGAGCTTCTCAAGGATTATGATATGAGTCTTAACTACCACCCAAGTAAGGCTAATATGGTTGCTGATGCTCTTACCAGGTTATCTATGGGGAGTTTGGCTCACGTGGAGGAAGGAAAGTGGAAATTGGTAAAGTATATTCACCGCTAGGCTAAGCTTGGAGTTTGTCTCTTAGACTCTAAGGATAGGGTGATGGTGCAAGAAGTGTTTTGATCATCTCTTGGTGTAGAGATTAAAGAGAAACAAGTGCTAGATCCTATCTTGATGAAAATCAAGAGTGACATTGGTGGGCAAAAGGTAGTGGTGTTGAGTTCAGCAGTGATGGTACTTTATGGTACCAAGCGAGGTTGTTATTCCTGATGTTGACAGTTTGCAGCAAAGAGATTTAGCTGAGGCACATAAATCATGCTATGTTTTTCAACCCTGCTCGACTAAGATGTATCATGATATCAAGGAGATCTATTGGTGGAATAGAATAAAGAGGGATGTGGCTTATTTTGTGGCCAAGTGCATGGTGTGTCAACTAGTTAAGGTTGTGCACATAAGGCCAAGAGGGTTGTCTCAAGAAATTGATTTTCTCTAATGGATGTAGAAAGTGATAAGTATGGACTTTGTTATTGGTATTCCTTGATCTCGGAATCAGTATGATTTGATTTGGGTCATCGTGTATAGGATGACCAAGTCTGTGCATTTATTGCCAATGCGGACTACCTTTTCAGCCGAGAAATATGCGTGGTTGTATATTTAAGAGATTGTAAAGCTTTATTGGGTACCTGTTTTGATTATCTCTGATCGTGGTACGTTGTTTACATCTCAATTCTAGAGGTCTTTCCAAAAAGGCTTGGGGACTAAGGTTAGTCTGAGTACTATTTTTCATCCACAGTTAGATGGGCAAGTAGAAAGAACTATTTAGATGTTGGAAGATATGCTTTGGTCCTATGTGATTGACTTTGGAGGCAATTGGGTTAAGCATCTGCCTTTGGTGGAGTTTACTTACAACAATAGCTAGCATTTGAGTATTGGTATGGCTCTCTTAGTGGCATTGTATGGTAGGAGGTGTAGATCTCCTATTGGGTAGTTTGAGTTTGGAGAAGCGATATGTTTGGTCCTGATTTGGTCTATCAAGCTATGGAGAAGGTGAAGGTAATTCGAGATAGGCTTAAAGCTGCCCAAAGTCGCAAAAAGTCCTATGCAAATGTGTAACGCCCTAAATCTGGTACTCGGAGCGCTACACGGTGATCATGACCACTAAGGACCAAAAGATAACCCATGAATGATATCTGTACCTGAACACTGCATAATATATTGTATAAATGCAGAAATAAAGGTTGAAAGGCCATAAGGTTCAAAACTAACAAAACATAATATCTGAAAGTACGGTATATCAATACCAAAACAAACTAAAACAAAACTGTCTAAACATATCGTAGTCTGAAAAGCCTCTAAAATTGAACTGTCTGAATAAGGAGTTGATGGTACATGTCCTCAACTAACTCCAACAACTGAAATAAACTAAGTAACGAAGAAATAAAGTAATGATCATATCCTCGAAGGATGAGGACTCACTGCTAACTTTGACTGCTGAAACTGAAATGCTACTGATACTTTGGAGCTTGTGCTTCTGAACCTATGGTATAGAATAAAACATCACAGTGCAAATGCATCAGTACATGTACTGGCATGCATGTGAGGTAGGCTGAATGCAAGGGTTTAAATGCATGAACAATGCTAACTGACTATCTAACATTAACATGAGAATACATGCATGAATAAGTGAATGTAACTGAATTTGTGATGGTACTAACTATTGAGTCTGATTACTGATAACATGAGTTATTGATAACTAATATAACTGATACTGAGCGACTATATCTAACAGACTAGGTTCTGATGGAACAAGCTGAGTTTCATACTGTGCTGAGTTGACAGTATCTGACATTCCTAAAATCTAAAGAACTATCTGAGTTGTTTTATTAAGACTAAGACTGTGGGAAGTAGTCATCTAACCGACATTCCCTAAATAAAGCATTATAGCTAAGTTGGGGTCTAATCTGTAACCCCAATTAGAAGGGTGTCAATACCGCGCCACTAGTAAAGACAAGCTGTGGGTAACCCTCATCTGGAAATGTCCCCAAAAGAGAATGATGGGACCCTCATCTGACAGTGTTTATCCGCCTCATCAACCCTGATCTGTCAGTGTTGATGTCTCAACCTATTCTGGCTACATAGTTCTGGAATGCAAGGATTGCTTCAAAGGATCACACCCTCAACTGTCAGTGTGTGTCCTCATCCTTGGGTTCACTCAATGCTAAATCCTACACCCATCTGAATAGAAATTGAACATGATTAACTAAACTGAACTGGACTGAGTTCATTGAGTTTCGTTGACTGATGGAATACTACTGCGATTACTGAATTTCTGAGTTTTCTAAGATTACTAGGATTACTGAGTTTACTGATTTTTCCTGAGTCACATGACTGACTGAATTCTACTGAACATGGCTTGACTGAGGATATTGTGAAAACATGACACTGGCCATAGGCCCACAACTAAATTTTTGGGTACAAGTACCCCCAGGACTCGATAGAAGGAAACTGACAAGGCATGACATTCTTGAATACATGACTAACATCCACAATCCATATTGCAATAAATTAGGGATTTCATGAAGTACATGGTTATCATAATCTTGTACCTGGCAGGAATGCACATACTCAATGTCATAATTTCATACTCTAACATCATGAGCATTCCAATAAACATCTACATTGCATATCAATAGCATGGGAGTCATTTGAACATAAGGGTAAAGCATGCACTTATCATATGGATCACAATTGAGCTATAATACACAATTTTAATCCTCTTAGGAATTTTATCAAACACCTTACATGCACAACTTAGGGCACAGGTGTAATCATCAAATTATACATTATAAACAACTCAATTCATGGATTTCAACTTGCATGCTAACGTAGTTTCATGAAAAACACATAAGGATTCCAACCTGGGAATCATACTACAACAACCACATGAACATAATCAACCCATAGCACGAATGTCATAATCCATAGTTTAAAACTTGATTATTGGGCTTCATGGACGAAAAGAATCCATGAATGAACACTATGCATACCTTAGTATGTGATTCTATGAAGATTTACGGTGGAATTTTCTTGAATTTGAATCCCCAATTGAGAACCCTAACTTTTTCTCGAGAGAATTTTGAGAGAAGTGACTATATTTTGGTTGAATTGGGACTAAAACCCATGTTATAGTCTTATATAGGGGTGGAAAATACCCATTCTGCCCTTAAAATAACTCCAAAATAGGGTGTTTACGTCACTTGGGCCATAAGATATGTGGCGCACAACTTATGCGTAAGCTAGGTTGTGTGTCACACAACTTATGGCATAAGTTAGGTTGTGCACCACACAACTTATGGCATAACCATTCTAGTAGCCTTAGGCGATTTGTTAGGCGACGCCATCCACTTTGCAAAGCCATAAGTTCTTGCTCGGGTGTCGGATTTTTGTAAAATTGGTATTATTGGAAAACTAATTCAATCCTCTACAATTTGGTTGGTATAAATCTATCAAAATAACATATATAAATCAAGTTATTCTCATTCAAAGATGACTTTTGCAAAATCAAACACTAAAAAGTGATGGATTCAAAAGGTCTTAGTTTGCCTTACTCTAAGTGACTCTTATGAATACGCTTAACACATCATAAGCTCTATTTTCACTAGGATACTCATTGTAAGTTATGTACTTAAATATGAATCATGGGATAGGAGGTTTCATATGTAGGAACAATGGTTTATTTTCTAGCTTAGAAATATATGGGTCATTACAATATCTCCCCCTTGGAAACATTCATCCTCGAATGGGACTGACTGAGAGGAGAGGACTGATAACTGAAGTACACACTAAACATGAACAACTGAAACATAATTACATGAATGACATGACTGATAAGCTGATTGTATTATACTGAGCATGCATATCTGATGCATGTTTTCATGACGAAACTGATTCATGAATGCATGACTAGTATTTCTGATAAACTGAGTTTTCACAAGGAGAATGCATATCTGATGCATAAATACATGACTGATCTGATGCATGAACATGTGACTGAATATGCAATGGTATTTGATACCAAGTTTATGATGGAAATCTGAGCATAAGACTGGTTTATAACTGAAATTTGAACATGAAACTGAATAAGCTTAAGGAAAGCTATAATCTTGGGCTGAGTCTGGATTATCGAAGAAGAGGTGAGGTTACTTGGATTGCATGTCTACTTCTGCTTCCTAAGTAGCTCCATCAGTGAACTGATTCTGCCAAAGAACTTTGACTAGAGGGACCTTTTTGTTCCTCAGTCTGTGAATCTGGTAGTCAAGAATTTCAATTGGAATCTCTTCAAAAGAGTGGTTGTTCTGAATGTCTATATCCTCAATAGGCACTATGACTGCTGGGTCACCTATGTATTTCTTAATCAAGGAGACATGAAAGATCGGATGCATTGAAGCTAGATCTGAAGACAACTCGAGATCATACGCTACTTTACCAAAGCATCTGAGAATTTTAAAGGGACCAATATTTTGGGGACTGAGCTTTCCTTTCTTGCCGAACCTCTTCACTCCTTTCATGGGAGATATTTTCAAACACAAAAAATTGTATGACCTCATCTCGAGATCCTTTCTGAATATGCATAAATAGGAACATGAGAACATGGCTGAGTCTGTAACATTTGATGTGGACTGGGTATCATGAACTGAACTGAGCCATTGAGTACATAACTTAAGGCTGATATTGGAGCTAGAGGGTCAACCTATGGGTACCCACAACTCCAAACTAGATTCATTATGTGCAGAGAAAATAAAGGGTTTAGGGCATGATAGCTCAGGGTTTATAGAGCATCTCCCCCTTAGGACATTATGTCCCTAGAAGAATATTGACTTGACTGAGATACTAAGAAAAACTGGGATGATGCACAGGGCACCTACGAACTGAATCGTGACTGGATATCTGGGATCTAAAACTGAGACATAATACATGAACTGAGCTGATCTTGCAACTATTATGACTTTCTATCTTGGCATAGTTTCATTCCTGATATTTCTAATAGTAGGACTAGATGGAAAGATGGGAAACCACACCATACGAACTTATTTCCTTGTTGCCTGATTGCTAAACTGAATTATTGGCTGATTGATCTAACTCATACTGAAAACTTATATTTAACTGAAGTACTTCTTCTTCACCTGAGACTACTAAAAATATTTTCATGAGTGTTGAGCATGAATGCCTAAACATACTAACTTATCTAATTAACTGAATGACTGATAGTTAAATATTGGGTCTGCAAGACGGAACTGTACCTAGTCTTAAATAACTGGACTGCAACTACAGAGCATTATGCATAGGAGATAAGGAATAACTAAGTGACATAAGATAATGAGTATGAATTAAGGGTAACTGTATTATTTGAGAAAGCAATACTAAGAGTACAATAAAATTCTAGAATAGTCTCGTAAACTGAGGCACTGGAAGGCTGACAACTGAGTGACTGATAACTGTATGCTATAGTCAAGTAAACCCAAAACTAAATTAATTTATTGACCTGATTACTGGGCTAGGACTGGGACTGAGATTATAGCTAAGACGATAATAGAAATTGTAACTATAACTAAGACTGTAGCTGGGACTGAATACTAGTTTCTTATAACTGAGTTTTAGACTGGCACTGAAGTACTTAATTCTGATGGTTAAGTAACTAGTAGTTGAAAGCCATGGTTTTGTAGGACTATCTGAGTCCTTAACTAAATATTGATTACTGAACTGACTCTGTAACTGAGACTGGAGGGATAGAACATCATCCCAATGAATTCACCAAGGGATCTAAACTAAGGGTATACATGACATAGTCTGAGTTTGGCTGATCATTAGGAGTGGAGCATGAGCCATGTAAGCTAAGCATAATGCAAAGCATGACATGAGTGTATGATTCATGAGCTATATGACCTGAGTCTAAAATTTCTGTACTCATGGAACATGATTCATAACACTGAGTGAACTGGAACTCCTTATAATAGGAACTATAAGCATACATGATTTTCACTAACTTGTACGAATATGAGTGATAATCATAGAGCTAACTTGTGGGGAATGAATAGATATCATGATAACTGATGGGTTTTGAGGTTCTGTAATACTATTCTGAGATGGTCTGCAGGATCATGCTTATTTTGGGAATAGATAAGGATGTCATCTATGAAGACTATGATGAACATGTCCAAGTACTGGTTGAACACTTGGTTCATCGAGTCTATGAAAGCTGATGGGGTATTGGTAAGACCAAATGACATAATTAAGAATTTGAAGTGACCATACTGAGTTCAAAAAGCCATTTTTGGAATGTCACCTTCTCTGACCTTGAGCTGATGATAGCCTGATCTGAGGTCTATATTAGAGAAATTAACTGACATTCTGAAGTTTGTCAAATATGTAATTGATTCTAGGAAGTGGATACTTGTTCTTGATAGTGAATTCATTAAGATAATGGTAATCAATGCACATTCTAAGGGAACCATATTTCTTTTGCATGAATAAGACTAGTGCACTTCACGAGGAAACACTAGGTCTGATGAATCCCTCATCTAGGAATCCTTCAACTTTTTTTTCAGTTCTTTGAGTTCTTCTGGTGCCATTCTATATGGTGGAATAGATATGGGCTAAGTATCTGGAAGAAGATCAATGCCAAAGTCTATTTCCCTTTCGGGAGAAATTCCTGGAAGATCTTCAGAAAAGACATCTGAATATTCATTCACAACTAGACTGATTCCAGACAAGGAGTCTCAGAGTTAGAGTCCTTAACATGAACAAGATGATAAACACATCCTTTAGATATCATTTTCCTTGCCAGAAGGTAGGAAATAGGATGACCTATAAAAACTGAAGTACTACCCCTCCATTCTAGGACAGGTTCATTCAAAAATTGGAACTGGACTATTCTGTTTCTTCAGTCGACTGTGGCATAGTAGGAATGAAGCCAAATCTATGTTAAGAATAATATTTGAAATTAGTCATCTCTAATTCGACTAAGTCTGCTAAAGTGACTTTCTTAGATACCATAACCGGGCAGTTCCTGTATACCCACCGAGCTATGATGTTTTACCCACTAGGGTAGAGACTGAGAAAGGCTCTACTAGAATTTCAGGACTGACTCCAAAATCAACTGCTATACAAGGAGTAACAAAATACAAGGAAGTTCTTAGATCTAGCAAATCATAAACATACAAGTGAAAAAGCTATAATGTACCAGTGACTACATCAGGAAAGTTTTCCTGATCCTGTTGGGACTAAAGAGCATAGAGTCTATTTGGGCATTGCCCATTGGTGGCACCAGATATGGCACCCTATTAATTCAGGTGATCGGACTAAATAGAAGGATGGTTATTCTAACTTTGAGGAACATCCTTAGTACAGTATCGGACTCTGTGACCTGACTCACCATATTCGAAGCAAACATCACTGCCAGCTCTGCAAATACCCTTATGATGCTTGCCATAAATCTGACAAAGGGGATTGGTCTGGGCACTGCTACCACTGCCCTGAGGTTTTTGACCTAGCACCCTATCTTTGAATTTAGGAACTGGAGCAGTGGCTGAGGAATGAACTGGAATGGATACCTTCGGGAAAAACTGATAATGGTTACCACTGCCTGACTTAGGCTGAGCAAAATTAAAATTACTTGTTCTTACTCTCTTATTTTTTCTCTTTCTATGCTATCCCACCTCAATTTGCTGGGCATGAATCATATGAATAGGTGGGATAACTAACTAATGATTGTTCTGAGTTACTATTGAGTAAGATAAGGTAAGGGACTCAGTTCTGAATTCGCCATAAAGAGATGCTTGTCCAGGGAATCTACCTGAATAGGCGGAGGTGCTGACTGATTCTCAATTCTCTTTTCGTTAGTCCTTAAGGGAGACATGTTCTGTAACAAAAGCGAGAAATGGATTAGACTGAGATTTAAATTTAAGCTCATGCTCACTAGCACAACATGAATACAGAAAGAAGGGAACTATTCCTAAAACATCTGATAGCCTCTTATATATAAGTGTGGTGCATAACACACCCATGCCCAAGACTCTACTAGATGTGGCTTTTTAGACTTCCTAAGACACTGTTGAACCTTAGGCTCTGATACCAAGTTTATGATACCACGAATCTGGTACCCGGAGTGCTATACGGTGCTCATGGCCCCAAAGGACCACAAGCTAACCCATGACTGATATCTTTACCTAAACACTGTATAATACATTGTATAAATATAGAAATAAAGGCTAATATACCATAAGGTTCAAAATATAACATCTGAAAGTATGATATATAAATACCAAAATAAACTAAAACAAAACAGTCTGAACATATTATATTCTGAAAAGCCTCTAAAACTGAACTGTCTGAATAAGGAGTTGATGGTACATGCCCCCAACTAACTCCAACTACTGAAATAAACTAAGTAAATAATAAATAAAGTAATGATCATGTCCTCAAAGAATGAGGACTCACTACTAACTTTGATTGCTGAAACTAGAATACTACTAATGCTTTGGATCTCGTGCTTCTGAACCAATGGTATAGAATAAAACACCATAGCACAAATGCATTAGTACGATTAAATGTACTGGTATACATGTGAGGTAGGCTGAATTAAAGGGCTCAAATACATGAACAACGCTAGCTAACTATATAACATGAATGTGAGAATACATCCATGAATAAGTAACTGTAACTGAATTCGTGATGGTAATAACTATTGAGTCTGATTACTGATAACATGAGTTATTGATTAATGATATAACTGATACTGAGCGACTGTATCTAACAGTCTAGGTTCTAACAGAACTAGTTGAGTTGATTGTATCTGACAGTCCTAAAATCTGAAGGACTATCTGAGTTCTTTTACTGAGATTGAGACTGTGGAAAGTAGTCATCTAACCAACATGCCCCAAATAACCCATTATAGCTGAGTTAGGATCCAATATGTAACCCTAATTAAAAGAGTATCAATACCAAGCCACTGGTAAAGACAAGTTGGGGGTGACCTTTATCTGGCAGTATCCCCAAAAGAGAATGGTGGGACCCTCATCTAATAGTGTATATCCACCTAGTCAACCCTCATTCATCAGTGTTGATGTCTCAACCTATGCTGGCTACATAGTTTTGGAATGCAAGAATTGCTTCTAAGGATCACACCCTCAACTGTCAGTATGTGTCCTCATCCTTGGGTTCACTCGGTGCTAAATCCTACTCCCATCTGAATTGACACTGAACATGATCAACTAAACTGAACTGGACTGGACTGAGTTCATTGAGTTCTATTGAATAACAAAATACTACTGAGATTACTGAATTTTTAAGCTTTTTGAGATTACTGGGATTCCTAAGTTTACTGATTTTTCCTAAGTCACATGACTGACTAAATTCTACTGAACATGGCTTGACTGAGGATATCATGAAAACATGACACTGGCTCTAGGTACACAGTTAAATCATCGGGTACAAGTACCCCCAGAACTTGATAGAAGAAAACTGGCAAGGCATGACATTCTTGAATACTTGACCAACATCAACAATCTGTAATGCAATAAGTTAGGAATTTCATGAAGTACATGGTTATCATAATCTTGTACATGGTAGGTGATACAAGTGCGACTATGAAGATCAACGTGTGTAGAAGTACAATAAAAAATCATCCTAGGAAGTGCAATGTTGAGATGTGAGAAGGACCAAAGACCCACCAAAGCCACCCTATTTGCTCATTTGTTAAACTAGAGGGGCGCCCCCTTTTCATTAAGGGTCTTTTGGGTATTTCATCTTTAATGTAATAAGGAGACTATATATAGGTTAGTACTAGGGATTTTCATTACTTTGTTGATTATTGTTGTAAGTCTTGACATTTGAAACACCAAAGTCCTCTCTCTACTTTAGGAGAACCAAAACTTGTAACTAGGATAGCAATTCAAGGGTGGAATCTCTTGTGATTGCTTGTTTTTTGAGAAACCTTGGCGCTTGAGTGGTGGAATCCTCTCTTGTGTCATCGTAAGAGTTAGGTGATTGCGTGTGGAGGTGTTAGGGGTCTTAGAGTTTAATGTACTCTTTGGTTACTAAGATTTACACCACCTTTGTCTAACTATCTATCCCTTTACTTTTGTTATCATCTTGTAGTAGTTGTGTCTTGTACTCTTGTAATCGTGGTTGTAGTTATTGTAAACTTATTTTTCATCACATTAATGAAGTTTTTTTTCTATTTTGGTGTGGTTATACTCGTTGTTATCTCTCGATTGTTGAAGCATTCTCGGATTTTCTTTTCATTCTTGTGTTGTCATCCTTGGCCGAGACTTGGTTCCTTGGGCTCTCAGTTTGTGGTGTGTTTTATGACATTTTTGTGGGCTGTTTTGTGTCTTATTGGGGTTGTAAGGTATCATTAGGTATCTGATCTAAGTATGGTTGTGTTCCTACACTACCAATCTTGTGCTCTCTTAGTAAAAAAAAAGAGTATTGAAGTGTTCTTGTTCTTAGCCGGGTGTTCTTCTTCTTGTTGTTGTCTTTGGCCGAGATTTGTGTCTAGGTTTGAGTGTGTTTTACTATCATAGTTTGTTTCTAGTGTTGGTTCTCTTTCTCCTCAACACCTATTGAGTCTACCAACCAAATTCTTGAGCAAGATTCGAGTTGTGTGCAGTATTAAGTGGACAGTTTCTTGTTCTTGTTGTTGGTGTTCATCTTGTGTTCTTGTGTTACGTTGAAAAAGTTGTTGCTTGATCTTGAAGAGAGAAAATAAGTATAAGACTTTGTGTTTGTCTTGAAAAAAAACAATTCCAAGACAACGCCAAAGTAGAAAAAAAAAAGAGCGCTCCAAAAAGCAAGTTACAAAAAAAGAGTAAGGAACTTTTCAAACATAGACAAAAGAGGAAAGAGACAAGACTACCCTAAAAAGTTGTCTTGCCAAAAAAGTACAAGTCCAAATCCAATCACACAGCTACAAGATCCACTTAACCCAAATATGCCCGTCCATGTTGAGGGATATGGTAGAGGAGAACAACATGCTGTTTATGGACCATATGATGATGTTTACATGATAAGGGAGGAGATGAGGTCTAGACAAAGTGATCCAAGGGAATTTTACGGACGAGAATGAAGAGTTGGTCTTTGGAGCCAATAAGGGAACCAAAATCTTGATATAGGGGTAAATACCATCAAGGTGGGTCTTCCAACATTAAAAAGTGAGAGTGATCTAGAAGAGTTTCTAGCTTGGGAGTCCGTTTATGATAGAATCTTCCAAGTTAATGACCTTACCGAGGAGAAAAAAAGTTGTTATGCAATTGCATATTTTGAGGGTTATGCTACTACGTGGTGGGAGTATGTGAGCGATTTGGAAATTTTTTGATTGAGGGGCATCTCCCTCCTTGGTTTAGGTTAAGGTATCTCATGAGACAAAGGTACTTACCCGAGAGTTACCATCAAGAGCTCCTTTAAATGGTTTGA
This sequence comes from Capsicum annuum, assembly GCF_002878395.1. Classification (NCBI taxonomy): domain Eukaryota; kingdom Viridiplantae; phylum Streptophyta; class Magnoliopsida; order Solanales; family Solanaceae; genus Capsicum; species Capsicum annuum. The sequence goes on from NC_061117.1 coordinate 129,930,891, forward strand.
AAAGTCCAAAGTCTAAATGGTTATGCTTTTGGATAACATGAAAGTCTCCCAAGTGGATTTAATATGGTATGTGGAAAGGGGCACCTAAGGTCCCCTTAACCTAAATGGTTTAGCTATAGATATTACTTGCAAGTGAGGGGTGGTATGATAATACCACTAATATTAGCTTGGGTTAATAAATGGTAAATGAATTATATTTACATGGTTTTAATTAAGGATTAATGGTGAGGTGTGTAGCTAAGCCGTGGAAGGTAGCGGTCCTGGGGGGACCAAAACTGGAAACTTATATTTGCTGATATGAGGGGTCCTTGATAACAACATGCGAGTACCACTTTTATATTAGAGGGATGTTCTAGTAATCACGTGGGATATTGCCCGGTCATGAAACTACATACATTGAGAACCTTTCAGTAGGGAGAGCTGAACCCATATCACCCTGGGTGGTTAGGACGACCAAGCTACACAGCCCAGGTAAAGGTTTTAAGTGCATGCTAAACCAGGTACTTTTGTCGGCACTTATATTTGTATGGTTGTATGAATTATGGATGGTTTTACTTGGTTTTATAACTGGCATTATTTTATCCTTATCCTGAGATTCATGCTAGCGGTCATTCACTTATCCTATCTATTGACGATTGTATACCCACACTATATAGGAACGGTCAATTTAACTCCTCCTATTTAGCACGTGGATTCGGTATCAGCATTTGGACAGAAGTGGTGAGCTTCCATTATTTCGGAAGGCATCATTTCATGTTATAGATTTCTTTAAAAACTTTTCTATCAATTTGGATATTGGTTTTGGCCATGGTTGGGGGTATGTCCCAACCGAATTTGTTTACTCTTTTAAATAGAGGCTTTGTGGTACTTCTGGGGGTTGGTATGGGCGGGATTAGTATTGGTGTCGGCATTAACATTGGAATAAGTTGGTGGGCTGACATTATTGGATGATATTCTTGGTTGTTCCATCCTATTACATTTTGGGATGGATTTTCATATTATGTTTTGGTATTCCCTTTGGTTTATGATCTATGGTTTGGGTTGGTATTATTGGGCGGTTAGTGAGGTATGGTAGGAATCGATTGGGCCGGTCATGGTAGTGACCCCATCCCGGCATCTTAATAAAAACAATAACGTTATCTTGTTATATGTTCAAAGCCCAATCTATATAAGGATGGATATAGGTGGTTTGTTTTGGTACTAGAGGCGGTCCTCGGTCCTGGTTAGACTTGCGATTCCTATTATAACAAGGCCCGATGTCGGGTCGGGTCGGGTCATGATATCTATCATTCCAATAGATTAACCACATCCTAAACCTAGTATTATATTATGTTCATACTAGAAATTAGTCCAATCTAGGAAGAAGGCAATAGGATTCTAATAGTGTCATAAATATACCACCTTACGGGTTTGAAACCCATATCTAATCACTAAACAATAGTAATCAAGTCTAAGTTATTCTGCTCATAATCAATCCCGACATTCACATTCACACCCAATATATATCACACATCATCTTTGAAGAAGAGTGGGTAGAAGCCTACCTAAAATTTGAACCACAAAGTCTTACATCATCACCAACGCCCATCTTCACTTCACAATCCCAAAATGCCATCACATGATAAAAATAGTTATATACTCGTCAATACGAGTCTAACGATACCCATATTACACCATTGTCCTTGGAGTCATCAAACGACACCAAAAACTCTAAACGGGTCCTGCTTATGGAAAACACATTTTCGAGGTCAGTCCTACATTCATACACGAACAAGGAATCATAACCCTCAAGAAGTGGGTGAAAACTAAGAAAATTTTTGGCTAAAATCAAGCCCTAATGTAAATGAAGGTTTTGGGTCTAAACTAAGAAATTCAATTATGATTAGAAGTATTATTACCTTAGATTCAAAGATATTCATGTTAATAGATGATAATCATGCTCTTAAGTCACCTACACAACTCAATTTTGAGATATCATACCCATTTAGGGTTTTAGGCTCTCAAGGTTAAAGAAGAAATAGCCAAATTTGCAACTTGGGGTCACCAGGTTAAGAGGTGCCTTGATCTCCATTAGGAGGGTCACTACCACGCTTGTGTGATAGCCCTTGGATCACTGTGACCACAATGGAATGATATCAATCGACCTTGTGCGACCATCCGAAATCAGCACCAGTAAACTTGGAATTCATCCAAGCTTGCAATGATGCCTCAGGATTCATTAGGAATCCAATTTTTATAAATGAACTATGTATAAAAAATAAATTCAACATTTTGGATGCATTGGCAAAGTCGTATTTTGACTCCAAAGTCATTTTGACCAAATGTGGGTCCCACACCCATACTTTTTGATTTTTAACTTTTTGACCGATAGGTTGAAATGAGTTTGGGTGTTTTGGAATCCAAACCAAAGGTCTACCTAGCCTAAAATTGATATTTTGAATCTTCTAGAACAATTGAAAGTTGTATCTGAGATCATTTTACTGACATTTTCACCTGGTGGACATTTGGAACCAACAAAGACTTCTAAACAGGGAATTAATTCTAAAAACTACACGAACTATTCGATAACCAAATGGTAAGTCCTAGTAAATCATAAATAGCTTGGGGCAGCTATAGAGAAGGCATAACAGTGAAGATTAAGTAGAAATATGAAAAATGATCGGAAGGGTTTTTACATAGAGATTTTCTATAACTTCAACAAGTTACTTGTGACATGGTGGGGCTGACAATTTAGTTACTAGATAGTTCATTTTATTTTTAGAGTCAATTCCCTATTTTGATGTCTTCCCTAGTAAGGATTGTCCATATGGTGTAAACTTTAATTTAACAACATCGTATGCCAATTATGACAATTCTATCAGCTCTGGAATATTGATTTTAGGCTAGTGAGACCTTTGTCTTTGGTGCCACAGCTTCCAGACTCATTTTGTGTTGTTGGTCAAAATTTAATAAAAATGGAGGTAACTTACACAAATCCCATAATTTAAGGAGTTACTAAAATTTTTTACCTAATTACATAAAATCCCATCAATATCTTTTTGTGATACATATTTTAAGCCTTAATGCATATCATCTTTGATACATTTTAAATCAATCAGTTAGTTAAATAAGAAAGTAACATAATTGCATTTATTTAGGAGAGTAAATTATGGGAGAGAATCTCTAAAATATCTAACATAGAAGAAAAATTAAAATTTAAAACTTTTCATTAGATCTTATCATATTTATATATGTAGCACTAATTTTTTCTAATACAGATTTATAATACATATATCTCCATTTAGGTTCAAACATATTTATCATCCTTAAATTATGGGAGAAAACATAAGTTCTTGATATGTATCAATTATGTTTATCTGATACATATGTCTGATGTTTGTATACTTGGTACTTGTAATTGATACATTAATTTATTTTGAAAAAAAATTAATGGACTTTGTTATCAATAATGATTTAGTTGTGTGGATAGATATTCATGTGTATCATAAACACATACTAATCTACTATATACATAAAAAATGATAATTTTTTTTACATTAACATGTAGATGCATTCACAAGTATCATGAATAAAAAAATACAATCTTTTGTATTATGATGACTTTGCACGTATGTAATTACTTTTATATGTATCATGAACAAAAATAACATTCTTTTTTACTATGATACATATTCAAGGAGATACACTCGCATATTTCATGAATAAATACTAATAAGCTTCATATTATATATGAATTAGTAGACTGTGATATATTAGCATGCAAGTACATTCATATGTATTATGAAAAAGAAATATATTACTTTTTACTATGATACATATGCATAGTGATACATTCATATGTATGATGAAATTAATTTTAATGAAGTGATTTTCATCTCCATCTTCGTCATTACCCTTCAACTCTCTCAACCAAATTGTCATTGCCATTGTTTTGCTAAAAATTATGAGATTTTTAGCTTTTACAGTATGAAGATATTTTAAAAGAATATGAATGCACACAATGAATCTTTCTAAATTTTAAGGAAGAAAAAAATTACTAGAGATGAAAAAAATTGAACCAAATTATAAATTGCAAATGATAAGATTTGATGGAAATTATTAAATTTTATTTTTTTTATTTTTAGATATTTAAGAGATTCTCTCCCATGATTTACTCCCCTGAATAAAAGCAAATTTCTTACTTCATTATTTAATATGTATCAAGTGAGAAAAATCTGAAATATTTTGAAAGATAAGGGATTTTATGTATTTATGTCTTTTAAGTTTTTGTATTTGTTTAAAATATCCTACAAATGGCCATTGGGTGTAGGGCCCACATTTTATCCAATCTATCCTAAATGGAAACTTCAATGGCGCCATTGAGTCAAAATGTTGAATTTGATATGGTAGCACAATGCGTTTCCATTGATGAGATTTAGGATGAACCCTAAGGGATCGATGGAAACTTAGAAATCATAAAAGTTTCAGTTGGTGCCTTCACTAAAATTAGACCTTTGGTCTTTTTAATGGAGGTAACTTCAACAGCCAATCGGTTGCTTTAATGGACAAGGCATCTAGTCAGGTCGCCTAAGCGGATGTCTATCAACTAAAATGAATGTTTCTTAAGCGGCAGCCTAGCGCCACAAGGTACCGTTTTGGTTGTACTATACCTGTAACGACGTAATTTTTAGGAACCAAAATGTCAAACGGTGCTCATGATCCAGAAGGACCACAAGCCAACCCTTTACTGATATCTGTACCTGAATACTGCATAATATAGATAATAAATGTGGAAACTGACCATAAGGTTCAAAACTTCTAAAATACTCAAAATTGAAAACTGAATACTGATACATCTTTCTGTAAAGCCTCTAAACTGTCTGAACTGTATAGTTGATGTGACATGTCCCCAACTAACTTTGTTTACTGAAATTAAACTAAATATGATACAATAATGATAAAAATAAGGATCATCCTCGACTGAAGAGGACTCACTGCTATGTCTATTGCTGTTGACTGGGACTGAGCTGCTAAGGGTACTCTGGATCTCGTGCCTCTGAACCTATGATGTCAAATAAAACACCATAGTACAAATGCATCAGTATAGGAATGTACCGAGTAGGAAGATGAGGTAAGGCTAAATGCAAGGGCTTATGCATGAACAATTACTTAACTGAATAATCATGAGAGTACTGAATGAGAACACATGCATGAATGCACAAACCATAACTGAAATCATCGTGACTCAAAGTATTGAAACTGATTAACTAAATTTACTCATATCAATGACTAAATTCTGAGCTTTCTACTCTCGATTGACTGCATCAAAGATCAAACCTCTCTAACGGATGATTCACCAATCTACTATCAATGATAAGAAAAGATCATGTCTGAATCAGACAACAAGAATACTCAACTGAATATGAGATTGAGATCAAATCTATCTGACGGGTGATCTCTAGATCTGATCACAAAAATACTCAACCAAATTTGAGACTGAGATCAAGCCTATCTGACAGGTGATCTCGGGATCTGATTATGAGATTAATCAACTAAATATAAGATTGATATCAAGCCTATCTAATGGGTGATCTCTAGATCTGATCACAAGAATACTTAACTGAATCTGAGACTAAGATCAAGCCTATCTGATGGGTGATCTCTAGATCTAATAAAGAATAACTTTATAGGGACCAAGCCTATCTAACGGGTGGTCTATGAATCCAAGGAACTATCTGAGTTTCTCACTGAGATAGATGACTGTATCTAACTGTCCTGATTTATGAAGATTGATACTAAAACTACAACTGTGGGAAGTAGTCACTTAACCGACATACCCTGAATCTCAACTGGTGGGGTCCAACCTATAACCCCAGCTGGAAGGGTATCAATACCGTGCCATGGGTAAAGACCTCTATGGTCAAGCCTATCTGACCGGTGGCCCTTGCAGGTAGTCAAGCCTAAGGCAATATAATAGTCAAGCCTATCTGAATGGTTACTAGCCTTTCCTGATGGGTAAATCCTGGATCCTATGCTGGCTACACAGTTCTGGAGTTCAGCGATTTCTCCTAATGACTTTGCCTCTTTAATAGGGAGCCGCATCCCTGTCCTTACTTGGTGCTAGCTTCTACTCCCAACTGAAAGACTCTGAACTAATTCTTAACTAAACATAAACTAAGCTGAATCTGATATTGATCATGTTTCTCAAATGATCTGATTAAGTTAAGCTGAATTCACTTAGTTCCATATCTGACGAAATACTACTGAATCTCGTTATCTGACTGAATGAAACTGAGCTTTGAATAGAGTACTCGATTACTACAGAGGTCAGAACTGAATACTTGAATACTACTAGAGCTAAGCTGGGTATAGAACTGAGGCTAGATTACTAGCGATTCTGAGATTACGGCGACTACAGAGATTACTAAGATTTCTTAAGCTCTGTATCTGTCTGAGAATACAGATTTCTATAACTCACTGAGTTTTGAGAATCATGGCTCAACTGGAATTATCGTGAAAACTGACATGGGCTCTAGACAACAGCTAAATTATTGAGTATAAATACCCCCAGGACTCGATAACATAAAAGTAAAACATAACTATTCTTGAATAATCAAGACCATGGGCAATCATTCACCATCACAATCACTAAGGCATCACTTCAAGCATCTAGGAATCCTGAACATATAATAACATAGGGGGACATGCTATTGGATCATACTCCATTCAACAAGGCCTTGTATCAAGCACTTTGCACATATTTAAGTCTTGGCATGTACCGAAGAACACATAATTGGGGAACTTCATGCTGTCATGTTACAATTTATTCATCAAACACTTAGCATGTATTAAAGTCTTAGTATGTATCAAAGAGCACATAATTGGGGAATTTTATGCTATCATGCCACAATTCATTCATCAAACACTTAGCATGTATTAAAGTCTTAGTATGTATCAAAGAGCACATAACTAGGGAATTTCACGCTATCATGCCACAATTCATTCACTAAGGCTTTTCAACAAACACTTGGCATGCATAGGCTTACACACAATTGGGGATTTCTAATCGACATGCGAGAATGGATCTAATTCCTTCATATAAGCATTTTATCAAACATAGGGGGAGCATTCTTTGCTTATTCAATAATTTCTACACCTAATTGACATGAATATATCACTTAACAAGCAACTTGAAGAGGGTTTATCATGAACATCACATGAATATCACATACTAAGGTCAAAGCTTAAAAACCTTGTAAACAAACATGAATCAAACTCATAAACATAAAAGCTTTGAAATTTTGAAAAGGGTTCTTGAGCTTCTTGTATGAAAGGGACTCAAGAATCAATATCTGCATACCTTAGAGAAACTCTTTCTTGAAAGCCCTTGGAGAGATTCTTGATTTCTTGATTTATGTTGATTAAGAAGGAAGGATTTTGATTTTTTAGAAACCCTAGCTCTTGTTCTTGACCAACTTTGAGAGAAAACAATGATATTTTGGGTGTAATGAGGCCAAATTTCGTGTTAGGGAGTATATATAGGGGTAAAGACCCTTTTTGCCCCTGGAATTAAACTAAAAAATCTCGATTTTATATGCTGGCACGATACGCCACAATCGCGCCAGTTCACTAGAAATTGGACAATTGGGAAACTGCTTGATAGCGCGATGCGGTGGAAATCGCGTTTCCACCTTGGTTGCAAACTGGAAAGGCAACGCGATGCGGTGGAATCACGTTGGTGAACTAAAAATTGATAATTGTGAAATTAAGCCTTGGCGCGATGTGCCATAATCATGGAGGCTCACTGGATTTTGACGATTGCCATTTTGGCTGGCTCTGCGATGAGCTAAAGTGCCAGGTGGCACACTATCTCACTAAAATGGCTCTAACTCTTTGCCCGAGTATCGAATTTGGATAAATTTTGTATCGAAGGAAAGCTTATTCAATTCTCTACAAGACAAAAAGTTGATGCTAGAGAAATTATACACAATTCAAAATACTTCTCACTTGGTAAGATACTTTTCAATCTTTGAAGGCCAGATTTACGTTTTACTTGACACGTTCTAAGGCTAAGACTATGAGAGAAATTTGTGGGGTCTTACATTATCTCCCCTTTGAAAATATTCATCCTCGAATATCACTTAATAGGCTAAGACTACTGATCATCTAAACTTACTCAAGGAACAGAAGCATATGAAACATGACTATGTAACTGGAACTACTGATATTCTGAACTCTCATACTGGACATGCATATCTGATGCATGGAATACTCGACAGAAGCTACTCATAAGCTGAATTCTCATAATAGACATGCATATCTAATGCAAGGATGCATAACTGGGCTGATCTCATGAATGCATGACTAAACACACTGAAAAACTGAACTCTTTCTACTGAATATGTATATCTAATGCATGAATGTCTGACTGAACTGACTCTTGAAAGCATGACTGGCTATTTAATGATCACTCACGTTAACTTCATAAGGAGAGTCTGAACACGCAAATGAATGAGTCTAAGGACATCAAATCATCACAATATCATGGGGTATCTCCCCCTTGGGACTCTATGTCCCTCTAAACACACCTCGCTAAAAATACTGGGGCGATGCACGGGGCACCTATGAACTAGTCATGATTGACCGGCTGAGGTCTGAAACTCATGCATGACTCATACTAACATATAAGCTCAAAATGAAAGAAAAGGATTTATCAATACATATCATAAAGATGAAGGACTCATAACATACCCGAATATATATCAAGGAACCTTTCCTGATTATGGAGAGCCTGAAATGCATAGAGATTGTTTTGACACTGACCACTATTGGCATCGAAAGGGTCACTCTGCTGAAGAATCTCTCTACCCCTCTGAGATAGCACTCTATAGTCTCACATCCTATGTCCTGGCTCACCACACCCAAAGCACTCATCACTACCGGCTCTACACACACCTAGGTGGCTCTTGCCACACTCTCCATAGAGCGGATTGGTACGAACACCAGTAGCACTACTCAGGGATTTGGAGCCTGGTGCCCCATCATAACTGATATCCCTAAACTTTAGTGTGGGTAAACTAGCTGAGGATGGATCTGGGACTGAAAATTTCTGACTATGCTGAAATGGTTACCACCCTGGGACCCTGCCTAAGAGAAACCTTAACTACCTGTTCTAGCTTTCTTACTCACTCTCTCTCTCTTTCTTTTGCCTTATCTGTCTTAATCTACTGCTCATGTATCATCAGCCTAGTATGGTCCATATCTCTCTTGAGAATAGCGGTTCTACATTCTTTCAACACTAACCCAGACACACCAGTCACAAACTTACCCTTACTCGCTCTAGGGTCAGCTATCAAGTCAGGAGCATACTTAGCTAACTGGTTAAACTTAAGACAATTCTCTTTCACCATCATGGAACCTTGCCTTAGGTTCATGAACTCTTCTACCTTAGCTTCCCTCATCTCTAGTGGGAAAAACTTACTAAAAAGTCACCTTAATACTCTTGCCAAGCCACGAGAGCTGCATCCTCCCCTCTACCCTTCTTCCATACTACAACCCAGTCATGAGCGATATCCTTCAACCTATAGAATGCTAACTTTACACTCTCCTTCTAAGAAACATGCATAATTTGGGTGATCTTCCCTACCTCTTCTAGATAAAATTGTGGGTCCTTACCTGCATTGACCCAAAGAATTCTGGCGGGCTCATTCCCATGAAATCTCTAATTCTAGGGGCGGCTGAACCTCCATCTTGCAGAGGTAGGGCCACAACCTGACGGTTACCCTGAACATTAGTCATAGCTTAGGCTAGCAACTGAAAAGCTGCCCAAAACTATGCATGTGACATATTCTCATTCTCAGGATCTATTGGCTGAGGGGGTTGGTCATCAACCCTACGAATATAATTTCTATGAGAAGGCATACTCTGTAAATAGAAGAAAGAGATGGATTAGACTAAGGATCAACTTGATCTCATGCTCACTCGCATGACATAAATACTGAAAGAAGGGAAACTACTCCTAAAAACATCTTATAGCCTCTTGTACATAAATGTGGTGAGCAATACACCCATGCACAAAACTCTACTAGATTCAGCTTTTCAGACTCCCTAGGATACTATTGAACCTTAGACTCTGCTACCAAGTTTGTAACGACCCAATTTTTTGGAATTGAAAGGTCATACAATAATCATGATCCCGAAGGACCACAAGCCAATCCTCTACTAATATCTGTACCTGAACACTACATATTATAGATAATAAATGTGAAAACTATCCATAAGGTTCAAAACTTCTAAAAATACTCAAAATTGAAAATTGAATACTGATACATCTGTCTGAAAAGCCTCTAAAATTTATGAATTATGGATTTGATGGGACATATCCCCAACTAACTTCGTCTACTAAAATTAAACCAAATCTGATACGATAATAATAAAAATAAGGATCATCCTCGACTGAAGAGGACTCACTGCTATCTACTACTGCTGACTGGGACTGAGCTGCTAAGAGTACTCTGGATCTCGTGGCTCTGAACCTATGGTGTCAACTAAAATACCATCGCACAAATGCATCAGTACGGGAATATACCAAGTATGAAAATGAGATAAGGCTAAATGCAAGGGCTTATGCATGAACAATTACTTAACTGAATAATCATGAGAGTACTAAATGAGAAAACATGCATGAATGCATGAACCATAACTGAAATTATCATGACTCAAAGTACTGAAACTGATTAACTAAATTTACTCATATCAATGATTGAATTCTGAGCTTTCTACTCTCAACTGACTGCATCGGAGATCAAACCACTCTAACGGGTGATTCGAGAATCTACTATCAATGATAAGAAAAGATCATGTTTGAATCTGACAACAAGAATACTCAACTGAATCTGAGACTGAGATTAAGCCTATCTGACGGGTGATCTCTAGATCTAATAATGAGATTACTCAACTGAATCTGAGACTGAGATCAAGCCTATCTGACAGGTGATCTCGGGATCTGATAATGAGATTAATCAACTAAATATAAGATTGATATCAAGCCTATCTGATGGGTGACATCGGGATCTAATAATGAGATTACTCAACTAAATCTGAGACTGAGATCAAGCCTATCTGATGGGTGATCTCGAGATATGATAATAAGATTACTCAACTAAATATAAGACTGAGATCAAGCCTATCTGACGGGTGATCTCTAGATTTGATCACAAGAATACTCAACTGAATCTGAGACTGAGATCAAGCCTATCTGATGGGTGATCTCAGGATCTGATAATGAGATTACCCAGCTGAATATGAGACTGAGATCAAGCCTATCTAAGGGGTAATCCCTAGATCTGATCACAAAAATACTCAACTGAATCTAAGACTAAGATCAACCCTATCTATCGAGTGATCTCAAGATCTGATCTAGAATAACTTTACATGGTACCAAGCCTATTTGACGGGTGGTCCATAAATCAGTGGAACTATCTGACTTTTTAATTAAGATAGATGATTGTATCTGATAGTCCTGATTTCTAAAGATTGATACTAAAACTGTAACTGTGGGAAGTAGTCACTTAACTGACATGCCCTGAATCTCAACTGGTGGGGTCCAACCTATAACGCCAGCTGAAAGGGTATCAATACCATTCCATGGGTAAAGACCTCTCTGGTCAAGCCTATCTGACGAGTGACCCTTGTAGGAAGTCAAGCCTAAGGAAATATAGTAGTCAAGCCTATCTGACGGGTGACAAGCCTTTCCTGGCAGGTGACTCCTGTATCCTGCGCTGGCTATGCAGTTTTAGAGTTCAGGGATTACTTCTAATGAGTCCACCTCTATGAAGGGGAGCCGCCATCCCTGCCCTCGCTCGGTGCTTACTCCTACTCCCAACTGAAAGACTCTGAATTAATTCTTAACTAAACATAAACTAAGCTGAATCTGATACTGATCATATTTCTCAAATGATCTGACTGAGTTAAGCTGAATTCACTTGGTTCCATATCTGATGGAATACTACTAAATCTCATTATCTGACTGAATGACACTGAGTTTTGAATAGAGTACTCGATTACTACAGAGGTCAGAACTGAACACTTGAATACTACTAGATCTGAGCTGGGTACAAAACTCAAGCTAGATTACTAGCGATACTGAAATTACGCAATTACAAAATTTATTGAGATTTCTTAAGTTCTTTATCTGTCTGAGAATACATAGTTCTATAACTCGCTGAGTTTTGAGAATCATGGATCAACTGAAATTATCATGAGAACTGACACGGGCTCTAGAAAATAGCTAAATTGTCGGGTATAAATACCCCCAGGACTCGATAACATAAAAGTAAAACATAACCATTCTTGAATAATCAAGACCATGGGCAATCATTCACCATCACAATCACTAAGGCATCACTTCAAGCATTTAGGAATCCTAGACATGTAATAACATAGGGGTACATGCTATTAGATCATACTCCATTCAACAAGGCCTTGCATCAAGCACTTTGCACATATTTAAGTTTTGGCATGTACCAAAGAAGACATAATTGATAAACTTCATGCTATCATGTTAATCATTCATCAAACACTTAGCATGTATTAAAGTCTTAGTATGTATCAAAGAGCACATAATTGGGGAATTTCATGCTATCATGCCACAATTCATTCATCAAACACTTAGCATGTATTAAAGTCTTTGCATGTATCAAAGAGCACAAAATTGGGGAATTTCATGCTATCTTTCCATAATTCATTCATCAAACACTTAGCATGTATTAAAGTCTTAGCATTTATCAAAGCACATATAATTGGGGAATTTCATGCTATCATGCTACAGTTCATTCACTAAGGTTTTTCAACAAATACTTGGCATGCATGGGCTTACACACAATTAGGGATTTCTATTCAACATACTAGAATGGCTCTAATTCTTTCACATAAGCATTTTATCACAATAGGGGGAGCATGCTTTGTTTATTCAACAATTTATACACCTAATTAACATGAATACATCACTTAACAAGAAACTTGAAGAGGGTTTATCAAGAACATCACATGAATATCACTTACTAAGGTCAAATCTTAAAAACCTTGTAAACAAACATGAATCACAACTCAATAATAGCATGAACCTCAATTTCAACTCACATGAATCATGAAAACTCATAAACATAAAAGTTTAAAATTTAGAAAAAGGTTCTTAAGCTTTTTGGATGAAAGGGACCCAAGAATTAACATCTGCATACCTTAGAGAAACTCTTTCTTGAAAGCCCTTAGAGAGATTATTGATTTCTTGATTTCTCTTGAATAAGAAGGAAGGATTTTGATTTTCTAGAAACCCTAGCTCTTATTCTTGAACAACTTTGAAGAAAACAATGTTATTTTGGGTGAAATAAGGCCAAATCCCATGTTAAAGAGTATGTATAGGGGTTGGTAAAAGAGCCTTTTCTCCCTTGGAATTAAACTGAAGAACCCCAATTTTACATGCTGGCGCAACGCGCCACAATTGCGCCAACTCACTAGAAATTAGACAATCAAGAAACTGCTTAGTAGAGCGATGCGGTGGAAATCATGTTGCCACCTTTGTTGAAAACTGTAAATCCACCGCGATGTGGTGGAATCGCATTGGTGCATTAAAAATTAACAATTCTGAAATTAAGCCTTGGTACGATGCGCCATAATCACGGAGGCTCACTGGATTTTGATGATTACCATTTTGGTTGGCTCCGCGATGCACTATAGTGTCAGGTGGCACTCTATCTTACTAAAATAGCTCTAACTCTTTGCCCAAGTGTCGAATTTGGGCGAATTTGGTATCAATGGAAAGCTTATTCAATTCTCTACATGACAAAAAGTTGATGTTAGAGAAATTATACACAATTCAAAATACTTCTCACTTGGGAAGACACTTCTCAATCTTTGAAAACTAGATTTACGCTTTACTTGACACACTCTAAGGCTCAGACTACGAGATAAATTTGTGGGGTCTTACAATACCACTTCAATGGTGATCGCTTAAGTAGTTAAGTGGCCGCTTAGGCAGCACCTGAGAGGTTATTAAATTTTAATTTTACCTAATTTTCTGATAAGTCTCAAGATCTCAAAACCCTAGAGAGTGTGGGAAAGTGAGAGATAAATCATTAGGACATCGTTGGGTATTTGCTATCTCGAAAAAACCATTTCCTTATCAAAATCCTTGTAAGGTTTCAATTAATTATTTTTTTATTTTCCAAAAATTAGTCATAAATCCCTTGTTCCTAGAGGTCTGATTTTAGTGTTAATTAAGCTCGATGTTTGCCCATTCTTGAGGGTAAATGATCCTTGAGAACAGAAGGACGTGTTGATGGTTTCAAAGTGTGATTCTGCAAGCGTGCTTCACATGGGATTTTGACTTGATTTTTGATCCAAAGTATAAAAATTCTATATGGGTATCATTTTTCTCATTTTAATGCATAGATTACTATTTATATTGCGTGATATCATGCGAAAGCTTCTCAAACAGGAAATCATTGACTTAGCAGATTTTATAAGGCTTTCTTCATCGTCCAGGTAGGCTAGGCTTACCCTTCTCTTATATTAGAACTATTTATAGTAATGATATAATATTTTCCCAGTTTTTTGTTGGGAATTAGGTCTTAGGGATATAATTAATGTAGTTTTTATTATTTAGCTGATTACGGAATCATAGTTAGGCATAATACACTTAACTACCTATTCTTTAGGTAAAATAACTATCTTAGGACTCAATGAGACTTATTAAACATATTATAGTACAATTTTACCCCTTAACGTAGTTTGGTGTAGAGTTTTCCTTAGAATGGATTTTAGGGGTTAGAAGTGGGCCCCTTCTGCTCACTCTAGGCAAAGATTTCAATTGGTTAGTTCCTTGTAAATATAGAGGCCTTTATATATAATTTTGGTTATATTCTTGAGCTAAGGAGGTTTTAAAATGGTTTATTTCTAGAATTGTGCTTAATGATGATATAAGTTCTAGTTTAAGTCTGGCAAATGATGATATGAGCCTCAGTTCAAGTCCAACAAATTATAATACTACTTCTAATTCAAGTCTAGTATTCATGTTATTAGAGCAAGTTATAGTCTAGCATATTAGATGATAGTTTTAATTCAAGTCTAACATTGAGAGGTTATTTATGATGGTTATAGAACAAGTTCGAGTTTGGTGGTTATTATGTAGGGAGATCCATGGTTATGATTTTGAGATACAGGGACTTTGTTTAATTACTATTATTACTTGTGCTTGAGTGTATCCACCTAGCTTATAGGGGATTGAATGGGTTATTTATTTACTTTTAATATATCTTTTACGTGTAAGAGGGCTTAATTATGTTAGATATAGCACTGTTCCCCTTACTTCCATTATCCAGTTGTTTACTTTCTGCATTTGGAGTATTATTCTAGGTTTTCCCTTTTCTCATGACTTTACATACTTATCTCACATTCTATTGTATTTATATTATGATTTTTATGAGTAGGACGATGATGCGTACTTAGTACCCATGGCTTTGGTACTCATACTACACTTTTCTACATTTTTTGTGTAGATTTGGGCACTAGCTATAGCTTTTGATACAATGATTGTGTTGGTCAGAGTTTGGAGACAGGGTAAGCACTCCAATTTGGAATTGACCTTTTCTACATCTTTTATTTTTGTTAGTCTTTCTATTTTCAAGACTGTTGTATATTGACTTGATAGTAATCATATTTTTTGGGATTAGAGGCTCTTGTAGAAACCTTATTAGGTCGTGGGATGATATTACTCCTTTTTATTTCTCTTCCATTATGTTATTTCTCTTGTGATTTATTGCTTGTAATTTATTTGCTTGTAGATTTCCAGTCTTTATGCATTTTCCACCAATTAGACTATAAATTATAGTTCTAAGCTACTATTTTGCTTATCTAATTGTGGAGTAAAGTAGGTGTCTTCATGACACGGGAATTTGGGTTGTGACATATATAAATATCTCTCAACTTATGACTCATGCCCAATATATTCAAAAAGTGAAGAACTCCTAAGGATGATTTATAGCCTCACGAAGATAAGAAATATACATCATCATTTTGATTTACAGGACTCTACTAGACACTTGCTCTTGTACCAACAAAATCAGTGAAACCTGGGCTTTGATACCAATTTGCCACGATATGATTTATGAGTCATGATGGAACCTACTTTATCCCCCCAGTGGTAAGACAAACCTATCACAATCGGATTTACAAGTCATGATGGGACCTACTAAATCCCTCCAGTAGGTAAGCCAAATCGTAACCCAGAGCTATACAAAATCGGTCAAATTGGTGGAAATACCCCAAAAGGGCCTAATAAGCACACCAACATAAGAAATAAGCAAGGAAATAGAAATTTAAAGGTAGTCACTACATAAATACCATTTCAAGACCTGGTAAAGCTAGTACAAGAGCAACTATAAATAGAACCTAAGTATCTGAAATAGCCAATACAATCTGTCTTGAAACTAAAGACTAGACATAAGTAGGATAGAAGGAAATTTGTGAATCCAATTCTAGGATCTCACCCAATCTCCGAATATCAACAGAACACAAACATCGACCAATAACGACAACTAGTACTTGGATCTGCATAAAAAAGGTGCAGAAGTGTAGTATGAGCACCAAAACCTTGGGTACCACTAGGTATCATTGATCGACTGATTTTAATAATGATATAAATATGATAAAATGCAAGACAACATAACTAAGTCAAGGTATGAATGAACCTGAGTCATCTCCAACATCACTGTGTAAAAATAGGTATATAAACCAAAATAATAGCATAACATAACGTAAAATATCAACACACACAATCATAACTAGAAAATTGGCTCCCATACACCAATTAATGTAGAAAAAGAAAATAACCCACCGCAAGCCCCTATAAGCCTGGAAGGTACAAATAAGGTCGAATAACCTACCACCATCATTTATCAGCTCTCTTAATACAATTAGAATTCATCCAAATCATGCCACACTGTAGCCATCGTTTATCCATATTCTTGATTTGTCAATTAATCAATACTTATCAACTAATCATTATTTCACCAGAATAAATTTATATCATACCATATTATAACTATTTCCTCATTTTTTACTTAGCTAGATTATTAATCTCACATGCCTATGTAATCATATCATAATAAGTATATATCATCATAGCATGATATGCATATCCGGACTCGAAGCAGTATAAATATAATCAAATAGAAGAACTTGAACTAGTAAATATAATAAATAGTTGAAGTCAAACAAATAAATATATAATTAATAGTTAGACTTGAACTAGTAAATATAATCAATTACCAGACTCAAACCAGTAAATATATCATCAAGGTCATAATCATCCTCTGAACTCAAATCAGGTAAAAATCATCAATATCATATTCATCTTTTGAACTCAAATCAGTAATAATAAATCTTTCCTGCACTGTCTACTCTCTAGACTTTGGACTTTTGGCACTTACCTTACCTACATGAGGTCCACATGTACTATATGTGGTCCACATGTTGACATATGTAAGTTCCAAAAGTTTGTTTTTATCTTTTTCACCCTCTAGATCTTTAATTCTGGTACTTACCTTGGTTTGTAATAGACATAGGTAAGTGTCAAGCCTTCATATTCTTGCAACCAAGCTTCCAAACTTCAAATTTAATCACATGCTTTGGTCACGTACATCTGGTAAGTTCCACATATGCCCAAAATAATCAAGTAAGTGGACAAAAACATCACTTTTCATCTTTTGCTTGAATTTAGCATTCAAAACCTAATTTTTTGCAAAATACTCCAATAAAACATCAAATCTAACATAATATCCTTAAGTACATGCATATTCTCCAAGTTTAAGCATCGTAACGGCTGTAATTCTATAGCACATGAAGACCCTTAACTTAGAACATGCATGTCCTTAGGCAGCAAAACATAAAAACCTTTTTTTGATGATGCTTAACCAAGAGAAACATAAGATACCATGGCAGTCAATCATCAATTTTAGCTCAAAACACATTACCTTCTTCAAGTTCAAAACATAAAAACCAACTGTGTGTATATTCACGAAGCATAAAAATGTGAACAAAGGAATCAAACTATGGCATTACATTAGCAACAAACAACCATGCATATATACAAATTACACTACCCAAACAAGTAAGCATCTAGCAATACAACCCATGGGACCTTACAACAAAGAAGTCCCGCTCACTCATATGAAATAATGCATGTCAATAAAGGGACGAACAAGAGATATACACTCATAAAAGAAGATCTAATGAGTATGTATCAAATACCAAAGGCTTGCTCTTATTTTCTTTACCTTAGTTTTCAGAAAGTCAAGTTAGGATCACTATAGGACTTTATTCGGCTTGCAATGTAGGCTTGGGGGACTGGTATGGTACATATGAATATATCAAGTGACTAAGCCTCCTTGGCACTACACTAACTTTGGGGTCCATACTTTAACCAATTTTTAACTTTATTTTGCCCTTATTTCTCCTTTTTTATTTTAATGCACATTCAGGTTGGGTGTGGTTTTATTATTCTTTCATTTTCACAATTTTTTCACAAGTTTTCTTTTTCAGCTTTTTCTGCCACACTCAACCCTACTTTCTTTTTTCTTTTGTTTTTCCCTTCTTCATACCCACTTTACATCACACACCCTTATGATAGCAACTGTTAAATTAGTCGATTTGCTTGAGTTGTGGTGCACAATCTCCAAGGAGGACTAGGGCCAAAATAGGTTCATTGTAACATAAATAGAAGGGAAAGGTAAGAGCAAGGAAATAAGTTAAAAGGCTCAACAAGGAATCAAGGGATACTAATTTCCATGTGGAAGGTCATTTCAGCTACAAGTGGACTTATATAAAAAACTACCAATGATCCTTTCCTAACTAACTTTCCTATAACCCAGCCAAGACTAGCCGAGCATGTTTTGGATTTAACACACAAAGGGAACTAAGCAGTATCTCACACACACATGGCACAAGATTACATCACAAGATACTACCTATCTGGTTCATTCAATTGTTAGCAATGATTATCGTGTCCCTAATCCAATTCTATAACAAAATTCACAATGGTTACACATATATACATGCACACAGTTCAAAACAAGCTATTGAAAGGGTATACTTTTCTGCACATTGCATAAACTAGCTTAGATACTTATTTTTCTCCTAGTTAAACAACACAATACGAAATAAAACACAATACGGCTAAACATGCCAACTCTACTAGGAACAGAACTTAGGGGAAAATAGGCATGATAATAAAAACACCAAGAAGACATCCAGACCTACAATGAGCCCCACCCTCAACTTAAAATCATGTGTTGTCCCTAATGCATCATATCGCTACAAAATAATAGAGGAAGAAACATACCTATGGCACCATAGGTGTGGAGATATGATGTCAATCACACAAATATGAATACAAACAACAAAATACCTTAGGTTTCATCCCAACAGTGGCTAATTTTACATCGTAGCATGATGGGACTTAGTTAGATACTCAGAATTCCCCAATAAGCCCATGGGTACATTGATTACTAAGACTTCATCATGGTAGCCCAAGAGTTGGCCTTTAAATTTCTCTTTCCCTTTGAACTTATGAATTTCACCCCTAATTATTTTTTAATTTTCCATTATGCTCCAGAGGCAATGGTAGAAAAATAAAGGACCCAAGAAATAGATGTGGCATGTGGTACTTTGTGACCCTTACATGAGGAATATAGTTCTTTGATTTTGGATCAGGAAATTCAAGAATATAGACATATATTTTCTCCCCCTTGCACTCTTTTTTAGGATAGAATGGCTCGATCAAGATCTGACTATCCAAGCGTAATATGGAAAAACTCTTTGAATGAGGTCCAATATAGTCCAACTTAGGAATCACGGTCTTCTTTACATTCCCACACAACTCTAGTATGCTCTCCTTAACAATGGCACTATCTATAAGAACAAGAGCAATTTTAGACTCTTCCAATTTTAGCTCCTCAAGTTGGCTTCTAAATTTTTTTTCAGTCTTATACCACTCATATCTACGTTGTTGGGTGTTACGCACAACAACGTTAGCATCCAATTCTACTTGTAAGTGGTGAATATCCAAGCCAAACCTATCAACCTTTTAAATAAGCTTATGATTGTTGTGGACAAGGTGTGTCATTGTTTCCAAAAGGCTATCCTTATTCCCACACAATATATTTTTCAAGTGACTGCAATAATGCACCATATCGAAAGGAAAAAGATCAATAAATAAGGAGTCATCATCACTCCATACTTCCTCTGGCCAAGTTATCATCTCAAGAAGAGTAGGCAACAAAATAAATAAAACAAAAGAAAATAAACACCCAGCAACTCCAATAACTTCAATCAAGAACTCCAAAACTGTACTACCTGGAAATGGCGCTAGTATTTGATAATGCCCAAACTACCCCTCATTAGAAGGATAAAGTGTTTGTTGTCAAATATAGCAACCTAACTAGGTTGGGATCGATCCCACAGGGAATAAGCCAAAAATTCTTCTCGAACTTATTGAAACCTCCAGGCAATGCGGGAAAGTAAAAGAGGGATTTGTTGAAATAGAAAAAGGAGAAAAATTAGTTTCTCTTGGGTGTAAAAAAATTTAAGATGAATGATAGGCTTGTCTTTCCCCTAGCTTCTCAACTCAGTAGACATATCGTGTACTATCGAACTATTCTAATGCCTTGAATGCAGAATCTGATAAGTTATGTACCATCAACTAGCTTTTGGACAAGTTGATAGATATCACCCTTTACCTTTTGAGTCTCAGGATATGTCCTTACTAACCCTTATCCTGGATCCCTAGTAACTATTACCTTTTGGGTCTCTATTATTAGATGATAGTTAATAATCTTACTTAGATAATACCTATTAGCGTGCATCGGCTGTTAATCTTCAAATTACTTTTGTGATCTTATTTTCCTAGTTAGTACTCCTCTTTTAGAGCATGTAGTAATAATATAGGTGGGATTATAATGTTGGCCATCGCTAAGAAATCAATAAGAATGAAAAAAAAAACCAATACATACAAGAATCTTTTATCTAGAATGACTTGGCACTTCCTAAACTTCATTAATCTGCTAGGGTTACCAAAACCCTAGGTAAGGGAATTAGCCACTCATAGTTATAGGAGCAAACAGGGAATCCACAGACAAAATTACAGAGTCAATCTCACAATAATGAAAGAATAAATCCCAAAGTCTTAAATTGAATAACAAACCAAGAACAATAAGATGTTTGTGAACTTGGACCTAAAGGGCTTCCATCTGAATCAATTAATATGTGAATGTATATGTGTATAATGAATAGAAAGCCTAAAGGGTAATTATAGATCACAAGAAGCCCTAGAAATTAAATCCTAACTAAAATAGGAAAGGTTAGCTAACCGTACATAATAAGACTTAAAAACATCATAGGAGTGTATTTAGGATACATGGAAACCCTAGTAAACGATTTTGAAATGATCCAAAAAAGTTGAGGTCACTGGCCACTTACCTATGTCTATATGTGGTCTGCCAGTGGTCGCATGTCGACATGGGTAAGTGCCAGAAAAATTTCCTACAATGTCTACTCTCTGGACTTTGGACTTCTGGCACTTACCTTACCCACATGCGGTCCACATATGCTACATGCAGTCCGCATGTTGAAATAGGTAAGTGTCGGAAGTTCATTTTTAGAATTTTTACCTTCTGGATCTTTAATTCTAGTACTTACATTAGTATCATACAGACCTTATCTTCAATTCTACCCGAACTAGGTTTAAGATATCTAAATCTACTTTTAGATGTTAAAAAAGCCTTAATTATCCCTTAGATAGGACATTCACCTAAACTATGAGCAGCTAAATGATTATGCCTAAATTACGATTTCCAATTAGCCTAAATGGTCCAACTAACCCAAGCATTTCAAATCATCATACTAATATGTAACAACACGAACCAGGGTCTGGCCGTAACGGGTATTTCAAGTCCCACGTGGACCAGAGATCACCCCCTGTACCTAATAGGACCAACCACAATACACCTTAATGTCAGATGAATTTCAAACATATAACAAGATAACATACAACAAACTTAAGGAAATTAAAATTAAGTCAATAACCACTGACCGACGACCGGCCAAACAACCAACCAACACTGGCCAATAACTATAGTAGTCTAAATAAAGCCTTCTAAATAGAGTGCCAAAACTGAATATCACTAAAATGCCAGGACATTCCCCCTACCATTTATTTTCACCAACCTCAAACCACCCAATAGAAGACCTGTACCTCCTACCATATAAGGCCTGAAATGGAGCCATACTAATTCTAGAGTGATAACTATTATTATAGGCAAATTCTATGAGAGGTAGGTGGTCAACCCAACTACCACTAATATCAAACACACAAGCCTAAAGCATATCTTCTAAGACCTAAATTATCTTTATTGCTTGCCCATACATTTACAAGTGGAAAGAAATTCTATGGATCACCTTAGTCATAAAACCTCACTGGAACGATCTCCTAAAGTGAGATGATAACAGAGTTCCCTGATCAAATATGATGGAAAATGGAGTGCCATGCAATTTAATGATATCCTCAATGAACAACTTAGCATAATCTTCAAAAGATAAATTTGTCCTCATTGGCAAAAAGTGAGCAGACTTAGTCATCCAATCCACGATGAACTAAATTGAATCAAATTGTTAGAGAGACAGCAAAAGACCAGTAATAAATTCCATATTCATTATCTCGTATTTCCATATCGGTAGCTCAATCTCTTGAGTTAACCCACCAGGCTTCAAGTTCTCTGCCTTCACTTGCTAATTGTAAGACCCCGCAAAATTCTTAGTTTAATTTAGTCCTTTAAGCTTGTTAAGGGGTCTCAGACTTAGAAAATTCTAGCTAAGTTTCTAGACTTAGTTTATTTTTAGCCTTCGAAAGTTGGCAATCTCATTTTGCGACCTTAATGTTCATTAATGGTCTATATTTTTTTAATTGATTGTACACATGTTTATGTTGTGATATGACTTCCAAGATTGAATCTTTATTGAATTCTCATGACTTTATGTTAAGTACGTGGATTGAAATCCTTAAATTGAAGTGCTTGATATAGACATGATGTATTAGTTGTTGGTCCATGCGGTAGAAAAGGTTATGCCTTCCATGTGTTTGTTAAAATGCTGAAGTGATTAAGAATTGTGCATTATGACCTATTTGTAAGTTATATCATGAACTTATGATGTACCCACATGTTCAAAATGACTCCCACGCTAAAAGCTATGTCTTGTAATTATTTTGTGGAATGCTCATAAGTATGGATTTATGAAATTACGATATGTTCTCATGTATTCCCAGTCATGTGTAAGCTTATAACTTGCAAATGCTTCATGAAATCCCTTAATGATAGTATTATGAATTGTTGACTATGGACATGTGTTCAAGTAGTACCATATCTTATTTATTTTTATGCTATCTTGTCCTAGGGGTATTTAATACCCGATAATTTAACTGTGTGCCTAGAGCCAATGTCAGTTTTCAAGGTAACCTCAATCAAGCAATGATCGGTAGAATTTAGCTAGTCTCAGAACTCATTAAAACTCAGTAGTATTCAGTTTAGTCCTCAATAACTCAGTCAATTAACCTAATTCAGTAATATTCCATCAGTCAATAGAATTTAGTGAACTCAATCCAGTATACTCAGTTTAGTGTCTATTCAGTTGGGAGTAGGATCAACACCAAGTGAACCCAAGGATGGGAACTCACTTGCCAGCAGAGGGTGTGATTCTTAGAAATAGTCCTTGCATTTCAGAACTATGTAGCCAGCGTAGGTTGAGACATCAAAACCTATTAGATGAGGGTTAATGAGGTGGATTAACCTATCAGATGAGGGTCCCTCTATTCTCGTTACAGTACCTGACAGATGATGGTCACTCATAGCTTGTCCTTACCACTAGCGCAGCATTGACACCCTTCTAATTGGGATTACAGATTGGACTCCAACTAATTTATAATATCTTATTAAGGGCATGTTGGTTAGATGACTACCTCCCACAATATCAATCTCAGTCTTCAGTAAATAACTTAGATAGTTCTATAAATTTCAAGACTATCAGATACAGTCACTCAGCTTAGTATGGAACTCATCTAGGTCCACTAGAATCAGGACTGTTAGAGATAGTCACTCAGTTATCAGTTATGTCAGTTATCAGTAATCTATGTTATCAGTAAACTTAGTATTCAGAATCCTTATGATTTCAGTTATAGTTATGTATTCATGCATGTATCCTCATGTAGTCATGTTCATGTTATCCAGTCAGTTTAGTTCATGCATATGAACCCTTGCATTCATCCTTACCTCACTTTTCGTACCAGTACATTCACACGTACTGACATATACTTTTTTTGTTCTATGGTGTTTTATACCATAGGTTCGGATGCTCAGGTTTTCGATCGCACTTACCAGCTCATATATCAGTAGTCAGAGTCAGTGGTGAGCTCTCATAGTTTGAGGACATGATTATTTCATTCTTTCAGTATTTCAGTACTTACTCATTTTCAGTAGATGGAGTTAGTTACGGATATGTTCCATCAACTCCTTATTCAGACAGTTTAGAGGCTTTCAGACTATAGCATGTTCAGACAATTATTTTATTCTTGGTATTATCATACCTTGTTCAAACATTATTTTATTCAGTATTATTTAGTATTTTGAACCTTATGGTAATTTTTATGCTAGATTTCCACATTTATTTCAATTATATTGTTATTACAATAATACTATTATTCAGTGCTCAGTTACAAATATCAGTCATGGGTTAGCTAGTGGTCCTTCAGGATTATTAGCATCGTGTAGCATTTGGGGTACCAGACTTAGGGTGTTACAAACTTGGTATCAAAGCCAAAGGTTCAATAGAGTCCTAGGAAATCTGAAAGCCACATTTAGTAGAGTCTTATGCATGGGTGTGTTGCGTGCCATATTTATGTGCAGGAGGTTATAAGATGTTTTAGGAATAGTTTCCCTTCTTTTAGTATTCATATCATTCTATTGAGCATGAGCTCCAGTTAAAATCTTAGTCTAATCCTTCTTTATCTTCCATCTACACAAAAATTCCTCCAAAGAGGACTCAGGAAAGAGGAATAGGGGATCAGCCAGCCCAATCAGCCTAATCCTTTAGGAAAACATGTCTTCCATGAAGAATTCAGAGTTGCATTCACTAATCTTACTCATTCAATTTTTACCTAGAATAAATGTCCAGCTTTCATTCCATCCATCTGAGTGGACAATTCTGCTGCAGCTAGGATTTGGGACTTCACCCGAATGAATCCTCCTTCATTTTCCAGGTCTAAGACATATGAGGACCCTCTGGAGTATCTTGATCAGGTGTTACATATTACTGATAGTATAAGAGTGACTATTATCCAGAGTGTTGAGCTAGCTGCATATCAGTTGTAGGATGTGGCTCTTACTTGGTTCAAATAGTAAAAAGTAGAGAGGGCTATATATGTAGGGCCTATTGATTGGGAGGAGTTTTCCACTACTTTTATAGATAGATTATTTCCCCTAGAGGTGAGAAAATCTAAGGTGTTAGAATTTATTAACCTCAGGAAAGGCAACATGACAGTGAAAGAGTATTCTCTGAAGTTTACTCAACTAGCTAGATATGCTCCTTATGTGATGGCAGATAACAGATCCTAAATGAGTAAGTTTATGTCTGGAGTGAATGATACCATAGTCAAGGAGTGTAGGACCACAATGTTGATTAGTGAGATGGACTTATCTAGGTTAATAACCCATGCTCAGCAGATAGAGGAGTAGAAGATAAGAAGAGAGAAAAACAGGATAAGAGAGCTAGAACATATAGGTTCAATTTTAGTCAGCCTAAGTTAAAAGGTGGGAATCATTCTCAGTTCCACCCAAAGTCCTCAGTTCCATCTCCTTCCTCAGCCAGTGCTCCAGTTCCTAAGTTCAGGAATGATAACAAAGATAGGGCACTAGGCACTAAGTCTCAGAGCAGCGTTAGTAGTGCCCAAACTTATCCTCTTTGTCAGACTTGTGGCAAGCACCATCAGGGTATTTGCAGAGCTGGCAGTGATGGTTGTTTTGAATATGGAAAGCCGGGCCACAGAGTTAGAGATTATCCCCAGTCAGGTTTTCAGGGTCAGCCTAACTGTTTCTCAGCTCAGTTCGGTCGCCTGAATCAGTAGGGTGCCACTTCCAGTGCCACCAGTGGGCAACACCTAAATAGACTTTATACTTTTCAGTCCCGCTAAGACCAGGAGAATTCTCCTGATGTGGTCACTGGTATGTTATAGATTTTTCATATACATGTTTATGCTTGGTATGATTTAGAAGCTTTCTTGTCTTTTGTTACTCCTTATATAGCAGTTGATTTCAAAGTCAGTCCCAAAATTCTAGTAGAGCCCTTATCAGTCTCTACCTTAGTGGTTAAAACTATCATAGCTCGGCGGGTATACAGGAACTATCTGATTATGGTATTCCAGAAAGTCACTTCAGCAGACTTAGTGGAATTAGAGATGACTAATTTTGATGTCATTCTTGGCATGGATTGGATTTATTCCTGCTATGCCACAGTCGACTGCAAAAACAAAATTGTCCAGTTTCAATTTCCGAATGAACCCATCTTAGAGTAGAGGGGTAATACTTTAGCCTTGAGGGGTCAGCTTATTTCCTACCTAAGGGAAAGGAAAATGATATCTGAGGAATGTGTATATCATCTTGTTCGAGTTAAGGACTCTAGTTTCAAAAATACCAGTATTGAGTTATTTCTAGTAGTGAATAAATGTTTAGATTTATTTCCAGAGAATCTTCCCAGAATTTCTCCCAAAAGGGAAATAGACTTTGGTATCGATATTCTCCAGATAGTCAGCCCACATCTATTTTGCCATACAGAATGGCACCAGCTGAACTCAGAGAATTAAAAGAGCAGTTGAAGGATCTCCTAGATAAGGGATTCATCAGACCCAGCGTGTCCTCGTGGGGTGCACCAGTTCTATTCGTGTGAAAGAAATACAGTTCTCTCAGAATGTGCATAAACTACCGTCAACTCAATAAGATCACAGTCAAGAACACGTATCTATTTCCCAGAATCGATGACTTGTTTGATCAACTCCAGGGTGCTAATTACTTTTCTAAGATAGACCTCAAATCAGGCTATTATCATCTTAGAGCAGAGAATATGACATTCCAAAAATAGTTTTCCGTACTTAGTATGGTCACTTCAAATTCTTAGTCACGTCATTTGGTCTTACTAATGTCCCAGCATCTTTCATGGACTTGATAAACTGTATGTTCAAGTAGTACTTAGACATGTTCGTCATAGTCTTCATAGATGACATTCTTGTTTATTCCCGCAGTGAGCATGGTCATGTAGACCATCTCAAAATAGTATTGTAGACTCTAAAAAATCATCAGTTATTCGCCAAATTTAGTAAGTGCAAATTTTGGCTAAGGTTAGTAGCATTCCTTGGTCATGTAATTTTCGGTGATGGCATTAGAGTTGATCCTCAAAAGACCGAAGCAGTGAGAAACTAGCCTAGACCATTACTCCATCAGATATCAAGAATTTCTTGGGTTTGGATGGCAATTACAAATGGTTTTTTTAGGGATTTTCATCTATTGTATCCCCTATGACCAGATTGACTCAGAAGAAAGTCAAATTTTAGTGGTCAGATTCATGTGAGAAGAGTTTCCAGGAGTTGAAGACTTGACTTACCTCAGCTTCAGTTTTAACTCTTTCAGATAGTCCAGATGGGTATGTCGTGCACTGCGATGCATCCAGGGTAGGTTTGGATTGTGTCCTCATGTAGTATGGTAAGGTCATAGCCTACGCCTCTAGACAGCTTAATCTCCATGAGAAAAATTATCCGACTCAGGATCTTGAGTTAGTAGCAGTAGTCTTTGCCTAAAAGATTTGGAGGTACTACTTGCATGGGGTGCATGTAGATGTGTTCATAGATTAGAAAAGTCTCCAGTATATGTTTTCTCAGAAAGATCTTAATCTCCATCAGATAAGGTGGTTAGAACTCTTGAAAGATTATGATATGAATGTCCTTTAACATTCAGGCAAGGCCAATATAGTGGCTGATGCTCTCAGTAGACTGTCTAGGGGTAGTGTTGCTCATGTTGAGGATAGTAAGAAGAAGTTAGCCTAGGATGTTCATCAGTTAGCCAGACTAGGTGTCCGCTTAGTTGATTCAATAGAAGGTAGTTTGTGGGTTCAGAACAGTTTAGAATCATCTTTAGTTTTTAAAGTTAAGGAAAAGCAGGATAGAGGTCCCAGTTTATTCAAGATGAAAGAGTCAGTCAAAGATCAGAGCGCAGAGGTTTTCTCCCAAAGGGGGATGGTGTTGTACGTTATTAGGGTCATCTATGTGTGATAGATGTTGATGACTTAAGGCATCGAATTCTTGCAGAAGCACATGGTACACATTACTCTATTCATCCAGGGTCTACTAAGGTGTACCGCAACTTGTGGGAGATCTATTGGTGGAGTGGGATGACGAGAGATATTGTAGAGTTTGTGGCTAAGTGCTCAACATATCAGTAAGTTAAGATTGAGCATCAAAAGCCAATTGGGTCCATGCCGGAGTTCAGTATTCCTAGTTGGAAGTGGGATGAAGTGAACATGGACTTTGTGATGGGTTTGCCTCGTACTCATTGTCAGCATGATTCAGTCTGGGTCATTGTAGACAAATAACCAAATCAGCTCATTTCCTTCCAGTCCATACCTCTTATTCAGTCGACGATTACGCCAAACTCTACATTAGAGAGTTGGTCAGATTGCACAATGTTCCATTATCTATTGTCTCAGATAGAGGTACCCAGTTCACTTCTCATTTCTAGAAAGCATTCCAAAAGGGTCTTGGTACCCGAGTTTACCTCAGTATAGATTTTTATCCTCAGAACGATAGTCAAGCAAAAAGGACCATTCAGACTTTAGAAGACATACTTCGAGCGTGTGCAATTGACTTTTAGGGTAATTGGGATGACCACTTGCCTTTGATTGAGTTTGCATACAACAACAGTTATCATTCCAACATTCAAATGGCTTCATTCGAAGCTCTCTACGGTAGGAGATGCAGATCTCCAATCGGTTGGTTTGAAGTCGGTGAGGCCACAGTGGTTGGGCCTAACTTGTTCTTCGATACCTTATAAAAAGTTTAGTTAATCAGAGAAAGGCTCAAGACAGCTCAGAGCTAACAGAAATTGTACGTAAATGTATGCAGAAAGGATCTCGAGTTCGAGATTGGCGATTATGTATACCTGAAAATCTCTCCCATGAAGAGACTAAAGTGGTTCATCAAGAAGGGAAAGCTCAGTCCCTAATACGAGGAAATTCTAATCGAAATTCTTGACTCTCAAATTCACAGACTGAGGAGCAAAGAAGTCCATCTAGTCTAAGTTATTTGGTGAAATCAATCCGTTGAGGGATCTACTTGGGAAGAAAAAGCAGACATGCGGATCAAGTATCCTTACCTCTTCTCAGCTAATTCAGACTCAGTCCAAGTTAATGGCTTTCCTTAAGCTTATTCTGCTTCATGTCCAGATTTCAGTTACAAACTTGGTGTTCAGTTTCATGCTCAGTTTTCCATTTCAAACTTGGTGTCCTTTACCATTGCATGTTCAGTTGCATGTTCATGAGTCAGTTCAATCACATATTCATGCATCAGATTTGTATGATCAGCTTATCAGTACTCCTAGTCATGCATTCATGTATCAGCTCAGTCATGAAATCATACATCAGATATGCATGCTCAGTATGAATCTCAGTAAATCAGTAATGTCAGTCATGTAATCATGTGTCATTTGTTCATGTTCAGTATGTACCTCAGCTTATCATTTCTCCCATCTCAGTCAGTCTCATTCGACGACGAATATCCCTAAGGGGGAGGTATTGTAAGACCCTGCAAAATACCTAGTTTAATTCAGTCCTTTAAGCTTGTCAAGGGTCCCAGACTTAGAAAATTCTAGCTAAGTTTCCAGACTTAGTTTGTTTTTAGCCTTCAAAAGTTAGCAATCTCATTTTGCGACCTTAATGTCCATTAATGGTCTATATTTTTTTAATTCATGATCAAGAATGTCTATAGGGGTTCCCGGACGAGTTTTGGATTTTTTGGACCTCGTTTAGACCTTGTTTGAAATCCCAAAACAGTGAGTCAATGTGATGTTAGCGCGTCGCATTGCTAATCGTGTCGATAGAGAAAATGTTTCTTAGCTTAAGGCAATTTTGAGTGAACCGATGCAATATCAGCGCATCACGTTAGTTATTGCATTGGTACCCTCGACGCTCTGCATTGAATGCAGCATCGTGGGGAGCATTTTATTGTCTTTTAAACCCGCATCCTTAATGGTAATTAGGTCATTTTCTCCCGACATTCAGCCCTCATAACACAAAATTTAGCCCTCTTTTGGATAAATACATTCATTATTTCACAAGTGCTCAAGAACAAGAAACCCTAGCTGATTAATTTCAATTCAAGAACTCAAGCTTTCTTCCATCAATCTTCAAGAAATTGTCAACCAAGGTATGTAAAGTGTTCATCCAAGGGTCCCTTTCACCCTTGGAGCTCAAGAAACCCTTTTCAAAATATGAATTTTGAATTCCATGTTATGGGTTTGATTGTACACATGTTTATGTTGTGATATGATTTCCAAGATTGAATCTTTATTGAATTCTCATGACTTTATGTTAAGTAAGTGGATTGAAATCCTTAAATTGAAGTGCTTGATATAGCCATGATGTATTAGTTGTTGATTCATGCCCTAGAAAAGGTTATGCCTTCCATGTGTTTGTTAAAATGCCTAAGTTATTAAGAATTGTGCATTATGACCTATTTGTGAGTTATATGATGAACGTATGATGTAGCCACATGTTCAAAATGACTCCCATGCTAAAAGCTATGTCTTGTAATGATTTGGTGGAATGCTCATAAGTATGGATTTGTGAAATTATGATATGTTAGCATGTGTTCCCATTCATGTGTAAGCTTATGACTTGAGAATGCTTTATGAAATCCCTCAATGATAGTATTATGAATTATTGACTATGGTCATGTGTTCAAGTAGTGTCATGTCTTATTTATTTTCATGCTATTAAGTCTTGGGGGTATTTAATACCCGATAATTTAGCTGTGTGTCTAGAGCCAATGTCAATTTTCAAGATAACCTCAGTCACGCCATGATCAGTAGAATTCAGTCAGTCTTGAAACTCAGGAAAACTCAGTAGTATTCAGTTCAGTCCTCAGTAACTCAGTCAGTTAACATAATTCAGTAATATTCCATTAGTCAATGGAATTCAGTGAACTCAGTCTAGTTCAGTTCAGTATACTCAGTTCAGTGTCTATTCAGTTTGGAGTAGGATTCAACACCAAGTGAACCCAAAGATAGGAACTCACCTGCCAGCAGAGGGTGTGATTCTTAGAAGTAGTCCTCGCATTCTAGAACTACGTAGCCATAGTAGTTTGAGATGTTAAAACCTTTCAGATAAGGGTTGATGAGGAGGCTTAACCTACCAGATGAGGGTCCGCCATTCTCATTAGAGTACCTGATAGATGAGGGTTACTCACAGCCTGTCCTTACCAGTGGCGCGGTATTGATACCCTTCCAATTAGGGTTACAGATTGGACCCCAACTCAGTTATAATATCTTATTAGGGGTATGTCAGTTAGATGACTACCTCCCACAGTCTCAGTCTCAGTCTTCAGTAAAAAACTCAGATAGTTCTACAGATTTCAGGACTATCAGATACAGTCACTCAGCTTAGTACCAAACTCAGCTAGTTCCACTAGAATCAGGACTCTACAGTCCCTCAGTTATCAGTTATGTCAGTTATCAATAATCCCTGTTATCAGTAAACTCAGTATTCAGAATCCTTGTGATTTCAGTTACAGTTATGTATTCATGCATGTATCCCCACGTAGTCATGTTCATATTCTCCAGTCAGTTTAGTTCATGCATATGAACCCTTGCATTCAATCTTACCTCATTTTGCATACCAGTACATTCACACGTATTGACACATACTTTTATTTTGCGCTATGGTGTTTTATTCCATAGGTTCGGATGCTCAAGTTCTCGATCGCGCTTAGCAGCTTAGATATCAGTAGTCAGAGTCAGTGGTAAGTCCTCATATTTTGAGGACATGATTATTTCATTCTTTTAGTATTTCAGTACTTAGTCATTTTCAGTAGATGGAGTTAGTTGGGGACATTTCCCATCAACTTCTTATTTAGACAGTTTTGAGACTTTCAGACTATAGCATGTTCAGACAGTTATTTAAGTCTTGGTATTCTCATACCTTGTTCAGACGTTGTTTTATTCAGTATTGTTTAGTATTTTGAACCTTATGGCAAGTTTTCCACCAGATTTCTGCATTTATTTCAGTTATATTGTTATTGCACTATTACTATTATTCTGTGCTCAGTTACAGATATCAGTCATGGGTTAGCTAGTGGTCATTCGAGATTGTTAGCATCGTGTAGCGTCTGGAGTGCCAGACTCGAGGCGATACACTGACATACTATGTATCTAGCCACAAAATTGGCCACATCCCGCTTCATATTATTCCACCAATAAACCTCTCTAAGATCATAATACATATTTGTCAAACTAAGATAAATAGTATAACATGACTCATAAGCTTTGACCAAAATTCTTCCCAGCAATCCATCAACATTGGGAATACACAATTTCCCTTGGTACCTCATCTTAAAAGCCATTATTTTCTGCCTACCTATATTATTCTTGATTTACATCAGAATAGGATCCAACACTTACTTCTCTTTTACTTCATCACCAAGAGATGACTTCTCTACTTCTTGTTCAATCACACCACCATCCTTGAAATTTAAGAGAATAACTCCAAGATTACCCACACGGTGAATACCCTTCACTAAATCCCGTTTCTCTTCATCCACATGAGACAAGCTTCACTTGGAAAACTTTTTAAGAGCATCAACAACCATATTAGCTTTAGCTGGATGATAGTGAAGACTCATGTCATAGTCCTTTAGCAACCCAAGCCACCTCATTTTCTTGAGATTCAATTCTTTCTGGGTGAACAAGTATTGCAGGCTTTTATGATCAGAATAAATATCAACATGGGCCCCATACAACTAGCGCCACAAGATCTTAAATGCAAACATCACAGCTAATAATTCTAAATCATGAGTCGGATAATTCATCTCATAAACTTTGAACTGTCTAGAGGCATAAACAACCACTTTGACATGCTTCATCAACACATAACCCAGTCCCACCTAGGACTCGTTAAAATAGATGACAAAACCATCAGTACCCTCAGGTAGAGTCAAGCCCAGAACAGAAGTCAACTTATCCTTCAATTTCTTAAAACTACCATCACAAGTATCAGACCATAAGAATTTCACTTTTTTCTAAGTCAACTTAATCAATAGGGCCACAATAGAAGAGAAACTCTCCACAAACCTTCTATAGTAACCGGCTAAACCTAAGAAGCCTCGAATATTGGATGGAGTCGTGGGGTATAGGCCACTTTTTAACCACCACAACCTTTTGTGAATCCACCATGATCCTTTCACTAGAAATAACATGACCCAGATAAGTCAAAACATTTAACAAGAACTCACACTTAAAGAACTTTGCATACAAACGCTGATTATTTAGGGTCTGCAACATAAGGAAAAAGTGATCGACATGATCCACCTCACTCTTGGAAAATACCTAAATGTTATCTATAAATATAATCATGAACAAATTGAAAAACTGACAAAAAACAAAATTCATAAGATCTATAAATACGACCGGGGCATTAGACAAACCAAAGGATATCACCAAAAACTCAAAATTAACATACCGCATTCGAAAAGTAATCTTAAGAATATACGCCTCCCTAATCTTCAACTGATGGTACCTAGACTGAAGATCAATCTTAGAAAAGAACTTAGCACCCTAAAGCTAATCAAAGAGACCATCAATCCCCGAAAGTGGATACTTATTCTTCATGATCACCTTATTCAATTGGCGGTAATCAATACATATTGGAAGGAAACCATGCTTCTTATGCACGAAGAGAATATGAGCACCCCACAGAGATACACTAGGATAGATAAAACCCTTGTCAAAAAGATCTTCAATTGCTTCTTGAGTTCTTTCAATTCGGACAGAGCCATACTATAAGGATGAACAAAGGTAGGAAGAGTGTCCGACAGAAGATCAATCCCAAAATCAATTTCCCTGTCGGGAGGTACACCAGGAAAATCATTAGGGAATACCTCAGAGAATTAACAGATCACAGAGACAACCTATAAAGAAGCACCATCAGATCTAGAATCCTTAACATGCACTAAGTGATAGAGGCATCCTTTTGAAACAAATTTTTGGTCTCTAAGATACGAAATAAACCTTCCCTTAGGTACTAGGGAATTACCTTCCATTTGATAATCCGCTCGCTGCGAAAATAGAAACTCACCCTTTGGGTTCAACAATTAGGAGAAGCATAGGACGAACGCAACCAATCCATCCCTAAAATCATATCAAAGTATAACATGTCCAACTCTATTAGAACCACCAAGGTCTCCCTACCATGAACCGACATCACACAACCTTTGTAGACCCTTCTAGCCACAATAGAGTCACCCACTGGGGTGGACACAAAGAAAGGGTGTGGAACGAACTTAGGATCAAAGACAAAATGAATAGCCACATAAGGGGTTACATAAGAGAGAGTAGACCCGGGATCATGTATAAAGGCTCACATAAGAGAGAGTAGTCCCGGGATCAAGTAGACAATATTCATCAAGAGAAAAGATTTTAAGTGTACCAATAACAACATCGAGGGATGCCTCAAAGTCCTGGCAAGTATTAAGGGCATACAAATAATTTGATCCAATTTTGAAAGAAGAAACAAAAGTAGCACCTTTTGATGCTAGAGCGGTTGAAACAATAACCCTAATTTTATTTGACCCAGAAGCAACCTTAGAAGGACAATCCCTCTGTAGATAACCAGTCTGACCATATTTAAAGCACTTAGTCCTCTCTTCCTAACAAAGACCATGATGCATCTGATCACAAGATCTACAAGGAGGATATAACAGAGATGACTGTGATCCACTAGCCTGCTACTAGGATCCTAGTGCTCTAAACCCACCATCATATTGAGAACGAAGGTAACTCGACGTCTTTGGATAAGAAGCACTAGTTGTAGAGTAGGAACCAAAATCCCCCCACTTCTTATAAGACCACTCCCACCATCTCTACCATTTTCTGTTGACTTCCATCCTAATTCAAATAGAGAAACTTCTTATTCTTTCTCTCACTCATCTTTTTTTGCTTTTTCTTTTCTTCCTCTACTTGTTCCATATACACTACAAATCTAGAGAAAAATATCCATATCCTTGTTCAACAAGGTAGCCTTGCTCTCCAAGATTAATTCATGGGATAACCTCAAAGAAAACTTTCTCATTCTATCCCTCATACTAGACACTAATTTAGAAGCATAAAGCTACATCTGATGAAACTTCAAGGCATATTCCTTTATTGACATCCTACCTTACTCAGATTCATAAATTTCTTGACATTCGCATCCCTCAACCCTTGAGGAATGAAATAATCAAGGAAAGCACTAGGAAAATCATCCCATTAAATAGACTTAGCATCATCTCCACTGGAATGGTCCTACTCCTCATACCATTGTTATGCTACATCTTTTAATTGATATATTACAAATTCTACCCCTTTCACATTAGTAGCATGCATCATATGGAAGATCTTCTCCATCTTATCAATAAAGTATTGAGGATCTTCCTCAACTTTAGAACAAGTGAAAATAGGAGGACTCAACCTCATGAATTGGCCAACCCTAGTGGTCGTAAGCAAAATGCTTAGTCTAGAAGGCCACTAATTAGGTGAGAAAATGAATTAATTGACAAAACTCAGCATTAGACATATCAGCTTAAGGTGTTTGAGGAGGGATAGGGGGAATCGGTAAAGCTTTCTTAGGGAAATTAGAACCCTAGACCGGGTCTAAACTCTTGAAGTTGGACTAGCTCCATCCACATTATCCTCAAAAGGGAAAAAAGATTTTCTGCGAGCATCAGATCTTTTGGGAGGCATGATTTGAAAAACGAACACAAATAAATTACAGAAGATTCAAGACCTTAGACTGTACATCTTGAAATAGAATAATAAGAAAGGGAAACATTCCTAAATACCTCATAGCCTCTCCCTTATAAGTTTGGCATGCTACACACCCATAACCAAGACTCTACTTGATGTGGCTTTATTGGACACTGAATGACACCAGACGTAGGCTCTAATTACATCTCTGTCATCACCCAAACCAAGGCCTAGCTATGAAGGGTATCTCAAGTCCTACGTGGATTAGAGATCACCCTCTGTACCTAATTGAACCAACCATAACACACCCCGATATTGGATGAATTCCAAACATATAACAAGATAGCATGCAGAAAACTTAAGGAAATTTAAATCAAGTCTATAACCACCGACCGATGATCGGTCAAACAGCCAACCGACACTACCCAATAACCACAGTAGTCCAAACAAAGCCTTCTAAACAGAGTGCTAAAATTAAATATCACTAAAGTATCAGGACATGCCTCTGACTATAGCCAAAATAAGTCTAAACAGTCTATATAAGAGAAAAAACATAAAATATAGACTCCCAATGTATGGAAGATCACCACTTCAATGTCAACTCATGAATAGATCTCGAATCCTAATCATTAAGAAGGAGGAGTAGAAGTATGACCAATTTTTGCATTGCGTAGGGATACAACATCTAAAGAAGATAAGTGGTTGGAGCGCTACTCTGAACCTTACGGATAAGGATAACATAATGTTAGGATCAATAGTTTAAAATTATTCAAAACTAATGCACCTAATCAATTGCATATACATGTATACTTCACATGCCAAGATAGGGAAGAATTGCATAATATGCACTTAAAACTTTAACCTGTATTATGTAGCTCAACCATCATAATATGTACCCATCGGCTATATGGGCCCCAACTCCCGACTCCAATGTATGTAGCCGCACAAACTGGAGAATAATCTCATATATATGAACGGGGGAATCAATCTCCCAATCATATACTAAGGTGACTTAAGAACCCAATCAACTGATGATTTACGGGGGACTCGAATCTCCCTTATCATGAAATAATAATGAGGGGTACTCAAACCTCCCTGGCCACTTTAACCCTCGCATTGGCAAATGTAGTTTCAAGTATCGGTCACTCGGACCGCCACTTTTATGAATCATCTACACAACCCTTATTAGAGTCCAATTAAAACAAGTATCACATATTTTTATTCAATGAACCACATTCCACATTAAGGCATACATTGTTGGTATCATCATACCAACTATACTTGCAAGGTAATAACAACATGCCAAAACAATTTCCATTAAGTTAGAAAAGACAAATTCTTTTGTTCATTAATACAAGGTGGGGGAACACTAACTCCCTTTGTTTATTAAATCATACCATTGTGTTTTAAATACCTATTTATGTTATGCAATAGTTCAAGACTAATTCAGTTTTTAGAAATTCCCACAGCTCTCATAACTAAAAACCAATTTCACATTATGTGGTTGGGGTCATAACCACTTCAATAGTCGCAAGTTTGGGAAAATCACAATTTCCTAGTTTATTCACCATACCCAAGAACCCATAAGTTCAAAACCATAATTAAATCTTGAAAATCATATATAAACCATGATAAACATTGTTTAATTCATTAACATTCAAAACCCCCAACCTTTTTCCAAAATCATCACAAACATCTCATGAACTATACTTTAAAACGCATTCTTTTAACAAATTAATAATAAGGGAATAGTAATATACCTAAAACATCAAGAAATTTGGAGAGAAATTAACCCTTCATCTCTTAGATGACCAACTTGATGAAACCCTAGCTTGACTGACATGAGGGAATTTAGAGAGCCTTTTTGGAGTGTTTGAGAAGTTACTTAGATTAGTTTCTTAAAGCTAATGATACCCTAAAAGAGATTATTAGACATGCATTTTAATTTGGGTTAAGGGGGAAATATCCATAATCACCTCAACTTAAAAGTTGAAAAAGTGTCGCCCTTGAGGATGGGTCAACCTTGACTTATAGCAGTAATTAGTAAAAGTAATAAGATTTGAATGATTTTGGTTGTAAACAGTTTGAAACGAACACTAGGCTTGTGTTCTCTCTGACTTTTAACTTTGTTAGTTTATCGTGCTCAATCCAACTATCTCACTGCTACGCATGTAGAATCTGATAAGTTATGCATCATCAATCATCTCTTGATGCCCTTTGATGAATCTCATTCATCTCCTCACGATCTCAGAGTATCGCATTACTAACCCTTGTCTTGGATCCCAAATTAACTATCTTCTCTCAGTCTTAAGTTAATTAGATGAGGGTTGATAACCTCGAATCATTGTTGTGACCTTCTTTTCCCAATATCTACCTCACTATCAAGTTAGTATTAAATACAAGCGGGTTCCAAATGTTTACAACCGTTAAGAAAGCAATCAAAGCAAAAGAAAATCATAATACCTGCAGCAACAATGATCTAGAAGAAATCTCACACTTCCCCTACTTCGTTAATTCGACAGGGTTCCCATAACCCTAGCTAAGGGAATTAGCTACTCATAGTTGTGAAACAATTCATAGAGTTCAATAAAGAAAGCATAGAATCAATCTCAGAACAATAGATGAAGAAAACCCAAATCAATTAATCAACCAAAATCCTTAAACACAAAATCCTAAGAATCAAAAGTCAACTTGGAATCTAAATATGTTTTTTTTTAAATAGTATGAATGCGTCAAAGGTATAAAATAACTATAAAACATCATAGAAGTACTTATATATTACATAAAATCTAAACCAAAATGAATCGAGAAACTTGGGTCGGCCCACCACTTACCTCAGGTAAGTGGCCATCGTAGGTGGCACTTACCCCAGGTAAGTGGCCATTGTAGGTGACAGAAATTTTTGTAATCTTCCTTTAGTTTCTACCACTTAGCTCAAGAACGTGTCCATTGTAGGTGGCACTTACCCCAGGTAAGTGGCCATTGTAGGTGGTAGAAATTTCTGAAATCTTCAGCTTCTCTTATCCTTTAATTTCTGCTACTTACCTCAGGTAAGTGGTCATTGTAGGTGGAAATTACCCCATTTAAGTGACCCATCTAAGTGTCAGTCAAAATTTTATCATTAATATTCTCTAAACTTGGACTTTCTGTAACCTACGCCATGTAGGTGCTACCTATGCCACGTAGGTGGATTACAAGTGGTTCATTCTTAGTATTGACTCTTTTTCTTTATTTTAAGCTCCAAAACCTAGTTTCCTGCAAAAAACATCATATATACCAAAACAAACATAAGTACTTGCATATTTTTGGGTTTTAAGTATCAAAAGTGTCATGAAACCATGGCACATCAACACCCTCACTTAGAAAGTTTGCATGTCCTCAAGCAACAAAACATAAAAATCAACACAAAGATGTTTAACCAAGAGAAGCCTAAGATAACTATGGCATCAATCTCAAATTTAGCTCAAAAATATCGCCCCCTCTTATTTTAACTTTTCAAAACCAACTATGTGAATCAATGAGACCAACAATGTGATACAAGGGAACCACGCCATAGAATTACATTAGCAACACATAATCAAGAATATGTACAAATTACACTACCCGAACAGATAAGAAGCTAGCAACACAACCCATGCACCCTCACAACAAAGAAGTCCAACTCTCTTAGTAGAAGAATGTATGTTATTAGGCCATGCAGAGACAATCACCAGACACTCACACTTAGAAAATAGTTCCACAATATCTACAAAATACCATAGGCTTTCCCTTATTTTCTTTACCTTAGTTTTTCATCGGGTTAGGATCACTATAGGAATTTACTCGGCTTATAATGTAAGCTTGGGGATGGTATGGGACATTTGGAAATTTTATAAGAAAGCTTTCTTGGAACTACAATTACATTTTGGGTACACTTATCAACCAACTTTTCTTGTCATTCCGCCCTTATTTCTATCTTTTTATTCTTTTATTGCTTATTCAGACTGGGTGCGGGTATTGTTTTTGTTCTTTTTTTCTTTTTTCTTTTTCAAATCTTTTTCTTTTTCTACCACACCCATCCCTTCTTTTTTCCTCTTATTTATGCTCTTCTTCATACCCACTTCTAATCACGCACCCCTATGATAGACACCCTCAACTTAGATGATTTTCCTAAGTTGAGGTACACAATGTCCCAGGAGGACCAGAGCCAAAATAGGTTCATTATAATTAAAATGGGAACGTGAAAGGTAAAGTAAGAAAAACAGTCTCAAAATAGGGATCAAGGGATACTTATTCTCATTTGGAAGGTTATTTAGGCTAAAATTGGACTAATTCAAGAACGGCCTATGATCCTTTCCTAACCGACTATCCTATAACCTAGGTAAGACTAACTGGGCAAGTTCTAGATTCTACACACAAAGGAAACTAACAAACCATCTCACGCACATATGGCACAAGGTTACATCACAAACTACTACATATATAATTCATGCAAATAGCTATGATTATTATATCCCTAATCCTAATACCATAACAAGATTCACAATGGTCACATATATGCACATCACACAGTTCAAAACATATTTTTCAGAGGGGTATCATTTTTTCTAATACATTAAAACAAAATACATCAACTGCCCTTCAATACTTATTTTCCTACTAGTTAAACAAAAATAATATAAAACTTTATGAAACAAAACACAATACGTCCTAAACATGTCAGCTCTACTAAGAAAAGACTCTGGGGAAAAGAGACACAACAACAAAACACACGAGGATATCTAGACCCATAAGTAGCCCACCCCCATCAAATACACATGCATTGTCCCCAATGTATTAGGATGCTACAAAACAAGAGAGTTAAGAACATACTTATGGCACCTTAGGTGCGTAGATCTGACGTTAATCACACTTACATAAATTGATATAAATGCACAATAATAACATACCTTGGGTTGCCTCCCAAGCAGTGCTTGATTTAAATTCGCGGCACCACATGACTGTGTTGGTTACTTAGACTTCACCAACAAGTCATAGGTTGCCTCCCATGAAGCACCTAATTTCATATCGCGGCATAATTCGGGTACCTTAATTACTCAAACTTCATCAAGGTGACCAACTAAGTGGCCTCCAAGGTCATCAACATAGTTTATTACAAACACTACCCTTATGCCAGTCAGCTACTTCATGGTTCTGCAAACATTGAATGTTACCTCCTTATCATTCAGCCTAGACTTAAGCTCTTCTTTCTCCATATCCACCAATGCTCTACACGTGGCCAAAAATGGTCTCCCCAAGATTATGGCCATCTCAAATTCAACTTCACAATCCAAGATAACAAATTATGCTAGAAAGATGAAGTTGTCCACCTTTACCAAAACATTAAATAATATGTCTATGAGCTTCTTCACTATACAGTTTGCCATTAATAATTCCATCATCATTGGTGCCATTAATAATTGCATCATCATTGTTTTAGGTAGTCTTAAGCCAAACTTTTTGAATAGTACCAGTAATATTAAGTTAGTGTTTCCAATCAAGTCACACAACACTCTGGAAAATCTAGATGTCCCAATGATACAAAGAATCGTGAAAGCTCCAAGATTACCTCATTTTTGTGCCAGAGATCGTAATGTGATCAAACTATAATATGCAACCCACCGATGTCCTCATAACTAATATCTCTCTTTTTTGTACTAAATTCTTCATAAATTTTATGTACCCAAGCATTTGCTCGAGTACTTCACAAAGAGGGATATTCAAACTCAACTCTTTTAGCATAGCAATAAACTTTTTATACTTCCTTTTTTCTTTTTTATGCATCAACCTCTGAGGAAAAGGTGGGGAGGTTATGAATAGTCTTCATTACTGGTTCATCTACCTTTACCATACCTTTATACTGCTCAGCTCTATGATCAACACTTGTTGATTTTTATGGTCACTCAGTATTAGTCACCAATTGTTCTAACTTTGATTTAAGTGCCTCATCAATATCAACACTATCATTCCTTTGCTCATCATCCACAGGTATAGAGGGATCAATAGTGACCTTACCACTCTGAGTGGTAATGTCTAGATAGTGACCATTATTTTTAGGATTTTACACAGTATTGCTCGAAAAGGTGCCCGGCTATTACTGAATCAAGGTTACTGACATTTTTCTAAATTGTTACTCCAATTACTTTATCATAGTATCACAGTATCATGTGGTTATACTTTTTGGGTAAACCCTAAAATGTCTGCTATAATCTTCTTAAGGCAATTTTTTTTATTTTCCTAACCCTTTACCAACTCTAACAACATAGTCTCCATCCTTGATTTAGTGTCATGACTGCCTAGTGGAATATATGCACCACCCTTCTCTTTATAATAATCCTTTCATCTCTAATCACCATCTCTTTTATGCTTTGATGCCTGTACCTATCCCCATAATAGCTCTAACCTTAGTTCTCTTGCCTAGAGTTTTAATTGTCATGAGCAGACGATTGTCCCTTGGCTCAAACACCAACTAAATCCTTATCTAGATATTTGTCTCTTTATCCACATCTGACTCATATGATGTAGAGGCCCTACCTTATGTGCCCACGACATTCACCTTCTCGAA
This sequence comes from Capsicum annuum, assembly GCF_002878395.1. Lineage (NCBI taxonomy): Eukaryota > Viridiplantae > Streptophyta > Magnoliopsida > Solanales > Solanaceae > Capsicum > Capsicum annuum. The sequence continues at coordinate 129,973,587 of NC_061117.1, forward strand.
ATTCATCATCGTAAACTTCTTTGTTAGTAACCTAATATCCTTTCTTAGTTGAGCAACCTCTTATGCTGTTATGTCATCTACAACTTTATGCTTGCTGGAAGCCCTAATATCATAAGTACCAATGCCTCTCTATGCCTCTCGAGTATGGTATACTTAGTTTATAAGAGAGATCTGATCTAATATATCTGATGTTGTCTCCCAGCGCAGGTGCATGAATACTCCACCAGTAATAGTATCCTCCAGAGCTTTGGAATTAGTATTCAAGGATCGATAGGATATTTCAAGTAAATTTTTTCTATAATTAGGCATCATCATCAACTTCTTCTTAAACCCAAAATCATTCCTCATTCATTGATTTAGAATGTAATTGCCTAAAATTATAAATATCATCCTTTAATATAGCATTCTAGATGGAAGGAAGAGATGGTCTAAAAACTACTTTTGCAACTCATTCCATGTAGTAATGGACCTACGAGGTAGATCCCCTAACCATAACGTCACTTCACCAATTAAAAAGAATGGGAACAACCTGAGTCTCAAAGTTTCTTGATATACTCCAAGTATAGTGTATAAAGTGCAAATTCCAATAAAATAATAAGGTGCATGGTTTCATCATTAGTCGACAAGCCTGCAAACACAGCCTTTTGATTTAATAACTAAATCATAGTACTGGTAAAATCAAACTTTACACTTGGTGGCAATGTAGGAGAAATGATAGATCCTATCTCGGTAGGCTCAACATCTCCCATATCCTCCTTTGGATTATCATATGCTGGAAAGTACTAATAGGTTGGGAGTATTTGAGATCTACCCCTTCTACCTCTATCTCGGTTTCTATTAAGTTTTGCTCAATGATCTATTTTTTATCTCTACCTCACTAGCTCTGCCTCCTAAGTACACGACGGGCATCTATATCCTTCCTTGCATTAGAAGCATTTGCTTCTGCTAGTAATTGATTAGTGGTTTGATCAATCATCTCCTGAATCACACCAGGAAGAGGAGGAGGCAAGTAAATAGGATTATCCCAAAGCCCCCTCAATATGACCTTCATATTCATGTTCTGACATCCTATGATTCAGTGTAAGATTCTCTCAATCTGAGAATCGAGTGGGAGTAAGGGATTGACTTAACTCCTAGTGCCTAGGCATACACCAGTGTATATCCCAAGAAGAATAGAAAAAGAAAACCCAAAAACCCTAATAACTTCAACCAATAACTCTATAATCGTATTTCCCGAATGGCACCAAAATTTTAATGTTGTGCAAAACAAAAAGTATAAAGCATTTGATGAAAAATATAGTAACCCAACTAGTTTGGGGTCGAACCACAGGGAATAGGCCAGAAATATCTCTTAAACTTTTTGAAATCACCAGGAAGTACAGAAAAGTAAATTGGGGAAATTGCAGTAATTAGTAAAAGTAACAATATTTGAATGTTTTTGGTTGTAAACAGTCTAAAACGAATTCTAGGATTGTGATCCCACTGGCTTCTAACTTCGTAGGTTTATTGCACTCAATCCATTTATCTCACTACTACACATGTAGAATCTAACAAGTTATGTATTACCAACCATCTCTAACACCCTTTGATGAATATCACTCATCTCCTCTTAGTATCAGAGTGTTGCATTACTAACCCTTGTCTTGGATCCCAAATTAACTATCTCCTCTAGGTCTCAAGTTAATTAGACGAGGGTTGATAGCCTCGAATCACTTTCATTTTAGAAACCCTACAAAGGGTATATATAAAGAGAGGGTGAACTCAGGTCACCGAGTTGGTCCATGGAAGGGTTTTGGGTTTTGATGCTTTTGTTTTATTTTTTATGGACTAATAAAGGTGTTGGGCAATGTACTGTGTTAGTAATTATTAATTAATAAAACCCAAAAAATTTTCCAAAACAAAAACTATATGTGCAAGTTGGGCTACTTTAGAGGATGAATAACCATTATGTATCCTAACTAAACTTTTTCTAATAGATGTCTCAATCCATAAAATGATTAACCTTACTAGAATGGTAGCCCCATGAAATAGGAATCTTATTTATGGTTCTTCTAACTTGATGTAGTCCCATAAGAGTGGTTGATATTCTAGTTAAGGTGGATAAATCTGTATACTAATCAATTTTATCATCTTGGACTAAGCAAATGACAAAGAAATTCCAATTATTCTTAGGACACCCTTTCTTACTATATGGAGCTCTCATTAATTTAGAAAGTAATGAAATAAAATTTTGAGTCAAGGGTAAATAGGTAAATTTTAAGGTTGGTAAGAGAATAGAGATATCAATAGCCATAATCTTTCTTATTAGTATACTCGATGCTCAAATTATGATATATGTATCCAACCACACACACCAGTGCATATGGTCATAAAAGAAATAAAACGTCCCTTTCAAGTTGAATATTGATCCCTCAAGGGCTTGGTGATTAGCAAGTAATACAATTCAAGTGTGACTATTAAAGTTAAGCAAATGGGATTCATAATCCAAGAAAGTTTAAGTTTTGAGGAATTAAAAGTAACCAAAAATGATAATGAGAAAGATAAGTTTTTGAAATAATAATTAGGAGAAATGCAAGGTCAAGGCAATTTGAACAATCCTACCAAAAAATAGATCAAGTTAACTCTCTTGGTTGTTGATTTATGGGGCTAATAACATGATTATGATATTTCAAGCATCTAATAGTATATTTAAATTAACCCCACAACTACATCATTGGGAGGGATGTGAGAACTAATTCAAATACATTGTATATCATCACGTATTTGAACCAAATGGGGCGAATCAGGTATATTCCTATCCTAACCACGAATTCTATCTTTGATTCCTCTAAAATACAAGAACTCACTCCACATGTTCCACATTCTAATCTAATATTCCTTCTTTCGAGCTCACAAAAGAAATATAAATGTATTTTAAAGAACATGAGTCAATAGAATAATGATAAGAACATATGAATAACCAACTATGATAATCAACTTTAAACCAACTTGATTGAATTCTAAGTAATCATATTCTTATCCTTAACCTATAAATAAGGTTTTAGCCACTCATAATCTACTTTACAATCACCAAATTAATGTAGATCATACAAAAAATGAGTAATGAAAAAAGAAGAATAAGAACCCTAGTTTGAGCCTCCCTCGTGTGTTTTACAGTCCCAAGTCATTCGTAATGGTGCTAATAAAACACAACAAGTGTCATATTAATAGTAGAGTGTAGAAAGTTATCAAAAAACTTCCTCCATGGAATGCCCTTATCATAGAGCATTAAATCTGTGGCACGCCCTTATCGCGAAGCATCAAATCCATGACACGCCCTTATTATAAAGCATAAGCTCCATGGCATGCCCTTATCATAAAGCATCAGATCCATGGCACACCCTTATTGTGTACCTAAACTGTTTCTTGCAATTTACTTTTTGGCCAACTTTGTGCCACGCTAATAAAATGGAGCTTAGCTTTCATGGCAGGAGGTGTGTTTTGACCTCTAATTTCCTATTATAGTGAAATCTCTTCACTTTTCTTTGTGTCTCATGGTTTGTAGTTGCCTTTAAACATCCTTATAACCTCCTCTTGCTTCCTGGTATTGATCCTAACATCTCTAATCATCCACAATCTCTATATTGACACCAAAACAAGCTCAATCTTTGCAAAAGTATAGACCTGAAACACTAATCATAACCATTAGTTGATGAACACAAGTTAAGATCAATCAAATAAATATATATGTAATATATCTTGCAGAATAGAAAAAAGTATGGGCAATAATTAACCATAGGATGTATAAATACACCCAAGATTATTTGATAGCCTCGATGAACTCCTATATATAGGTTGATATGATCCAAATTGCCATCATAGCCTTCGATGACATCATACGAGGCCAACTCATAAAAAATCTAATAGTGGTCACATTTAGGGGAAGAGATCATGCATGGAGAGGCTATTTTGAGCATTCCATAAGGAAAAACCATTGTGGAAAGTGGCTTGGAGCTACTTGAAGAGCCACGGCCTTCGAGCATTGAAGAACACCTTCATTAAGGGTGTTTTAGGGATTTTACATGTCAAAATTACACTCTATGGCTGACCACCCTCATTAAGGGCATTTTGGACACTTTATGTTGTAATAGATTATAAATAGACTACTTTAGTCTTATTTTCATTAGTTTAAGAATGATAAATATTTGAAACATTAAAAGTTATCTCTTTGAGAGTGTAACACCTTAGTTGTAGGGCTTGGAAAAGTCACAAAACTGAAATGAGAGCTAATTCAAGTGTGGAATCACTTGAGTTGCAACTTGGCTTGAAATGTTGGTGCTAGAGGAGGTAACATCCCTCTTGTGTCTACATAGGAATTAGGTGATTATCATGTGTAGGTGTTAAAGGTCCTTATATTTGATATATCTTAGGGTTCTTAGGATTTATACCTTTATTTTTTTTTATCTATCTATCCTTTTAATATGTTGCAAATCTTATGTTTGTACTTGTCTTCTTGTTTACATTTTTGGTGTTGTTTGGTTATCTCACGAGTGGACTCTTTTGTATCATGTAGTGGGATGTTTTGTGCCATTTGTTGGTTGATTTTGTATCATGGCTCTTTCGACTTGAGTGGCCTAAAGATAAGGCACCTTAATTGACTTGATTTGCTTAAAATTATGGCACCCTAATTGACTTGATTACCCTTAAGTTGTTATATGTTTGCCTCTTTATTTGCCCTTTTTTATCTAGCATGATTGATGAGCTAGCTGACTCAACAAATTATGGCTAAAAAATGTTATACCCAATGCTCTATTTGTCTAGATTCAATGAATATATACCATAACTTTAAATAGGTATATTATTACTATGACAAAAAAAATATAATGGAGTATGTGTCATAGTTCTTTAATTGCCAGCAAGTGAGAATACGATGTTACATACCGAATTTCCTAACTCCGACTACAGATATTCCTGTATGAAAATAGGAGGCTATTAATATGGACCACAACATAGGTTAGGCTTATGCATTCTATAATTATGAATCCATTTGGATAATAATTGATCGGTTGACACCCCGCTTCCTACCATTTAAATCCACCACATAATAGAATATTATATCAAGAGATCTTTCACGAGGATTCTAATGACCATTATTTCAAATTGAGGTGTCCTATTTACAACATAATTTTGAATTCTATTTTAGAAGAGTTTGGGTACATAACTGAACCTTAGAACCATATTTCATTCATAGATAGATGGCCAAGTCAAGCACACTATTTAATGCTAAAGAACAAGTTGATACTATGTGTTTTGGAGTTCAAAGGTAATTGGAATGACCACTTGCCTCGATTAGAGTTTGTCTATAGTAACAGGTATTGCTCCAACATTGGCATATCTCCATTTAAATATCTCTACGAGCTATGATAAAAATAACATATCAATTCGTTTAAAGTATGTGCGACTCAGATACTGGGACCAAATCTTACCACAAGAAATTGAGAAAACAAAGTTGTGCAAAAGCGATTAAAGCCTCTTAAAGCTGATAGAAATCTTACACAGATGTGCGGCATAAAGATTTAGAGTTTTAGGTTGATAACTGGGTATTCCTCTCCGATGAAATGTGTCATAATATTTTTCAAGAAAGTTAGTTGAGCCTTATAGAATTGTATAGAGAGTTGTCCAAGTAGCCTAAGAAGTAAATTTACTTACAAAATTGGCCATAGTGCATCTAGTCTTCCATGTGTCTATCCTCAGTAAGTATTCATTAGACACTTTATTAGTTATCCCTATAGAGGGTATAGAACGCTCATAAAACTTTTCATATTAAGAAGTCCCAGTGAACATACAAGATACATATATTAGAACATTGAGAACAAAAGAAAAAGCTTTTGTTAAAATTCTCTGGATGAGTCGGGGTGTAAAGAAGCCACTTGGAAGGTAGAGGCTAATATGAAGGCCAAGTATCTTATAGTTGTTCCAAGATCTACAAGAAGGTTCTTATATCCACTTACTTTTTTCATATATTCATCAGTTTCATTCATACTTGTTAGTATTATTGGGTTCATATGTCATATGTTTAGGTACTTGACATTTTCCTATGATTCTAAAGTTTAAAAATATTACTTGTAGTTGATATATCTAGATGAATAAGTATGAGGTAAGATATATCATATACTATAATTTTATTTGAGTATAAGTCCAAGCAAAGCCTTTTTTTCTATTTGTTAAGTATTTTTATTATTTTGATGCTCTATAAATTATATTTATATGTCTAGTTAGTTGACAGGTTTTGAATTGGTCTATTTATAAAGGAGGCTCGATTGATATTTTGGGAAGTAACAAATTTGGACTTACAGTAATACATAGCCTTTATTCGAGGATGAATTATCCCAAAAGGGATAATGTAACACCTCATAACCGCTAGTATATATCTAACTTGTAAACGCCAATAAATTAGTATGATATTAAGAGAATAAGGTCCAAAATGGTAAACATAACAAAGAACTCTCATATTAAGTCATCTTAAGTGGTAGTATGATATTAAGAGAATAAGGTCCAAAATGGTAAACATAACAAAGAACTCTCATAGTAAGTCATCTTAAGTGGTAGACCAAAGTCAAAGGCTGAAGGAAGCCTTGTAACAAAAGCTTAAGTTTAAAGGTTCATTACGCTAGAGTATTTTAATTGATCTCAAGTATGGACAAACTTTAAATGAGTATATCTACTAACATATGGAGATTTAGAGGCTGATCTGGATTTTAATGAAAAATATGTCAATTTAATTTTCAGTAAAATAAACTGTACACACATCCGACTTCGGGGTAAAAAGTTATGTTTATTTTACCACAAACATATGTAGTGTAGAGGTAATCCACAAGACAAAAGAATAGTCTATAGACATGGAGGGTCCATAGGGTTTGGTCGTAAAAAATATTTGAGAGGATGAACATTAGGCTCATGGACCACCACAATTTATGGTGGAATATATCGTATCTGCAAAATAAAGTACGAGCAGTATTGTGATGGCTTATAGGTTTATACATTAGAATCTAATATTTAAAGCTAGTCCAGACAACTTTATCCAAATAAGCCCAATATATATATCTTTCTTAGAAAACTTCAGGAGATCATGATTTCACAATTAGGAGTTCATTATTAAAATGATATATACTCCCTTGAATCGCATCCTCTTTCCCTGTAGCGTTATCAAATCGTATTAGAATGATCCCATTTTTTAGTATAGAAACTTTGTTACTATTCCCGTATTTTTAATATTATATATTTAATAGTACAAAATAAAGGGTGTGCTTTCAATACATAACATACAATTGTAGTTTTTTTTGTAATCTATTTTTTAACTAATGTCTCAAGGTCGATTGGTCCCATTTGTTGATCTCCTTTTGTTTCTGGAATGTATTCAAGTATAATCTCATATTCAATATTTTTTAGATGTCAGAGTTATCCTCAATGAAAGCCTTAGATTCAGTTTTCTAACATATTACTGTTCTAGTTTCTCGACTTTATCTATTGAGGACTATCTTCCCTTACATCCTTGTGATTTAAGTGAATATTAATAAAATTAATATAAAAAATATATTTTTTTCCCTCGTCTAAAAATTATATCAAGCTTTTCAAATTAACATGTTTACTTGTGATTAATAAATTAGTATTGTCATTTACAAAATTCTCTAAGTCTGATTTATATTTAATTTTTCACTTATATCAAATTTAACAATAAATAATATCTTTATATTTAAATTTATGATATTTGATCAAATTTATCTTTCTATAGCATCTTTTTTATCTTATCTTAACATTAAATTTTTCTTCAATTTCTTTAAATAAAAGTTTCAAAATTATAGGTTTTCCTTTGTGATTTCAATTATTAGGTATTAGAAAGAATTAAATGCAAGACAAATATTGCACTATAAAAAATATATAAAAATATTACATAAATTATATCTCAAAAAACTATATCAAACTCTAAAAATTAATTAAAAAATAAAAAGAATTATTAAAAAGGAGTGAAAATCATTTTCATCTCCAACATTGCTTTAAAAATCAAACTTCCCCTTCAACTTTGAACAATAGTCACACTCCCTTTCCCCCTTCCCCCTCCCCCCTCACCCTCCTTTTGCCTCATCATAATTGAACTTTTAAAATTCCTATTGTACCCTTTCATCATCAATATTTTTTTACTTCTTTAAAATCATGATATTTCATTTTGTAAATTCATGTAACAAATTTTGTATAAAAACATAGACATTATCCTCTGATCGGAAAAAGTGAGAAATACTAATTGTGTATATAATTTAAATTAGCATAAAACAAAAAAATAATTTTCTTTATAATAATTAAAACTCTAATACTGATTTTACAAATGAAAATAACTAGTAATAGTAACTTGGGGATTTGAGCTGTAGGTGATAAAAGAATTTTAAAATGAGGTGTAGGTGACACAATTCTTAATAATTGAGTATAGGTGACAATTACTTTATTATGGATTAATAAGTTGGGTAAGTTTGATAATATCCCACAAGTTTTTAAATTTACACTTTGATTCAAATATTTACCTAATATAACGAGAAACAAAAGAAAAAAATATGGGTTTCTCTCTCTTCTTATCCATTATTGTTTTCTCTCTCTTAGTGATTTTTATTGTTTATTATTGTTGCTTCTTTATTCATCATCTTCTGTTTCATTATCATCATCTTCTACTTCGTTATCATCTTCATCTTCTTCTTGTTGACCATTGTCGTTGTTGTTGTTACCGCTACTATTGCTATTTGACCAATTTCTTAGGTCAAATTTTGTTCCGTGCATCACTTTCCACTTTGGCATTACTTCATAGGAGACTTTGGTAAGTAAAATTATGATTTTTAGTTTAATTTGTCATCTAGGTAACTACTATTGTGTTGTTTTTTCAACAATAGATAGCACACAAATATGAATGCAACATAAGAGCCATTTGTTTAAACATATCAATCATCTGTTGTGATAGATGAGATATCTATTTCAATGAAAGACTCATATGTTGGATTCATGTTTATAGTTCTATAGTGTCATAACATAAATCGAACAGATGTATCATCTGTTGCAACATATGACCCATCTGTTGCAACAGATTAGTTATTTGGTGCAACATAATAAATATATATTGCAGCAGATTAGTAACATATTGAAATAGAACCTAAACTTGATTCTAACAGACGTGTCGTCTGTTGCAATAGGGTAAATATCTGTTCCATTATATTATTAACCTGTTACAATAGAACAGAACTCGATTCCAACAGATGGTAAATATCTATTGCAACATATTAGTAACCTGTTGTAATAGAATCTGACCTCAATTCTAACAGACGCATAATCTTTTGGAATAGGTAAGTCATCTATCGCAACAGGTTAATTATCTGTTGCAACATGTCACTGATCTATTAGAATCAGCTTTAAAGGTAACTTAGTACTGTAATATCTATCCCAATAGATGCTTCATCTGTTGCAACAGATATATATTCTATTGCAACATTTGATTAACATACTATGATAGATGATCCATCTATTGAAATTAGCTTCAGGAGCATAACATGAATCCCAACAGGTAATCTGTTGTGACTAATCACTTACCTGTTGTGACTAATCACTTACCTATTCCAACAGATTACACATCTGTTGGGATTCATGTACGTCACTATGAAATCACCATTAACTTCTTTTAACAAATGACTTTATTTAGGTACCACTAATGGAGGGGTCAATAACAATAGGGGTGGATTGTTATGGTTAATGAATCGAGCAGAGCAATCGATATGTATGGCATTGGAAGGAGGGTGAAATGATAGAGACGATAGCTATGACAGTCTAAAGTGATATTTTGTATGATGATTTTGCAAAATCATCAGCTAATGTGGACTGAATTATCAACTGAAAGAACTCGTCATCATCAACATGCATAAGTCTTTTGAAAATTAGAGGGTACTACTTTTTGAGATAACCTATCAGGTTCGGTTGCGTGCTTATCTTAGTGATTCATTCAGGCCAGTGTTAAGGGTGTACGTGGTTGAAAAAATGAGAGAGAATGAGAACCACAATGTAGAAGAACAATAACAAAAAGACATCTTTAATGATAGGTTGGATGATTTAGACATGAATATTCCAAATGATGATCAATCACCTACCCCCGTTAATGCGACCAATACGGTGGGAAGTTCTTCTCGATCGACACAATTTGGCAATCTTCTAGATGATGGGACCAACTTTTTTAATGAATGTCATTCAAGGACAAGAAAGAAATATCTACCACTTTGTATATTTCTTTCTTGAAAAAAGATTTCAGAATAAAAAAGGTGATTAATTCGAGCAGTACTTTTTGTTACAAATGTGTTAATCCAAACTGCAAATGGTGGTTGAGAGAGATGAAGTACCTAAGTTCTGACAGATTCGTCATTCATAAACATAAAAAGTATCACACTTGTGGTTTGGAGCACATCTCGGTCCAAAATCCTCACGCCACGGCAAAGGTCCTCGATAAATATTTTAAGAATAGTTTCCCCGATGGCAAAGTCCCTTCTATAAGGGTTATGGCCAATCAACTCCTTATGGAATTGGGTGCCCTGGTCAGTTATTGAAAGATATATACCTCCATGGAGATTGAAAAGGAATTGGTTAAGGGGACACACGAGCATGGGTATGAGTCCTGGATGCCTACCGTTACATGATTAAGTTCATAAATCTTGAAAGTAAGACGACATTGCATGTTGACGAAAATGGAAGGTTCAAGTACTTTTTTGTATCCTATGGTTCTTGGATTCAAGGTTTTCGATATTTGAGAAAAGGCATAGCCATCGATGGTACCTTTGTGGGGAGCAGGTATAATGGAGTTCTGCTAGAGGAGGTGGCACAGGATGCAGAGAATCACATCTTTCCTATCGCTTTTTGTGTAGTAGACAAGGAATGTGATGCCTCTTATGGATTTTTTTAACAACTGTGAAGCTACTTTGAAAATACCGAAGATTTGTGTTTTGTTTCGGATAGGCATCCAAGTATTCCAAAGATGGATTCAATTTTCTTCACTTCAGCTTAATTTTGTTGTTGCATCAAGCATCTTGGAGAGAATAAACAAGTGCTTCATATGTAAGCGTGCTGTCCACAAAAGAACTACATGATCGAATCAAAATCCACCATGATTGTTGTAATTGCAAAAACTTGTGTTGTTGTTTGTTGTGGACTTTTATATATTTAACTCATTGTTATGAACGTAATGTTATCATTTATTATATATAAAATATCTTTTTTAATAACTTGTGCATTAATAAAAAAAGGCAAAATGTGAACTAATTAAATAATACAGCAGACCACAATTATATTCAATAGATTACCCATCTGTGGCAACAGATGGACATTAGCTGGAAGAACACAACGCAGTTCTATCAAGCTGGAATGTTTTTCTTCAATAGAAGGATAATCTGCTGACAGAAACCCAACCGATCTATTCCAACAAATGGTTCATCTGTTGAAAGAACTCAAATGCCAAAATTATTATTGCTACTGGATTCAAAATTACTCCTTACCTCCAACAGTTGACATGTTTAGAAGAAAGAATAGACAGAATAAAAATTAAATAAGAATTTAAAATCCAAAGTCGACCAACAATAAATTTTCCATTAAACAAAAAACAAAATACATTAGGTATCGAAAAAGAGGCAAAACATGAACTAAATGATACATCAGACCACAATTATATTAAATAGATTACCCATCTGTGGAAACAGATGGACATTAGCAAAAAGAAAACAACATATCCCATCAAACTGGAATGTTTTCCTCTAACAGATGGATAATCTGCTAATAGAAACCCAACTGATTTGTTCCAACATATGGTCCATCTGTTGAAAGAACATAAATGCCAAAATTGTTGTTGCTACTGGATTTAAAATTGCTCCTTACCTCCAACATTGACATGTTAACATGTTTAGAAGAAGAAATAGATGAATGAAAATTAAATAATAATTAAAAGCCATAGTCGACCAATAATAAATTTTCCATTAAACAAAAAACAAAATACATTAGGTATAGATCCGATATAGAATTAAAAAAACACATTCTAATTATTATTATTATGAGCAGCATCATTATTATTGTAAGCCGACCAATCTTCAACTGGCAAAAGTAAGGCCCTCCTAAGTTTGCGAATCTCCATGATCATTTGGGCACTCAAGTCTCAGATAGTGTCTTGTAGAATTGCAACGTCCCAATTTAGATCAGCGAGTTCGAATGTAATACAATGTATACTACGAACTGGTAGATTTACACAGAAAAAACTTACCTCAACAAGAAAAAAAATATGCTCTTTTAAGAGAAGTGGTTGAAGATGTAATCCATAAAAAAATGCTAAAATAAATAAAAGTAGAGGGACCTATTTATAGAGGATTGAATCTAAATATGTTAGGCAAAAAGGCATGACTGTTCAGGTCCATTGTATTAATTATATTTAAATTGCTGCCCTTTTGTTTTTCTATGAAAAAACATGACTTTTTCTTTTACATCCAAACTTCTCACCTTTTGAAAATGGTTTGAGACTTAATAATAGCCTTTATTATTGAGCTGTTGCAACAGATTGTTTAGGAAAAAAGGTACGACTATTCATGTCCATTGTATAAATAACATTCAAACTGCTAGCTTTTTATTTTTTATGAAAAGACGCAACTTTTTCTTTTAAATTTAAACTTCTCACCTTTTCAAAATGATTTGATACTTGAGACTTAATAACAACCATTATTATTGAGTTGTTGCAATAGATTATCCATCTGTCCCAATAGATAACCCACTGTCACAACATATTTACCATTAGTTGCAACAGATGGTCTGTATGTGCAACAGGTGATACATCTGTTACAAATATATAGATTATCTATTGCGTCAAAATCTTCTCACCTTTTCAAAATAGTTTGAGACTTAAGACTTAATAATAGCTATTATTATTGAGCTATTATAACATATCATCCATTTGTCCCAACAGATAACCCACTGTGGCAATAGATTTACCATTAGTTGCAACAGATAGTCTGTATATGCAACAGATGATACATCTGTTATAATATATGGATTATCTGTTGTGATAGAAACTGCTCACCTTTTCAAAATGGATTGAGACTTTAAACTTAATAACAACTGTTATTATTGAGTTGTTGCAACAGATCGTCCATCTATCCTAACAGATAACCCACTATCGTAATAGATTTACCATCAGTTGTAATAGATGGTCTGTATGTGCAATAGATGATACATCTATTACAACATATTAATTATGTGTTGCAATAAAAACTTCCCACATTTTCAAAATGGTTTGAGACTTGAGACTTAATAATATTTGTTATTATTGAGCTGTTACAATAGATTGTCCATCTACCCTAACAGATAACCTACTGTTGTAATAAATTAACCATCTGTTTCAACAGATGGTCTGTATGTGCAACACATGATACATCTGTTGCAATATATTAATTATTCATTGTGATAGATGGACCATCTGTTAGAGTAGATGTTTTTATTTCTTCTAACAGCTAATTCATCAGTTGCAACAGATGGGGAATTAAACCAAATTAGTGACTGTTTTATTATATAAACAGATTTAAAAACATAAAAGTTGAAAATTCATAATTGGTAACAATTATTTTTTCTTGACCAGCATGTAGTCCTCTAACATTGAAGATGGTTACCCTTTGAGCCTCCATGGTCTTGTACACTACTTAATGATGGGAAGTAAAGAATAAACATTATCCGACATTGATGGGGTAGGAAGAATGAGGTGCGTGCAAATGAATGGATCCACTTTCATGCATGGGAGTTATGTATTACTGATCAGGCTATCGTGACAGATACACATAAAGTAAAATGATTTTGTGAATGCAGTTTTTTATCGATTAGACATTGATCCTTCAAACGATATCCTGCATTTTATAGTTTAGTTTGATAGGTGCAAACTGTTAAGGCCGAAGGCTTCCAAGATGGTAGGGTCGATACCCTATTACAATTTAATGATGGTTTTGTTCATGTTTATGTGTCAAGTTTGGGGAAGGGTTCAAGTTTTTGGCATAAGTGTAAATATCGAATAGTTATTGGACCAATTTGAAGGGTTCAATGAACTTTTAAAAGGCCTCTGAAGCCTCGCACTGCTGCAAACAAGAATGGAAAACCAATAGAAATTTCCCTAGTCCAAATTTATATGGATGGGTTGCACGAGAAGATTATTATAAAGTCAAAAGTGATTGGAAGAATACTTGTGCGGGAAGATAGGGGTCGAGAAGACCATATAGTAACTCAAACCTTATTAAAGAAGAAACACAGGGAAGCAAACAAGTAACTTCTAGCCAATCTGGCCAATGAAATTGACTTAAAAGATGGAAAAATTGAATGATCTTCAAATGTGGAAGTGCATCCAAAAATTAAAATCCATCAATCATTCTTGAAAAAGAAAAATGGTAAAGAGGACTGGATTTGTGCACTTTGCTAGATACTGCAACTAGAGAGCGTAGCCTAAATGAAGACCCACAAAGATACAGGATGAGAACTCTAAGAAAGAAGCTTGGCGAACACAGAGAATTGGTAAGATTTTCAGTCAAGAATGAAACATGAACCAACAACTCCAGAAGTAAAAATAAGGTATCAAGTCAAGGCATCAATTTTTGAAGTCTAACTTGTATCCCATGGCTTCTGTTTGTGGTTCTGATCAGGTCAATGGCAGTAGAAACAAAAATGTTTGAAGTTAGGCAAAAATTTGATGTCTTGTTGTTTCCACCGCCATTGACCATACCATAGCCGTAAACATAAACAGGAGGCATGGGATACAAGTTTAACGTGAGAAATTTCCACCTTGGCTTGATCCCTTATTCTTACTTTAGGATTTGTTGGTTCAGGTTTCATTTTTGACTGGAAATCTTACCAATTCTCTGTGTTTGTCAAGCTTCTTCCTTGGAGTTCTCATCCTGTATCTTTATGGGTCTTCATTCAGGCCAAGCTCTCTAGTTGCAATCTCTAGAAAAGTGCACAACTCCAGTCCTTTTTACCATTTTTCTTTTTCAAGAACGATTGATGGATTTTAATATTTGGATGCACTTCCACATTTGAAGCTCATTCAGTTTTTTCATCATTCAAGTCAATTTCATTGGCAAGATTGGCTAGAAATTCCTTTCTTGATTCCTTGTGTTTCTTTTTTAATAAGGTCTAAGTTTATATATGGTCTTCTCCATACACCTCACCCCACTCACCCTCCGATACGAGTCAAAAAGGCATCTTAGCACTCGAGGATATAAAGACGTGAGTGAAGACCCAAGCTTGTGGGGCTGCCCATCCAAGGAACAAGATTTTAAGTGTAGAGAATGAGTCCCAACACTCCAAAGCCATCCATGAAGCCAATTCCAAGGCCTCCCCACTCATTTTGTAATAAGTGTTGCCCTAGCTTATAAATAGAACCTTTAGGTAATTTTGTCCATTAGACTTTGATGATATTTTGTAAACTCTTTGAGAGTGTCTTGCAAGGTGGAATCCTTGTGGCAAGTGTGGACATCACTTGTGTTGATAACAACCTTAGAAATGGTAGTTGCTTGGGAATCCAATTCCCTTGAGGTCCCGTAAAAGTGTAGGTGTTTAATATTACTTGTTGTTTGTGTTTTGGTGTTTAAACTACACCTTAGTTCTTAAACTTATAGTACTTCATGTCTCACTATCTATCCTTTTAGTTATTATAATTTTTTCCTCATTTTGTTCTTATCTTGTTGAAGTCGTGTGTTGTTTTTCTCTCCTTGTTGTTGTCATTTTGTTAACCTTATTGTAGTTTGGTTGCTGGCTGTTTGGTGTCAATAACACCTTGATATCATCTTTTTTCTTGTTCTTGTAATTCTAATCCGAGTGTGGTCATCAAAGGGTCCTCAGTTCTCTTGAACTAATGGACTATTTTGGTGTCTGAATTGTTGTGTTCTTGGGGTGTTTGGTATCATTTGGTATCAGAGATAAGGCTGGTTTTGTTAATACAATACCAATCTTGGGCTCTCTTGGTCGAAAAAAAATAGAGAAGAAAGTTATTCTTGGCTGAGAGCTTGTAATCGTGTTGTTGTTGATGTTTGGCCAAGTTGGTGTCTAGATTTAGGAGTGTTTTTACATGCCTTTGTTGTTTCTTATGTTGGTTCTCTTCATATATAATACTCTTGAGTCTTGATCCAAGTTCTTGAGCTAGGGTTCAAGTTGTTATTGAAGATTGTGGGGCGGTTTTATTGTTGTTGGTGGTGGTGTTCATCTTGTATTCTTGAAGTGTGTTGAAAAAGTTGTAGTTAATCTTGAAAACCATATAAAGAAGAGAAGACTTTTTTTTGTCTTAAAACAATTTTCAAGACCACACCAAAGTAGTAAGGAGACCAAAAGACTTCCGAAACTATAGTTACCAAAAAGGAGAAACACCACTTTTCAAAAATAGCCCAAAGAGGAAAGGAGACAAGACTACCGAAAAGGTTGTCTTACCAATTTGGTGCAAGTAGGTGAAGGACTTTATGAATCTTAAAAGTGGAGTCCAAGACCTTGTTTGTCTCTACTTTGGCCGAAATTCTTGTCTTCCAAATACACAATTGAACAACTAATTTCTTGAAACAAAAATTTTTCAACTTCAACAACCAATAGTAATGTGCCACATCATCAAGAGCTTAAGAACGTTGAAATTCCTAGTTTTAACTTTTTTATTCTATTGGTTTCCATTTTGTTGGTTCTCATACTAATTAGCAAACTAGTAAATACCTAGTAGATTGTAGATTAATTTTTGAGTACGTTTTCTTTGGTGCTAAGCATTGTATTATGTGCTTTTCTCGTTTTTAAGTCGTAGTATTTTCTTTTGTCCAAGTTCGAAAATCATTTCTTGAGTTGTTTCAAACAAGAATCTACTCTGTCCTCAATCCAAAATTGGGACCAAATAACCTCATTGGAGTATAAGAGAGTTATCAATACTTGTGAGGCCAATAGAGTGAAAACTTCAAAGTGTGAGCGTGAGGGAGTTTGTGGACTATTTTGAGATGTCTTGTGGACTGATTTTTGCTAACTTTTAATGCGTTTGCTGTTTTTATGTTGTTTTTTTAGCAGTTTTTGATAGGTACAATGGCGGATGAAAGTGAGATATCTAGTTGGGCTAGTTCTTTCATTGAAAGGTTTACCAATGCTATGGATATATGATTGGGATCTTTTGAAAGGACAATAGACGGAATGATGGAAAGAATAGAATGGATGGAAAGCTCTCTTTGCAAGAAGTTGGATAACTTGATAGACCATCCACACTTTCCTAATCGAATTGCCGTGAGTGGCCATGCTCTAAATGTGCCACAAGGTAATAAAACTAACCCTTGCACTCTAGTGAAAGAGGCTAACAGCCAACTAAGTATGAGTGATAGTTTTTCTTTACGTGAGCTGAATGTTCCTTCATTTTGTGGAGATAATGTACAACTTGAAATTATGGATACACTAGTTGATCTACATGGTGTTGAAGCCATTGTCCCAAGTAATAATACATTGTCTTATAGAAGTCATGAAGACCAACTTGTGTATGAAAATGGTGATGTTGAACATGTTGGCCGATTGACTAAGGATAAACCTCTAGTTGTTTTTATTGTAGATCATACTAGTATAGAGGGGACATTTGATCATAATTGTAGTAGTATTGGGCTAAGGAAGTGTGTTCCCAACTCGTGCCCATGGACACTCCACCCATTTGACCCCGGTGATCATTTGAAATATGGTAATGATGTCTTTTGGAATGACTTGAATGTGCATGAAATGTACGACCTTCCTATCTCGGCTTTCAAGCCTATTTGTTGTTCCAAGAAGATTCTAAGTTTTACACTTGATAAGAAACTTTTGTTCCTTGTTTCTTGTCAAACTTATGTGGATAGACTAGTTGATTCTTTCTTGGGAGGGTATTCGGGTAAGAGGGATGTTTGCTTATATGTGAAGTTTGAGCCACCTTGGCAAGATGATATGATTGATTACACTAATCCTAACCCTCATACCTTGAGGAACTTGTTTACTTGTCCTTCCTATTATTTTGCAATGTTTAGATTTGAGGACGAATCCTTTCTAAGGAGGGGAAATCATTATATTAATGTTATCACCAATAATAACAAGGAGAAAGAAGTATTGTTTGATATTATCAATCATTTATAAAATCCAAGCCTTAGGAGAAAATATTTAATAGCCTTAAAAAATATTGTTCTTAACCAACAGTTTGATAAAGAAATAATTGCACCCTCTACTATGAGAAATATGTTTGGTAAAGAACCAAAATCAGAAACAACTATACAAGACCTTCAAATAGAGTTACAACACTTAAAAAGGGAAGATAAAATATTTAAGTAGGAATTTAGCAATAAATCACTTACTGACAATTCAACTTCTAATCAAAAATTTGAACCATGTCAATTAAAACTTGGAGAAGAATAAAAAATTAAAAGAAATAATAAAGATATTAAGTTCCTAGAAAATCATTCAAAAATTGACAAAATTACAAAAGATAAAGCACAAAGTTACCATATACCCGTTACATTAGTTATAAATAAAAATTACTCTATTCAAAAGGTGGCATTATTAGACACAGGAGAAGATCAAAATTGCATCATTGAAGGAATGATCCCCACTAAGTATCTTGAAAAGGGTACTACAAAATTATTCTCTGCAACAGACGAAAGATTAAAAATAAATTATAAACTACACAATGCACACATCTGTAATGATGGAATTTGTTTCATAAATGACTTGGTAATAACCAAAGATATAAATGAAGAGATAATTTTAGGCATACCTTTTACAAATCTAATAAACTGTATACTACCGAATTAGACGGCATCCACACTACTATTTTGGGGAAAAGTATTATTTTCCCTTATCTAAATAGTTTATCAAAATTAGAAGGTGACCTTATAAAAAATAGAATGATGTTTAAAATCAACATAATTTCACAATAGATAAATTATTTAAAGAAAGAAATAAAGATCAAAAGAATTGAATCCTCTTTAAAAAATCATAGAAGTAGAAGCAAAAATTTAAAATCTATAAGAAGTCATAGAACGGGAAGTCAGCTCAGATTTTCCTAATGCCTTTTGGAAAAAAAAGAGGCATATAGTTGAATTACCCTATAGTGAGGGATTCAGCGAAAGAATTATTCAAACAAAAGCGCGACCCATTCAAATAAACCATGAATTAATGGAATACTATAAAAAGTAAATTAATGATTTATTAGATAAAAAAATCATCCGAACTTCTAAATCGCCTTGGAGTTGTTTAGCTTTTTATGTCAATAATAGTGCTGAAAAAGAAAGAGGTGTTCCAAGACTAGTTATCAATTATAAGCCTCTTAATAAAGTATTTAAATGGATTAGGTACCCGATACCTAATAAACATGACCTTCTTAAAAGAACTTATAAAGCCAATATTTATAGCAAGTTTGATAAAAAAAAATCAGGATTTTGGCAAATTCAAATTGACAATATGAATGGAATGTAATGCCTTTTGGAATTAAAAAAAATGCTCTATCTGAATTTTAGAATATTATGAATAATATATTCAATCAATATAGTCATATATCTATAGTCTATATCGATGATGTTTTAATATTTTCAGTAGACATTGACCAATACTTTAAACATCTCCAAACCTTTTTAAAAATCATCAAACAAAATGGACTTGTAGTTAGTGCTAAAAAGATTAAATTATTTCAAACCTCTATTAGACTTCTAGGACAGGATTTATATCAAGGAACTTATAAACCCATTTGTAGATCCATAGAATTCTCCTCTAAATTTCCAGATGAATTAACTGATAAAACCCAACTTTAAAGATTCTTAGGAAACCTCAGCTCCATTGCAGATTTTATCTCGAATATTAGACAGGTATGTAAACCCCTTTATCAGTGTCTTAAGAAAAATCCAATACCTTGGAGTATAGAGCACACCAATACAATTCGAAAAATTAAATCAATAGTTCAAAAACTTCCATGTCTAGGGATACCTCACCCAGAAGCTCTCATGATTTTGGAGACTGATGCCTCAGACATAGGATATGTAGGCATCCTTAACAAAGGATTTCCATAGGATCTACTGAACAATTAGTAAGATTCACGTCAGGAATGTACAATGATACTCCAAAAAATTATAGTTTTTTTAAAAAGAAAATTTCGGCTATCGTACTAGGTATTACTAAATTTCAAGATGATTTAATAAATAAAGATTTTTTACTAAGAGTAGACTGCAAAGCAGCCAAAAAATGTTTTACAAAAGGATGTTAAAAATTTAATTTCTAAATAGATATTTGCCAGATGGCATGCTTTATTATCAAGTTTTGATTTTCAAATAGAGTTTATAATAGGAGAAAATAATTCTCTCCCAGATTTTTTGACCAAAGAATTCCTTTTGGAAAAAAATGAGAAGACCTGAAAAACTCGAAATAAAGACAAAGCCTCCATTTAGACCTTTTTGATTAGAAGAAAAAATAAAAAGGCCTTTTAACGAAGAAAATCAAAATCCAAAAATCAAATTTTCAGTCTTGGTAGAAATTCCGTCTTTGCCAGAACCTACCACTTCCTTACCATTAAATTATCTATGAAACCGTCGGAGGCATATGCACATGTAGTCTCTCCAGTCACACCAGAGAAGAAGGAAGAACAAATTATTCCTGAAAAAAAGCAATTTGAGATAGTAAACCTACAGGTACTACCAATAAGAGCACTTGATAAAAATTACGAAGGAGCAAGAGTGGTTAAAGCTTTGATGTACAAAGTAAGGCAAATAATCCCCTCGAAACCCAAAGAAATTAATGAGTTAATTTTAACAGAGTATTTCTACACTATTAGAGAATATTAAGTTCCTATACTAGTTACTAATTTTATCAATAGAAATGTTTTAAATAAGCAACATATTTTGCAAATTTAATAGCTTCACCATATTATGGCACTCAATAAAGGTGCATAACAATGTTAAAAATATTTTTAGTCCTTTACTGTATTTTGCAATAAAAAGAGTTGATAAATATTTTGTGTAAAAATATCAGGTAAAATATCTTTACGTATTAAAAGATTTTCATATATTATTAGCCTTTTAAAAGTTAAATAATTATGGTAAACCTCATTAAATAAATCTACATCTGGTTCTTTCTCACGGATTGAATCCTCCCTTCAAAGCTAGAAAATGGAGCTAAAATAGATACTACAATATCTATTGAAAAAAGAAGACCCAAACAATGGAGACATGAAGAATCATCAACATATCTCTGCAACAAAAGGAAAGAAAAGATACCACAAAGGAAATAAAAATAGAAGGTGGACATCACGACGTGGACCCCACAACATCTACCCACAAAACTATGTAGCTACAAGCCAAAAATGGACAAATTCATAACACAAAAGACCAAAGGACTCAAAAAATCAGCAAGGCACAAGTTTTCATATCATAAGAAGACAAAAGGAAGAAAAAGCCAAAAATCCTCTTAAAAGGTTCAAAAGGAACATCTCTTCGAAAGCAGTAAAGGCAAGTTCAAGATAACTTTGCAAAACACTTGCGGAAAAGATATATACACCATACAGGTGTAAAAGAAATAATACATATTCATGTATGAACAAATGTATAATAGATTGAGTAGGGAAAATATTAGTCAACATATTTTGAGGCCTATTT
Source organism: Capsicum annuum (assembly GCF_002878395.1). Lineage (NCBI taxonomy): Eukaryota > Viridiplantae > Streptophyta > Magnoliopsida > Solanales > Solanaceae > Capsicum > Capsicum annuum. The sequence continues at coordinate 129,995,258 of NC_061117.1, forward strand.
AAGGCTTTCAACTTGTAAAGGAGAGAGCATTTTGAAATTTTCCTAATTTAGAAAAACTTTCTACCATCTTCTATATTTCCCATCTCCCTCTATATTCTCTCTCTCATTTTCCTAATCAATAAAAAGTTTTTGTAAGTATACTTTTCTCTCTTTCTCTGCTGTTTTTATTAATTTTACTTTACATATTTTTGTTCTTATTTTGTTGTTTTAAAGTTAAATTTGAAAGTTTAAAATACTTACAAAGATTAAATTACTATAAACTGTTATTATAAAAATTCATTTTCTTTATACTGCATATCCAGAAATGTGGGCTTTTTATAATAATTTTTTTAACTGAATATTTGGAACTTAGTTTGTTAATTCATTATTATTTGTTTCTGATAACATCCTTTTGTAAAACATCTTTGACAATTTTGCAGTCTACTCTTAGTAAAAATTCTTTATTTATTAAATCATCTTGAAATTTAGTTATACATGGTACTATAGTCAAAATTTCCTTTTTAATTGTACTATAACTTTTTTTAGTATCATTCTCCTGACGTGAATCCTACTAATTGTTTAGTAGATCCTATGAAAATCCTTTGTTTAAGGATGCCACCATATCCTATATTTAAGGTATCAGTCTTAACAATCATGAGAGCTTCTGGGTGCGGTATCCCTAGACAAGGAAGTTTTTGAACTATTGATTTAATTTTTTGAACTGTATTAGTATGCTCTATACTCCAAGGTATTGGGAGTGTGAGTATCGGTAAGAGCAGCTAGAGAATTACGCTATCCTAGAGCCACACAAAATTAGTCTTACTCCAGGAATAATCATTTTTCTGGTTAGTAATTACTGTTGTTTTTCATCTATTTTCTTAGTTTTATTCCTTAAGTTGGGTAGCCGTTTAATAGTGGTTTAGATGTTGGAAAACCTAAAATTTTTCATTGGATTAGCTCTGAGTGTATCAAAAATAGAGTCGAACCCGGAGGGTGTTCCCATCACCAAGCCTATTGGAATAAAATAAAAGTATTTTAGGAGAAGAAAATTAGTAATTACTGCACACAAAAATAATTATTGTAGTAGTAACACCTAAAGTAGATCTTGATTTTAGGATTGTGTTTTTTCTCTCATCTGCAAAAATTCAAAAGAATACTCCAACCAACCAAAACATAATAAATAGTGTTAATATTTTTGCTATCTCTAGTAAAATTGCTAAAATAGAAAGTGATTTACAAAATTTGAATATTACAAAAGAAAGTTTTAATAGAGTCTATAAAATTGGACACTTTGTATTTGTTAAAAATTATAATATTAAAACTTCGGAATCTACCATTGCAATTAATAGAAATATTGAGACTATTAAATTATTAGCAGTTGAAGATATCAATAGATATAAAAAAATTACAAGTTCCTTCACATAGGTCTTGTTCAAGTAGCAGTTAAACCATTATATAGATTTTTTAGGTTTAGATGAACCTATATGTCTACTTTTAAGATATAATAGGTTATTAAATTTTGATGATTCATTATTAGTAGAATTACAAAGTAATCACGCTAATGGCCTGGTATACTTTAATTGTTATCCTAGATTTTTCTTTTATAGATATTAATGATCAAAATATTATGGATACATTAAACTGAAATGTTAAAACAAAAAACATGAATAGTAAGGTAAATACAAAAGAAATAGCAATAATATATAGAGTATATTACAGATTAATGAAAACAACCTTAGCCCTTAAGGCTAAAATAATTAGTAATAAAGGAGCTACCATGCTTATGGAAGCTAGCCTTAATCATAATACTACCGTTGTCACAAAAATGATAAAATGGGATATTGTATTAATAAAAGATAATTGGTATTTCGACTCCAAAACAGAGCCAAAAATAGAAGAAGAAAATTCATATATTGAACAAGTAGTACAATATTTAGATGGATCTATAGATTTAAAATTTCTAAGATCACAATCTTTTAATCAAGCATCTTTAAGTAAAAGAATGTCCTTTTCTAGACCTTCAATCTCCAAATCTGTAGAAGAAGGGGAAGTAACATTAGAAGATATTGCAAGAAATTAAAAGGAGTTGATTTCTCAAAAACAATTCCAAAAGTAGAATATGAATCTACAAATTTAAAAACTAAAAAATCTATAAGTCCCACTACTAGTGAAATGCTAAGAGTAAGAAATTCTCTATGCATAATTAGGCCAGATGTAGTATTTGAACCTTACTTTGAATAATTAGATAAATTATGTAATAGTCCAGAAAATTATATTAAAAAGGAATGGTACAGGCAAAAATATTCATTAAAATAAAGATACTCTTTTAGAGAAAAATGGTGCAATGATATGAAAAGATTAAGATGTAATATTGAATTTTTTAAATGGTTTGAAATCATGGGAAAATTAGATGATAAAAAGATTCGTTAAACATGATTGTTAACAAATGGTATACTACTAGTAGTCAAATTGTAGACTCAACAATTCTTCCGTTAGAAGAAATTAGTTTCCCAGTAGAAAGCAGAGTTGTTACTGCCTCACCCTTTAAATTAGATATAGTAGATACTAAAGGTGATCCTACAAATAAGGATATAAATAAAATATTCAAACAAAATAATTATACAAATTAGTTATTAAATGTAGTATCTAAACAGATTCTCGAAGCCGAGAATAAACTAATTTTTAAAGATAAACTGAGTTCTTCTCATTATTATAAAAAATTAGAAACTCATCCAATTTTTAAATTACCAGAATTCTCTAAAGATAAATTTCCTAAATTTAATGAAAAGTTTGAAGTAGCCGATGATATTTTAGGAAAAATTAATGAAAGATTAAAATCCGAATTAAAAGTCAGAAATAACAAGGTTATAAGAACTTTATCTGAAACAAATAATAATGAAATTAACAAACTAAGTTCTAAATATTCAGTTAAAAAGGATTATTATAAAAAACCCACATTTTTGGATACGCAGTATGAAGAAAATGAATTTTTATCTCATACTTTACATTCTGGAAAAGAAGTCGCGGAATGGAATATCAAATATATAATAAACTATATAAAATGGGAATGACCATTACGATATATAAAATTGCCAGACTTTCAGATATACAAGCAGAATTTATAATTATATCAGGTTATACAGGTACTATAAAATATTGGTGGGATAATTATCTCATAGATAATAATAGACAAAGCATTTTAAATGCTACAACTATTACTCAAGCTATTAAGATTGAGTCAACAGAGCAAGCAATTGAAAATCAAGTCTTAGAAGATGTCACCGCCACTTTGATTTATAGTATAGCTAAACATTTTATAGGAGAACCTCAAATTTTTCAAGATAGAAGTTTAGAGCATTATCAAATCTATTATGTCCAAAATTCGATGGTTTTAGATAGTATAAAGATGTTTTCCTCAGCAAAGTCATGATTAGAAAAGATTGTAATCATGAATATTAGAAAGAAAAATTTATAAGTGGCTTACCAACATTATTTGCAGAAAAAGTTAGAACAAAAGTAAAAGATAGGTTTTAGGGAAAAATTCCTTATAGTAATTTAACCTATGGAGATATTATAAGTTTTATAAATATCACATCGTTAAAATTATGTACAGATGTTAAGCTTAAAAATCATCTAAAAAGAGATAGTAAAATAACTCGCAATGAGCTAGGAAGTTTTTGCGAAGACTTTAGTTATATAAAATTATCAGCCCCTTCAAAGGAAGCTACTAAAAAGATTAAAAAACAACATAAAAACTATAAAGATAAAACTAAAAAATCTCATTATTATAAAAGATGATTTAAAAAATCTAAAAAGGCTTCTAAGGGAGAAAATAAAAATGAAACATGTTGGAATTGCGGTAAAACTGGACATAGGGCTAAAGATTGTCGGGTCCCAAATAAAAAGAAAGACAAAAAAATATGTTAGAATTAGGAAACGACGTTAAAGATAAGTTATATTCAATACTAGATGAAAATAAAAATAGTTCTTCTTGGGACAAAGATCTTAGTGATGATAATCAACTTAATGTTGCATACAGTTCAGATAGTAGTGAATTAACAAACCATTGTAATTGTAGTGGTGCAATTTGTACTTGTGATAGTCATTCTATAAATGTTATCACTAATAATATAATAAAGAAAAAGAGTCTTTATTTGACATGGTAGATCATCTAGAAGACCCAATTACTAGGAGAAAATATTTAATAACCCTAAAAGATATTGTTCTTGATCAACACATTGATAATAAAGAGATTATTGAACCCTTAATATGAAAAATGTACTAAATAAATTTAAAGAACATAAGTCTGAACCAACCATACAAGATCTTTAGATAGAATTATTACACATAAAAGAAGAACTTAGGCAAGTTAAGCAAAGACTTAACAATCTAGAAACAAAATCACTTGCTAATAAAATATTAAAGAATTTAACTCTAGACCAACACCCCAAATCATATAAGTTTGAACTTGGTGAACCATCAGGAGTGGAAAGTGACAATAAGGAAATAAAGTCTCTAGAAATAGAATCTCTAGAAAAACTTCCTATAAACAAATTAGGAATTAATACAATTACTATAGTTAAACCACAAATTACCATATACCAATTACTACAATTATCAATAAGGATTATAAAATTAATAAGATTCCATTGTTTGATACAAGTGCTGATGAAAATTGCATTATAGATGGATTAGTTCCCATAGAATACTTTAAAAAGTTACTACATGCTTATTCTCCCCAATAGGGGAGAAATTAAAAATAAATTATAGACTTTCCATAGCTCGGATTTGCAATGACGGAGTTTGTTTTATTAATAATTGTGTAATCACTAGAGATAGCAATGAAGAGATGATATTAGGTCTTCCTTTTATCACTCAATTAAAACCTTATATTGCCAAGCTAGATGGCATCCACACCACTATTTTGGAAAAAAGGATTATTTTCCCCTATCTAAATAGTATCTCAAAAAAAGAAAGTAAATTTTATAAGAAATCAAACTATTTTTAGATAAAATTCAATCCAATGGGGATTAGAGAAAAACTAATTCGCTATTAAAGGAAAATTTTATAAGTTATCCAATTTTGAAATTCTTTTTAAACTATTTTATAAAAATGTCAACAAATTCAATTTTATAAGGAGAGAAATTCTCTCCCAAAAATTTTAACAAAATTTTTCTAAAGGGAAATTATGAGACCTGGAAGACCAGGATCAAGGTTAAGGCCTCTATTCAAGCCTTTTGACCAGAGGAAAAAATGAAAAGACCCTTCATAAAAGAAGATAAAAAGTCAGATAAAAGGTCAGAAAATAGGTTTTCAGTGTTGGTAGAATTTTCATCCCTGCCAAAACCTACCCTTCCGCCATCATCAAAAGATTCTATTACCAGTGCATCGAGAATGCAACCACTTAAGCAAATATTTAAGGAAGAATGTTCGTCAGTCAATAAAATTATTGCTATCCAAACTAAAGATAGTTATGCGATGAAACCACCGATGACCTATTTACAAGTAGTCTCCCCAGCCACTCTGGATAGGAAACAAGAGCAAAGTATTTCTGATAAAAAGTAATTCGAGATAGTAGATTTACAGGTAATGCCGATAATCACACTTGATAAAAAGTACGAAAATTTTTGAGTACCAGAATTGTTAAATCCATGTTATACAAATTGGGACTATATGGAGACAGATGATCTCCTCAAGATCCGAAGGTATTATGAGTTCATATTAACAGATATAGATTTATTACAAATCAAGCATAAATTAGCAGATATAACTGATCCTAATAGTTTTCAATATTCAAAGTTTACAATCAAACGGTTATTAAGCCCATTTGAATGGTATGTAGATCACTTACATACACCCTTTCCTCTGTCGAGAAATCACAGACCTCGGACCTATAATTGGTATGATTATAAGGCAGCCTGGTATAACTTTACGTATGTTAGGCCCAATACTCACTCTTGGTTCATGAAACATTCGAAGCAGATGAAGACTACTGTAATTTCACAATGGTTCTACGACTGGTGAAGTCAGTTTAGAGAAAATAAACAGGTATTTTCTTCACAGTTTCAAAAGCAATTTGAAAAGTTCCAAGCAGGGAAGAATATTTCTACACTACCGAAAAATGTTAAATGGTGTAAATTTTTTATCGCTAAAAGAATTTCATAAATTATCTATTGGTCCTTCGATATCCATGAATTTGAACGGATCAAATACTTAAGCAAAACTATCAAAATTAAAGGATGGAATCCAACGGAGAAGCCAACAACAAGATCATCCTCACAGAAGGAACCGCACCTCTCTAAAAAGGAATTAAAAAGAAGGCTCAAAGAAGCCTTGTCAAATCTAGATAATGAGAATCATTCAAAATAGATTATGGTATTATTAGATACTGCGTCCTCTCATACCAGCGAACCTAGAAACGGGGATATTTTTGACTCACAAGGAATAACACAGGCATACCTTCTTAATTAAAAGAAAGGTGCCTGTAACCCTTCGAAGTTTGAAAAGATACTTAATGGACCCCATATACAAAAGAAGACTAGAAGATAAAGGAACATATATTCAAGGAAGAAAATGCCAAAATTTTCTCAAAATTATCAAAACTTGCAAGTTCAAGATAGTCAGAGAAACATGCAGATAGAATAAATAGTCATCAACTACTCCTAGATAGGTGTAGAACAAATAACTTTCATTAGTGTATGGACAAATGTAAAAAAGATAGGGTTTGTTAAAAATTAGTTATTACTTCTGAAGCCTATTTAAGGCTTTCAACTTGTAATAACTGAGAGCATTCTAAAATTTTCCTAATTCAGAAAAACTCTCTACTATCTCCCATATTTTCCATCTCCCTTAGTAATCTCTCTCTCAATTCCCTAATCAATAAAAAGTTTTTTGTAAGTATAAATTTCTATATTTCTCTACTGCTTTAATTAATTTTACTTTTCTTTTATTTTGTAGTTCTAAATTTAATTTTAAAGTTTAAACTACTTTTAAAGTTGTAATTATTTTAAACTATTATTTTGCTCCTTGATATCCTGATCCGTCCCCCAAATAGTATTAGAGCCATGTTGCTCGGGAGGGAGTGTGAGTATGAGTAGGAGCGTCTAGAGCGTTTCGCTGTCCTAGAGCCGGTTGAAATTAGTGTTACTCCTGTTGTTCTTCCTCTATGTTCTTAGGTTTACTCCTTAAGTAGGGTAGCCGTTTAATATTGATTTTGATGTTGCCAAACCTTGATTTTTCCATTGGATTAACTCTAAGTGTGTGAAAGATAGTGCCGGACCTGAAGGGTGTTCCCATCGCCAAGCCTATAGGAATAAAATAAAGGAATTTTAGGAGAAGAAAATTAGTAATTACTGCACACAAAAATAATTATTGTGGTAGTAACATCTAAAGTAGATTTTGGTTCTAGGATAGAGTTTTTTCTCTCATCTGCAAAAAATCCTAATGAATACTCCAACCAACCAAAACGTAATAAATAGTGTTAATATTTCCGCCATCTCTAATAAAATTGCTAAAATAGAAAGTTATTTACAAAATTGAAATATTCCAAAAGAAAGTTTTACTAAAGTCTATAAAACTTGACACTTTGATTTAGTTAAAAATTACAATATTAAAACTTTGGAATCTACGGTTGCAATTAATAGAAATGTTGAGACTATTAAATTATTAACAGTTGAAGATGTTAATAGATATAGAAAAAATTACAAATTCCTTCACATAGGTCTTATTCAAGTAGTAGTTAAACCATTATATAGATTAGGTTTTGATGTACCTATATGTCTACTTTTAAGAGATAATAGGTTATTAAATTTTAATGATTCATTATTAGTAGTATTACAAAGTAACCTTGCTAATGGTTCCATATATTTTAATTGTTATCCTAATTTTTCTATAGATATTAAGGATCAAAATACTATAGATACATTAACATTAAATGTTAAACCAAAAAACATGAATAGTAAAGTAAATACAAGAGAAATACCAATAATATATAGAGTAAATTACAGATTAATGAAAACAACCTTAGACCTAAGGCTAAAATAATTAGTAATAAAAAGGAGCTACCATGCTTGTGGAAGTTAACCTTAATCATAATAATACCTTTGTCCCAAAAATGATAAAATAAGATGATGTATTAAAAAATGATAATTGGCATTTTGACTCCATAACGGAGCCAGAAATAGAAGAAGAAAAATCAAATATTGAACAAGTAGTACAATATCCTGATGGATCTATAGATTTAAAATTTCTAAGATCACAACCTTTTAATCAAGCATCTTCTAGTAGAAGAATGTCCTTTTCTAGACCTCTAGTCTCCAAGTCTATAGAAGAAAGGGAAGTAACATTAGAAGATATTGAAAGAAAATTAAAAGGGCTTGATTTCTCATAAATAATTCCAAAAGTAGAATATGAATCTACAAATTTAAAAGCTGAAAAATTAGTAAGTCCCACTGCTAGTGAAATGCTAGAAGTGAGAAATTCTCTATGCACGATTAGGTCAGATGTAGTATTTGAACCGGACTTTGAATATTTAGATAAATTATGGAATAGTCCAGAAATTCTATTAAAAAGGAATGGTATAAATAGAAATATTCATTAAAAGAAAGATACTCTTTTTGAGAAAAATGATGCAAGGATATGAAAAGATAAGATGTAATATTTAATTTTGTAAATGGTTTGAAATCACAGGTAAGTTAGATGATCAAACGGATTCATTAAACATGATTGTTAATAAATGGCATACTACTTGTAATAAAATTGTAGAATCAACAATTCCTCTGTTAGAAGAAATTAGTCTACCAGTAGAAGGTAGAGTTATTACTGTCTCACCCTTTAAATTAGATATAGTAGATACTAAAGGTGATCCTATTAATAAGGATATAAATAAAATACTCCAACAAAATAATTATACAAATCAATTATTACATGTATTATGTAAACATAATCTCGAAGCCGAGAATAAATCAAGTTTTAAAGATAAACCGAGTTCTTCTCATCATGATAAAATCTTAGAAACTCACTCATTATTTAAATTACCAGAATATCAATCAAAATCCACTAATAATATAAATAATAATAGTACAGGTTGGGACTATGAAAAAATTAATCATGACACTAAAGGTTACAGAATCCTAAATAAAAGGAAAGACATAAATAATAGTTTATGTTGTATATCTGAAGAAAATGAAGATAATTCTTCTTAAAAAGAAAATATTAATACGGTTTGTAGTATTAAATTAGCTAATTATGGTAAATACATCGGTTCACACTATATTTGCAATAATCATTATATTAATGTTATCACCAATAATAACAAGGAGACAGAAGGATTGTTTGATGTTATCAATCATTTAAAAAATCCAAACCTTAGGAGAAAATATTTAATAGCCCTAATAAATATTGTTCTTAACCAACAGTTTGATAAAGAAATAATTTTACCCTCTACTACGAGAAATATGTTAGGTAAGAATAAAAATTAGAAACAACTATACAAGATCTTCAAATAGAGTTACAACACTTATAAAGGGAAGATAAAATATTTAAGCAGGAATTTAGCAATAAATCACTTACTGACAATTTAACTTCTAATAAAAAATTTGAACCATGTCAATTAAAACTTAGAGAAGCACAAAAAATTAAAAGAAATAATAAAGATATTAAGTTCCTCAAAAATCATTCAAAAATTGACAAAATTACAAAAGATAAAGCACAAAGTTACCATATACCCGTTACATTAGTTATTAATAAAAATTACACTATTCAAAAGGTGGCATTATTAGACACAGGAGTAGATCGAAACTACATCACTAAAAGGATGATCCCCACTAAATATCTTGAAAAAGGTACTATAAAATTCTTCTCTGCAACAAGCGAAAGATTAAAAATAAATTATAAACTACACAATGCACACATCTGTAATGATTGAATTTGTTTCATAAACGACTTTGTAATAACCAAAGATATAAATGAAGAGATAATTTTAGGTATATCTTTTACTAATCAAATAAAACCGTATACTGCGGAATTAGACGACATCCGTACTACTATTTTTGGGAAAAAATTATTTTTCCTTATCTAAATAGTTTATCAAAATCAGAAAGTGACCTTATAAAAAATAAAATGGTCTTTAAAATCAACAGAATTTCACAATAGATAAATTATTTAAATAATGAAATAAAGATCAAAAGAATTGAATCCTCTTTAAAAACCCCAGAAGTAGAAGCAAAAATTAAAAATCTACAAGAAGTCATAGAACGGAAGGTCTGCTCGGATTTTCCTAATGCCTTTTGGGAAAGAAAGAGGCATATAGCTAAATTACCCTATATTGAGGGATTTGACAAAAGGATTATTCCAACAAAAGCGCGGCCCATTCAAATGAACAATTAATTAATGAAATTCTATAAAAAAGGAAATTAATGATTTATTAGATAAAAAAACATTTTACCATCTAAACCGCCTTGGAGTTGTTTTACTTTTTATGTCAATAATAATGTTGAAAAAGAAAGAGGTGCCCCAAGACTAGTTATCAATTATAAGACTCTTAATAAAGTATTAAAATAGATTAGTGTAATGCCCCGAGTCTGTGCTCCGAACGCTACATGGCTCATAATCCCGAAGGACCACAAGCTAACCCATGACTGGTACCTGCTGCAATAACTGAATAATAATATAGTATAATGCGGAATAATGGGCTGAAATGCCATAAGGTTCAAAACTGTAATACTAATGAAAAGAAAATGATAAAGTCTGATAAAACATCAGAATCTGAAATATTGAATACTATCTGAATATCTAGTCTTAAAAGCCTCTAAACTGAACTGTCTGAATAAGGAGTTAATGGGACATCCCCCAACTAACTCCATCTACTAAAATTCTGAATCTATTAAGATAATGAAATAAAAAAATATCCTTGAATGATGAGGACTCACCGCTAGTCTATTGCTGCTAGCTGAATGTCTGAACCGCTAAGAATGCTCTGGGGCCCGTACGTCTGAACCTATGGTATAAAACACCATAGAGTAAAGAAAAGTATGCATCAGTATGTGTAAATTTAATTGTACGTAAAATGAGGTAAGGATGAATGCAAGGCTTCATATGCATGAACTATAACTGACTGAATAATATGAACATGACTGCGTGAGAATACATACATAAATACATAACTGATACTGAAGTTATAAGGATTCTTAATACTGAGTTTACTCATAACATGGATTACTGATAACTGATATAACTGATAACTGATATACTATTTAATGAGTGACTATGTCTGACAATCCTGTTTTTGATTAAACTAGCTGAGTTCCATACTGAGCTGAGTGACTGTATCTGACGGTACCAAAATCTCTAGAACTATCTGAGTTCTTTACTAAAGACCGAGACTGAGACTGTGGGAGGTAATCATCTAAGCGATATGGCCCTTTTCTAAATAGATTTGGGTTCCAACCGATAACCTCAGTTGGAAGGGTGTCAATACCGTGCCATGGGTAAAGACACTGAAGAGATACCCTCATCTAGTAGGTTTTCAAATGAGAATGGTGAGACCCCCAACTGGTTAAGCCACCTCATCAACCCCCAACTAATAGGTTTTGATGTCTCAACCTACGCTGGCTTCGTAGTTCTAGAACGTAAGGACTTCTTTTAAGGATAACACCCTTTGCTAGCAAGTGAGTCCCCATCCTTAGGTTTACTTGGTGCTGAATCCTACACCCAACTAAATAGACACCGAACTGATTTTCTAGTTTGTACTAGACTGGATTGATTGTTACTGATTGTACTGATTAACTGAACTAAGCTAATTTTACTGAGTTCCGTTGACTGATGGAGTACTACTAAGTTCTATTATCTGACTTAGTTTACTGAGGATTGAACTGAATACTGAATGGGACTAGAATGATACTGAGTTTACTAAGTTTTCTTGAGTTTTATAACTGAACTAGAGTACTACTGATCATGACATAATTGAGACTATTCTATAACTGACACTGGCTTTAGGCAAACAACTAAATTATCGGGTATTAAATACCCCCAGGAATTGATAGCATGAAAATAATGAGACATGAAAATTCTTTAATACTGCACAATAGTCAACAACTCACAATACGATCTATGAGACATTTCATCAACTTGAAATTCATGAACTTGCACATGAATAGGAATGCATACTAACACATCATAATTTCATTAAACCAATCTCATGAGTATTCCATCAAACACATACAAAGTATAGCTTTAACATGGAAGACATTGTGAACATGTGGGTATAGCATAAGTTCATCGTTTAGACCACCAAAGGATCACTAAAGCACCATAGTCTTAATTTAGCATTTTATCAAACACATGGTAGGCGTAGCTTTATACTTGGGTATGAACAACAATGCTAATACATCATGACTTCATAATTCAAGGGTTTCAATATAAGAGAATCAAAATTCAACTTACATGCTATCATAATATGAAGAAACACATAAAAATTTCAACTTGGAACACATTCCACAACATCCACATGATTACATTCAAACCCACCATATGAAAATCAGAATGCATGTTTTTGAAAGAAGTTTCTTGAACTCCAAGGGTGGAAGGGACCCTTGGATGAAAACTTCACATACCTTGTTGAAGAATTTCTAAAAATTAATGGTAGAATCTTGAGTTCTTGATTTGAAATTTAAAAACCCTAAGGCTTGCTCTTGAGAGAAATTGAGAAAAAATGGGTTTATTTGCTTCCTAGGGTATTAAATTTTGCGTTTTAAGGGCTGAGAGTCGGGGGAAAAAAACCTAAATACCCCCAAGAATGCGGTCTTTTAATGAGTGAAAATTGGATTGCTGACGTGTAGGTCGACGTGGTATTTCGATGGCACCAACACGATATCCAACGTGTCATGCCAAGATCGTGCCAACTCACTGGAATTTGACGCTGGTAGCTGGGGAAATTATTAACCAACGTGATAGGCCATGCGGTGCACCAATATCGCATTGGTACACTATTTTGGGATATTAAAGGAGCTTCAAATTAAGTCCAAAAAATCTAAAACTTGTCCAGGAACACCTATTGACCTTCCTGATTATGAATTAACTAAAACATTGACATTTAAAGGACTTTAAGGTCGCAAAATGAGTTTGGCAACTATCAAAGGCCTAAAATAAACTAAGTATGAATACTTAGCTAGAATTTTCTAAGTTTGGGACCCCTTAACAAGCTTAAAGGATTGAATTAAGCTAGGAATTTTGTGAGGTCTTACAATATCTCCCCCTCAGGAACATTCATCCTCGAATAAAACTGACTGAACTGAGAGTACTAATAGGCTGAATCTACTTACTGGACATGAACATCTGGGATATGACTATAGGAATGATATTACTGATATATTGAATTATCACACTAAACATACATATCTGATGCATAAGTACATAACTGAGCTGGTTCATGAATACATGACTGGGAGTACTGATAAGCTGAGTTTCTCATACTATTCATACATAGCTGATGCATGAATACATAACTGATTTGACTCATGAATATATAACTGAATATGCAAAGTTAAATAATACCAAGTTTATAATAAAAATTTGAGCATGAAACTGAATAAGCTTAAGGAAAGCCATTACCTTGGGCTAAGTATGGATTAGTAGAGAAGAGGTGAGGATTCTTCATTTGCATGTCTACTTCTTCTTCCTAAGTAGCTCCCTGAATGGACTGATTCCGCCAAAGAACTTTTGCTAGAGTGACTTCTTTGTTCCTTAATCTGCGAGTCTGATAGTCAAGGATTTTGACTAGAATCTCTTTGAAAGAGAGGTTGTTCTAAACATCTATGCCCTCTATAGGGAATACTAATGCTGGGTCACCTATGCACTTCCTTAGAAAGGAGACATAGAACACTGGATGGAATGAAGATAAATCTGAAAGCAATTTGAGCTCGTAAGTTACTTTGTCGAAGCGACTGAGAATTTTTAAGGGACCGACATATCGAGGACTGAGCTTTCCCTTCTTGCCAAACCTCTTCACTCCCTTCATGGGAGAGATTTTCAAATATACATAATCACCAATCTGAAACTCGAAATCCTTTTTACGCACCTCGACGTATAATTTCTATCGGCTCTGAGCTGTCTTGAGCCTCTCTCTAATCAAATAAACTTTCTCTAAGGTATCGAATACTAGGTAAGTACCTAAAACTGTGGCCTCACCCACCTCGAACCAAGTAATTAGAGATCTGCATCTCCTACTATAGAGAGCTTCAAACAGAGCCATCTGAATACTGGAATGATAGTTGTTGTTGTATGTAAACTCAATCAAAGTAAAGTGGTAATCCCAACTACCTTTAAAATCTATCGCACATGCTCGCAACATATCTTCCAAAGTTTGAATGGTCCTTTCTGCTTGACTATCTGTCTGGGGATGAAAGACTGTATTGAGGTAAACCCAGGTGCCAATACCTTTTTGGAATGCTTTCCAGAAATAAGAGGTGAACTGGGTATCTCTATCTGAGACAATGGACAATGGAACACTAAGTAATCTGACCAACTCTTTGATGTAGAGTTTGGCATAATCCTTAGATGAATACGAGGTATGGATTGGAAGGAAGTGAGCTAATTGGACACCTTGTCTATGATGACTTAAACTGAATCAGGCTAACAACAAGTTAGAGGCAAACCCATCACAAAGTCCATGTTCATTTCTTTCCACTTCCAAGTAGGGATACTAAACTCTTGCAGGACCCACTTGGATTTTGATGCTCAATCTTAACCTGCTGACATGTTGAGCACTTTTCCACAAATTTTGTAATGTCTCTCTTCATCCCACTCCACCAATAGATCTCCTGCAAATTGCGGTACATCTTAGTGGCCCCTAGATGAATAGAGTAATTCTCACCATGTGTCTCTATAATAATTTGCTACCTCAAATAATCCATACCTGGCATACATAGATGACCCTGAAAACATAAAACACCATCTCCCCCTTGGGAGAAAACCTCCACCTTATGATCTCTAAATGACTTTTTTAACTTGACTAAACTGGGATTTCTATCCTGTTTTTCCTTTACTTCGGAAACTAGAGATGATTCTAAACTGTTTTGAACCCACATACTACCTTCTGCTGAATCGACTAAGCGGACACCTAGTTGGGTAAGCTGATAAACTTCCTAAACTAACTTCTTCTTACTGTCCTCAACATGAGAAACACTACCCATACATAGTCTACAACAACAACAACAACAACAACAACAACAAACCCAGTATATTCTCACATAGTGGGGTCTATGAAGGGTAGAATATATGCAGTCCATACCACTACATTCGAAGAAGTAGAGAGGCTATTTCCAATAGACCCCCCAGCTCAAGAAAAGAACCAAGATCGTGTTCAAATATCGCAAGCATACAATGTGATAAAATAACAATGATACAACAACCTCAAATAAGTACATAAACTAATAAAAGGAATCCTCTCTCCCCAAACTTAGCCCTACCAACCAAGCTATACGAAACTTTTTTAACTCCAGCCTGTGACTTAATCACATCCCGTAGCCCTCTACCCTAATACTCTTCCTCTAAACCTTCCTATCAAAGGTCATGTCCTCAATGAACCATAATTGCTCCATATCACGTCTAATTACTTTTGTCCAGTATTTCTTCAGTCTACCCCTACCCCGCTTGAAACCATCCAAGGCCAACCTCTCATACCTATGAACTGGAGCATCCGTGCCCCTTCTTATCACATGCACAAACCATCTCAACCTCTCTTCCTAAATTTTATCCTTCACCGACGGCACTCCCACCTTGTTCTGAATAGCCTCATTCCTAACCCTGTCAGCCCTCATGATACTGTACATCCAATGCAACATCCTTATTTTCACCACCTTCAACTTTTGGATGTAAGAGTTCTTAACCGGCTAGCACTCCGTGCCATATAACATAGCCAGCCAGACTGCAACTCTATAGAATTTTCATTTAAGCTTAAGAGGCACCTTCTTATCATAAAGAATTTCCGAGGTGAGATGCTATTTCAACCAACCTTCCCCAATACGGTGAGATACATCCTCATCAATCTCTCTATTTCCCATACATAGTATACTGAGAGCATCAAACACTACATTGGCCTTTCTCGGGTGATACACAACACTCATATCATAGACTTTCAACAACTCCAACCACCTTCTCTGATGGAGGTTTAATTCTTTTTAAGAAAACACATACTGAAGGCTTTTGTGATCTGTGAACATATCTAGATGCATCCTATACAAGTAGTGCCTCCAAATCTTTAAGGTAAATACTACTGCTGCTAACTCAAGATCATGAGTTGGATAATTCTTCTCATGAGGTTTAAGCTATCTGGAGGTGTAGGCTATGACCTTACCATGCTGCATGAGGACACAACCCAAACCTACTCTAGATGTATCACAGTATACCACAAACCTATCTAAACCATCTGGAAGAGTCAAAACTGAAGCTGAGGTGAGTCGAGTCTTTAACTCTTGAAAACTCTTCTCACATAAATCTGACCACTAAAATTTGACTTTCTTCTGAGTCAATCTGGACATAGGGGATTCAATAGGCAAAAATCCCTCAATAAACCGCCTATAATAGCCATCCAAACCCAAGAAACTCCTGATATTTGATAGAGAGATGGGTATGGGCCAGTTTGTCACCATTTTAGTCTTTTGGTGATCCACCCTAAGACATCATCAAAAATGATATGGCCAAGGAATGCTATTGACCTTAGCCAAAATTCAAACTTACTGAATTTGGCAAATAACTAATTATTTCTAAGAGTCTGCAATACTATTCTGAGATGGGCTGCATGATCATGCTCACTGCTAGAGTAAACCAGGATGCCATCTATGAAAACTATGACAAACATGTCCAAGTACTGCTTGAACACACGGTTCATCAAGTCCATGAAAGCTACTGGGGCATTGGTAAGACCAAAGGACATGACTAAGAATTCAAAGTGACCATACCATCTTCTAAAAGTTGTCTTTGGGATGTCACATTCTTTGACTCTGAGCTGATAATAGCCTGATCTGAGGTCCATCTTAGAAAAGTAACTAGTGCCTTAAAGTTGGTCAAACAAGTCATCGATTCTGGGAAGGGGATACTTGTTTTTTATCGTGACTTTATTTAATTGGCGATAGTCAATGCACATCCTGAGAGAACCATTGTTCTTATGCACGAATAAAACTAGTGCGCCTCACGGGGATACACTTGGCCTGATGAATACCTTATTTAGAAGATCCTTCAATTATTCTTTTAATTCTTTGAGTTCTGTAGGTGCCATTCTATATGGTGGAATAAATATGGACTGAGTATCTGGGAGAAGATCAATTTCAAAATAAATTTCCCTTGGAGGAATTCTGGGAAGATCTTTGGGAAATACATCAGGGAATTCATATGCTACTGACACTGATTCAAGTGTAGGGTTTTCTGAATTGGAGTCCTTGACTCACACAAGGTGATACACATCCCTTAGATATACTTTTTCTCGCTCAAAGGTAAAAAACAAGCCAACCCCTAAACGTTGAAGTACTACCCCTCCACTCTAGGACAGGCTCATTTAGAAACTGGAACTAAACAATTCTATTTTTGTAGTCAAATGAGGCATAGCAGGAATGAAGCCAATCCATGTAGAGAATGACATCAAAATTATTTATCTCTAATTCAACTAAGTCTGCTGAAGTTATTTTCTGAGATACCATAATTGGATAGTTCCTGTATACCCATCGGTCTATAATGGATTTACCCACTGGGGTAGAGACTAAGAAAGGCTCTGCTAGAATTTTGAGATTGACTCTGAAATCAACTATTATATAAGGAGTAATAAAAGACAAGAAAGATCCTAGATCTAGCAAAACATAAACATGTAAGTGATAAACTTGTAATGTACCAGTGACCACGTTAGGAGAACTTTCTTGATCCTATTGGAAATGAATAGTGTAGTGTCAATTTGGACGTTGCCTACTGGTGGCACTGGATAAGGCACCCTGCTGATTCGGGCAATCAGACTGAGCTGGAGGACGGTTTTGCTGACCTTGAGAACTTGATTGGGGATAATCTCTGACTCTATGGCCTGGCTTGCCACATCCAAAAACATCACTGCTAGCTCTGCAAATACCCTGATGGTTCTTTTCATAAGTCTGACAAAGAGGATTGGTTCAGGCACTGCTGAAACTTCCTTAAGACTTAGAGCCTGGCGCTCTATCTCTATTTCCCTCTCTGAATTTTGGCATTGGAACACTAGCTGAGGATGGAGCTGGAACTGAAGATTTTGGGTAATACTGAGAATGATTCCCACCCTATGAATTAGGCTGAGCAAAGTTAAAACTACTTGTTCTAGCTCTCTTGTTCTGCTTCTCTCTCTTCTTATTCTTCTGCTCCTCTATCTGCTGGACATAGATTATCAGCCTAGAAAATTCTATCTCACTAATAAATATTATGATCCTACTCTAATTTACGACACTATTATTCACCCCAGACATAAACTTGCTCTTTTAAGATCTGCTATCTGCCACCATATGAGGAGCGTATCTAGCTAATTGAGTAAACTTGAGAGAATACTCTTTCGCTATCATATTTCCCTGCTTCAAATTAATAAACTCTAACACCTTAACTTCTCTCAGCTCTAGGGGAAATAATCTATCTAGAAAAGCAGTGGCAAACTCCTCCTATTCAATAGGCCCTGTATATACGTCCCTCTATGTTTTTCGCTGTTTAAACCAAGTGTGACCCACATCCTACAACTTATATGCAGCTAGCTCAGCACTCTCACTAGAAGTCATCCACATAATATCAGTAATCTTCTGTACTTGATCAAGATACTCCTGAGGGTCCTCATCTGACTTAGACTCAGAAAAAGATGGAGGGTTCATTCAGGTGAAGTCCCAAATCCTAGCAGCAGCAGTATTATCTACTGGGTTGGCGAAAAAAGCAGCTGGGCATTCATTCTGGGCTGCCACAAAATGATCTAGGGTGGTGAATGCTGTTCTAAACTCCACATGGGAGATATGTTTGCCTAAAGGATTAGGCTGGTTGGGCTGAGGGGCTGGCTGATCTCCCGTTCCTCTTCCCTGAGTCCTCTTTAGAGGCATTTTCTATAGATAGAAGAAAAACTTGTATTGAAAAGATAGTTTATTTGGAGCTCATGATCACTCGCATGACATGAATACTGCAAAAAAGATATTATTCCTAAAATATCTCGTAGCTTCCTGTCCATAAGTATGGTGCGCTACACACCTATGCATAAGACTATACTAGATATGGCTTTCAGACTTTCTAGGACACTGTTGAACTTGCCTCTGATACCAAGTTTGTAATGCCCCGAGTCTATACCCCAGATGGTACACGGTGCCCATAATCCCAAAGAATTGCAAGTTAACCCATGTTTGGTAGCTGCTGTAACAATTGAATAATAATACGGTATAATACAGAATAATGGGCTAAAATACCATAAGGTTCAAAAATGTAATATTGATGAAAAAAAAGATAAAGTCTAATAAAACATTAGAATCTAAAATACTGAATACTGTCTAAATATCTAGTCTAAAAAGCCTCTAAACTGAACTGTCAGAATAAAGAGTTAATGGGACAATCCCCCAACTAACTCCATCTACTGAAATACTGAATCTAATGAGATAATAAAATAAAAGAATATCCTCAGATAATGAGGACTCACTTCTAGTCTACTGTTGTTGGCTGAATGTCTGAACTGCTAAGAATTCTTTGGGGCCCGTACTTCTGAATCTATGATATAAAACACCATAGCGCAAAGAAAAGTATGCTTCAGTACATGTGAATGTACTGGTACGCAAAGTGAGGTAAGGATGAATGCAAGGGTTCACATGCATGAACTATAACTAACTGAATAACATGAATATAACTGCATGAGAATACATATATGAATACATAACTGTAACTAAAGTCATAAGGATTCTGAATACTAAGTTTACTGATAAAATGGATTACTAATAACTGATATAACTAATAACTGATATACTGTTTACTGAGTGACTGTCTCTAACAATCCTTTTTCTAATAAAACTAGTTGAGTTTCATACTGAACTGAGTGACTGTATCTGACAGTCCTGAAATCTATAGAACTATCTGAATTCTTTACTGAAGACTGAGACTGAGACTGTGGGAGGTAATCATCTAACCGACATGCCTCTTTTCTGAATAGATTCAAGGTCCAACCTATAACCCCAGTTGGAAGGGCATTAGTACCGTACCATGGGTAAAGACACTAAAGAGATATCCTCATCTGGCAGGTTCTCAAATGAGATGGTGGCATGCTCAACTATTAGGTTAAGCCACCTCATCAACCCCCAACTATCAGGTTTTTATGTCACAATATACGCTGGCTACGTAGTTCTGGAATGTAAGGACTGTTTCTAAGGATCACACCCTCTGCTGGCAGGTGAGTCCCCATCCTTGGGTTCACTCAGTGCTGAATCCTACTCCCAACTGAATAGACACTGAACTGATTTCCTAGTTCATACTAGGCTGGACTGATCTGTTACTGATTGTACTGATTAACTAAACTAACCTGAATTTACTGAGTTTTGTTGACTGATGGAATACTACTGAGTTCTGTTATCTGACTGAGTTTACTGATGACTAAACTAAATATTGAATGGGACTGGATTGATACTGTGTTTACTAAGCTTTCTTGAGTTCTTTAACTGAACTAGGGTACTACTAATCATGACATGATTGAGACTATTCTGTAACTGACACAGGCTCTAGGCACATAACTTAATTTTCATGTATTAAATATCCCAAGGACTCGATAACATAAAATTAATAAGACATGACAGTTCTTGAATATTTCACAATAGTCAACAACTCACAATACGATCTATGAGGCATTTCATCAATCACTTAAAAGTCATAAACTTACACATAAATAGGAATACATACTAACACATCATAATTTCATTAAACCAATCTCATGGGCATTCTATCAAACATATACAAGGTATATTTTTAACATGGAAGACATTGTGAACATGTGGATATAACATAAGTTCTTCGTTTAGACCACCAAAGGATCACAAAAGCACCATAGTCTTAGTTTAACATTTATTAATCACATGGTAGCCGTAACTTTATACTTGCATATGATCATCAATGCTAATACATCATGACTTCATAATTTAAGGGTGTCAATATAAGAGAATCAAAATTCAACTTACATGCTATCTTAATATCAAGAAATAATAAAGATTTCAACTTGGAACATATTCCACAACATCCACATGATTACATTCAAACCCACCACATGAAAATCATAATTCAAGTTTTTAAAAAAAGTTTCTTGAACTCCAAGAGTGGAAGGGACCCTTGGATGAACACTTTACATACCTTGTTAAATAATTTCTAGAAATTAATGGTAGAATCTTGAGTTCTTGATTTGAAATTTAAAAACCCTAAGGCTTGTTCTGGAGAGAAATTGATAAACAATGGGTTTATTTGCTTCCTATGGTATTAAATATCATGTTTTGGGGGCTGAGAGTAAAGGAAAAAGACCCAAATACCCCCATGAATGCGGTCTTTTAATGAGTGAAAATTGGATTGTCGATGCACAGGTCGATGTGGCGCGTCAATGCCAATGATGCAATGTCCAACGCGTCATACCAAGATCGTGCCGACACACTAGAAGTTGACACTGGTAGCTGGGGAAAATATTAACCAACGTGATAGGCCATGCGGCGCACCAAGACGCATTGGTACACTATTTTGGGATTCCAAATGAGCTTCAAACAAAGTCCAAAAAATCCGAAACTTGTCTGAAAATACCTATTGACCCTCCCGATCATGATTAACTAAACTATAGACATTTAAAGGATTTTAAGATCACAAAATGAGATTGCCAACTTTCAAAGGCCTAAAATAAACTAAGTCTGAATACTTTGCTAGAAATTTGTAAGTCTGATACCCCTTAACAAGATTAAAGGACCGAATTAAGCTATGAATTTTGTGGGGTCTTACAATTAGGTACCCGATACCTAATAAATGTGACCTTCTTAAAAGAACTTATAAAGCCAATATTTATAGCAAGTTTAATAAAAAATTAGGATTTTGGCAAATTCAAATTGCCGAAAAAGACATATATAAAATAACCTTCAATGTTCCTTTTGGACAATATGAATGGAATGTAATGCCTTTTGGACTAAAAAATGCTCTATCTGAATTTCAGAGTATTATGAATAATATATTCAATCGGTATAGTCATATATCTATAGTCTATATAGATGATGTTTTAATATTTTTAGAAGACATTGACCAACACTTTAAACATCTCCAAACCTTTTTAAAAATCATAAAAAATGAACTTGTAGTTAGTGATGAAAAGATTAAATTATTTCAAAACTCTATTAGACTTCTAGGACATGATTTATATCAAGGAACTTATAAACCCATTTGTAGATCCATAGAATTCTCCTCTAAATTTCTAGATGAATTAACTTATAAAACCCAACTTCAAAGATTCTTAGAAAGCCTCAACTCCATTGCAGATTTTATTCCTAATATTAGACAGGTATGTAAACCCTTTTATCAA